>NW_026859220.1:0-522759 GCF_026571515.1 Ruditapes philippinarum
TTCTCCTTTCCTTTTTGTCCTTTTAAAATAGTGGCTTTTGGTAAGGAATATGCTACATGGGGCTGTTTTAATTAAATCATACAGGAAAATACATGCAGGAAGAATGGAAATTATAGATAAGATTTATTTAAAATTATGTAGTCTTAGAATGTCTTACAATGTGACAACAGAAACATTTTAAGCCGAAATAAAAATTGGAGGTAACAATTTTGAACTTGAATTTGAGCGTCTTTGCTGTTTCAGCTCATTTTAAGGGAAGATGATTTCAAAATATAACATATTTTATTTTGTACTGTTGTCTTTTTTTCTTCCAATTTTTACCCTGTTCATTTTTTAAAATTAAATATGTTTAAGGTTAAAGAGTTAATTAAAAATAAACCAACTACTCTTTTATTAATCTTGACAATTTCACATAATATAATAAGTTATGTAATATGACAAGGACACCATCTATAAAAAAGCAGATAAAATAAAGCCCAGCTCACCGTATAATTAATTGTTAATTTTCTTGAGCAAGGCTTGAAATCATCAACAAATTCAAATTCAGGGGCAGGTAAGCCGAAAACGAACTCGAAAACCCCAATTTTCACACTTAAACTGTTTTTGTTATCATATTCTTAGATCACACAAAATTTTACTTGATTCTACTATACAGTTTTAATTCGGCCTTTATGTGTATGTAAAACTGTAGCGCACACCTTAATGTCAATTTACAGCCACATTAAACCTGTCAACTTATAGAATTTATTCTCAAAATACCTTAATAACTCCGGTTTCTGTAAACTATCGAGACGCAATCTTGGATAACATTTTTAGATAAAATTTAAGAATATCTCTAATTGTTATGCAACCTGTCCAAAAGTGTTTTTATTATAGGTCAGTAAAGAAGCAGCATGCTAAGCAGAATGAACTGGCTGAAGATTGAAAGATGTTTTGAATGATTATTACATGTGGAATTATTTTCAAGGTCTTTAGCTGTGTTTATCTCTTTTATTGAATATTATCTTCTCAATACGGACTGATTGTTCGACGACATTCTTATTGTCCATATTATACAACGTCTTAAGTTACATTATAACAATTTAAGTGTTACTATATATAGACATTTAAATGTCGCGACGCTTGAACGTGTACGCTTTAAAGCAGAGAATACATATAAAAGCGTAGAAAATGTCATCAGTTCTCTCAACTGTCTCTAATGTACTGGGAGCAACTTCTTTTTATTACATTCTATTTGCCAGTTTATGAATTTTATACGTTAATACCGACCATTTCGAGTATTGTGACTTCATGGCTAGCAAATATCGCTTTCTAAAATGGAAAGGGACTTTATTGATTCGGATACTCTTTTAGGTATCTTTTGTAGCTAGGTTGCTGAGAAAATGCGCTCAATCTGTAGCGACATTGTATTCTTTTCTAGCTTTTCATTATATACCTTAAGATATGAAATCTAAACTTTTATTAAAGTGTTTAAGGCGTTGCTTGTATGTGCTGTATTTTACATATATGTGTAATTTCCCATACTCTGACATGATCCTTTGTTTATCTAACTCTCTTCTTGGCCTGTCGATTGAATACGCGAGCTTTATCAGGCCTAAGTTAACAGACGATTGTTAACTTAGCAGCGGGACTGTCATGACATCAACAACACAATGACCTGATAATCATGTTTTTGTAACTCAACTGCAGATTTATCATACCGCAGACAGGTAACATGTTGCCTGAGTATGATGTTAATCGATTGTCTGCAGTTTCTAGAGGTCTTTTAATCTTTTATTTTCTAATGATAGCTTTAAGGCAGAATATCAACCGCGCCTAGATTTAATAGGAATATGGTAAGGACCGACGTTTATTGGGACAAAGGCACCATCAGGGGTAGTAAATATGTAAATGCCAAATTGTTCGTTTGTTGATGCAATATGATTTATAGAATTTTAATCAAGGTGGGTCGCATTGAATCTGCTGAGAGCATACTGTGACTTTTCTATCTTAATGCCTCGTCCGTGCATTATTTTAATCTGACTTGAGCCATCGACCCTCTTTAAGCTAGATTTATAGCTTTATTACATAAGAGAATCCAAAGTCTGGCTGGGTGGATGAGAATAACAAGCTAGTGATATTTATTTCGCTTATGAAATGAAAATTATTAATAAATTTATTATTGATTGCTATTTTTTTTCAATCCAAATTATTTCTACGTTTTCCTTAATCTCCTTCTTTTTATTTCTAATAATTAAGTGTTGCATGCTCGGTTTTATTAAGCTTGTTCATGAACGGTAGTTGTAATTGAAAGCTTGTAACCATCCACGCCCCCAGCACCGACTTAAGCAGAATTCAGCAAGACTTATGAATGTAATTATCAAGAACAAGCCAAAAGAACAAGCCAAATCGTAATGATGGGTATTATATATATTAAAATTTTGAAAATGACTCTTAAATGTTATGAAGCTAGAATTTTGTACTGTTGATCTTTTAATTTATTTTTTCTTAAGTTAAACCCCATTTATTTCTAGATCTTAATTAAAAAAGCATAATGGGTTTGCATAATGGGTTTGCGACCAGCATGGATCCAGACCAGCCTGCGCATCCGTCTGATCAGGATCCATGCTGTTCGCTTACAAACTCTATAACAAGTAGAGAAACCGTTAGCGAACAGCATGGATCCTGATTACACTGCGCAGATGCGCAGGCTGGTCTGGATCCATGCTGGTCGCAAACCCATTATGCTGGTTTTGTCGTGACGCGGCTCATATGTTTATTATTACATTGATACGAAGCATAGATCAGGAGCCTGTTGTCGGTGTAAGAATTTTAAAACTCGTGAATATAAAATATTGCAACGAACCAGAAGTTTTAAAACGGTTTTGTTTGTATTGTTTTAGCATTAATAGAAATTAGCAAGATCGAGTTTTATCGCAATTCAGGGTTTTCATTCGATATTTTTGGTTATTTATCTACGTTATTCAGGATTACCCAGATTTTAAATTGTATATACATGAGTTTTCGACATTTACAATGGATTTTTATTGGACAAATGAAAATTTAAACATCTTTTTCTTATTATAATTAAAACTCTTTGTTTAGTTTTTAAGATAAACAGTACGCATAAGGTGATATCGCATGGGTCAGTCACAAACACGCGCCTGTTTGAGGAAACAGTTATTTAATATTTCATTATACATAAATTTAAACGCTTGAAAAACTGTATTGAGCCTTTGTACATCACACATTTTTCGACATTCCATATTTTGACTTATATTTCACATAAAGCAATATGGCACCCACGCACGCACGCATGAACACACAAAATACATAACTACACATGCACATAAAAATTAACACGTTCCTACAGTATTAACACTTTCGCACATGTGATCACTTATGAAATATTTTCAATGTGCTCTTTATCATTTTATGCTGAAGTTATATTATGATTTTTCAGGACAGTTAAATCTTCTAGAAATGCAGCTGTGCCCTCTTTACAGCAATTGTAGATGAAGCAAAGTATGGTAGCAGGTTATATAGATGTAAGTTCACGTATATACATTGTTGTGTTTTGTGAATAAAATAAGACATTGACACGGACGTACTGTCTGTAAAGAAGAGTTACCCAGGCTCATATATTCCACTCTATACTGACATCATGTGTTTTATTCTTTCTCAAGGCAAAGTCAAATTTCCTTAATTACACGCATTTATTTTGACAAGAATAAATGTGGTTAGTTATAAATACATTGGTTCTCTTTTATATCTTGTTAGAATCATTTCTTAGGCGGAATGATGTCACACTTCATAAAATGATGTCAATTAAGGCATATATGATATAAGCATTTTGCCGCGCATTTAAAAATGCTGAACCATACTTGCTTTTAATATGCAAAAATCAAATATATAAAATATAAGAATTAACTCGAACACACACAGTGATTTGATATAGATGCACTGTGCATGCGACTTTATTTCATTAAATTAGTTTTCTTTTCTTAAACATATTACTGTATCAAATTTTTATATATGTTAATGATAGTATTTTTTTTAGTTACTACGCGCGTAAAGCGATAAGTACGCCGCTTTGATAATGTGAGAGTGACGTTACATTTTCTTTTGTACATGTACACTAAAGTTAACAGCATTTGTCTTAATAGGTAAAACATGGTTTTCAAAGCGAATATAATGTCAGATAAGAAACAGAATTTGAAATGTCTTGATAGAAAAGTTAGAATGTCATACACATTAAATTTTATCACAAGTTCGAGCCTCACAAGTTGTCTTACTTTTTTGCGTTTTTCTTTCCATATATTTTTTTTTAATTTTACATTAGAAAAATGAATTGGGACAGAAAGGCAGTTTTGTTATGATATTTAACAATTTAGATATACATGCACGGATGATAGTGATTGTTATCCTGTATAGTGTGTAGTAGTCATAGTACTTTTGCAGTGCAATAGTATTTCGTGCAAACTTAACTATACTTAAAATAGTCTGTATACAGTATCATGCATTCCGTATAAGTTTGCACCAACTTGCTAAATAGGGCTAAATATAGCTACATTTAAAACAAAATGAGAAGTTAATAGAAAATATCACAGCATTTTTAATCTTTACAATAAATGATACAAAACTTTCATTACCTGATTGATAATTATAAAGCAATATTATTTTTTTGGGAAAAAGGTGCAATCCGAGCCTAGCTGTCTTGCATTGATATTTACCACAACCTTACCTACTGCATTACGCTGAGAGTTGGTTAATTTGTTGATAATTAAATTTATATAGCTAGCCTGTTTGAAGATAATAAACACAATATGATAGCTGTTTTACACCTGGATAGCGGACTTGACCACCTCGTCACTTAATTATCATACTAAACGCACAGTACTTGTGCGCACGTGAAACATATTGCGTTGAAACGTTAATGTTTCACGTGCTCACGTAATAGTCGCATTCGCATGTATTAACTAAAATATTTCCTATGTTATTTTATGCAATTTTCACATATGATACGTATACTATATTTTATTATCTGAATTTGATTTCATACTATCAGATTAATGCTATAGGCAAGGGAGGATATTTTGATTTATATTTCGTGAGAATTATAACTTTATTTTTAGAGATGGCACACTGTAAGAGATTCTATTGTCAATTTACCTAGTTAAACAGTCTTAACAATAAAAAAATATTAATCTACACTATTGTTTATTGAAGGTATTCATTCGTTGCTGAGATAGTTTTTGAAACAATTGAAATTGAAACAAACAATAATCCAAATTTGTTAAGATTAACGTTTTTTTTTTATATAAATGAGAAGTATAGCTGAGTATTCCGCCTTTTACTTAACTGGATATCATTGTGCAAACACGGATCTACATCTGAGTAACAAATATCTGTACTTTTTAAGCCTTTTTTCAAACGAATTGACTCATACTAACGATGCTAATATACATCGTAAAACGATCAAAAAGATTATGTCAGCACTTTTTCCCAATACAATGTTATTTTGTATTAATATATTTTTAATCAATAAAACACTCTTTACATAGAACAAAGATACCATTATCATTTATATTACAGGTGTGAAATAAATATATTCGTAAAGGTTTTTTAACAAAAACATATAACTTATCACCCGTCATAGATTAATCATTTCATTTAAATCCTGTGTAAATGGTTGCTTATAAATGACATCTTTATCCTAATAATATAAAATAATTTTGAAATTTGCGTTAGAAAAAAAATGTATATATGTATACGCTTAAAAAATGCTTCTGTATAGTCTTTTTGAAAGTTGTGATAACTATTTCACGACACTATTTAAACAGGATTTTGAACTCTCTTTTTCAGATACACACATGCTGAAGAAGATTGTAATACCTGGAGATAACATTTCCTACGTCACGAAATAGACACCGTCACACTGGTTTACGTAACTTTCCTTTAGACGATTGATATATTAAAGTGCTTTTAAGAACTGTGTTTGAATGACGAATTTCTGTGAAAACGGATTTGTAGTTTTAATGATTATTATTAAAACTTTCTGTAATAATCAATTTGTGCTATGGACTCATTTTCCTAAAATAATATGTGAATGTTAACACGAACAAATGATATTAATATCTTTAAAATATTTTATGGGTGTAATACAAGTGGCTCATAAAAATCATTGTTAAGATAAATAGAATCGAACTTCAAGTTGGTATAGTTTGTTCTACATTTAAACAACATGCAATTCATAAAGGTTACGGCTTGAAAATATCGAAACATGTACATGTATAACTCGATCTCTAAAGAAAATATCGCAGTGCGGATTTTCTCCACTGTGATACGTATTTCATGATTCTGTATCGCATCATACCGGTATATCGCCGTTCCGTTGCAACGCTACATTAATTTGTCCCTCAGGAATAAGGCTTGCAACAATATATGACTGTTGTAGCGAAGACATGTTTATTTTGTTTAATATATGTATACATATTGAATATATGTTTATGAAGTAATAAATATTTAAGAGTGACTCGATTTGGTTTTTACTTTATTATTTGAAATACTCCAATTGTGAAGATAACGTTCTTAAGCATATGACTTTACAGTTCCCATTCAAAATGTGTAATAAAACATGTTCTATTGTACAAGTCTGCATTTTGGCCATGTATACGTGTCACTTATATGTAAATGCATGCTTTTGATATTATCTGTATCTTCTTTTATCAAGAAAATACAGTTCTGTATTCCCTGTTGACAACTAAAAAATGCAATTCCGTATATCCCCTGTATATATTGAAAATACGATTCCGTATATCCCCTGTATATGTAGAAAATACCATTCCGTATATCTTCTGTATATGTAGAAAATACGATTCCGTATATCATCTGTATATGTGGAAAATACGAGTCCGTATATCCTCTGTATATGTAGAATATACGTTTCCGTATATCCTCTGTATACGTAGAAAATAAGAGTCCGTATATCCTCTGTATATGTAGAAAATACGGTGCCGTATATCCTTGGTATATTTATAGTATACTAGGGATAGCAACCTTTATATAGTCCGTATACGGGATTTTATTCTCCGTATACTTCAAAAGTACGAACAAATATACGAACATGTATATGGAGCAAATACGGAATTCCGTATATGCCTGATGCATATACGGACTTCCCGTATACCCGGTGTTCCCTATACGGACTCGTATACTTGGTCCGTATATTCGACGAATACATCCCGTACACGCCCGTATATGTCAAAAATACGGGACCGTATATTCCCGTATATCAGTATATTTTTCGCAGTGTATATATTAAAATTTTGAAAATGACTCTTAAATGTTATGAAGCTAGAATTTTGTACTGTTGATCTTTTAATTTATTTTTTCTTAAGTTAAACCCCATTTATTTCTAGATCTTAATTAAAAAAGCTTTGTAATCATATAAAGGTCGGTTCATGCAAAACACGCAGCGTTTCGAGCATGAGTTTGATAATGAGAATTAAAATCTAGTAATGAAGTGACATGCAGGTGTTCAATCATCGAATGTTTCAGGTGATTAGACATGGATGTGATTAATCACACAATGATCTTTAAAGCTCTTGAAACTGCTGTTATCTCTTTGAGAATATCAACGACCTTTTCAGTTGTATTCCGCTTTAATTTCATTCTGCGAAAAGCTCTCAGTTTTAAAAATGTTGTTTTAGTTGTGAGTAGTGAATCTTTTGTTATTCATTTTTGCTACACACCTTATGAAATATAACTAATGAACTTTTGAACCACTTTTCAGTAGCAATTATTGTGAGATCTAATATTATCCATTAAGCCTCATTTCCATTTTCAGAGAAACAAAAATATCTATATAAAATGCACATCGTACTTTCTCTGCTAGGTATGGACGATGGAAGCAGAATATTAAAATGATATCAGAAGTACATCATTGCTATTCATAATATATAAAAGATCTGTTGATTTTGAAATATCTCTGATTACATAAACGAAACGAATGACAAGTATTTGATTTAAAAGGACCGATTATGAAGTATAAAAAGCCTTTAATACTAAGCTTCCTATCCATATAAATACATTTCTTGATAAATGACCTGCTGATCTAATCAAGTGCTCCTTTTGTTTGCGACGCAGAAGCGTGATATTGCAGGCTATATCATCTGTTAAATTCTAAGGTTAAGTATCTTATAATATAATTATCATAATGCATTCCCGGAGTCAGATCAAAGCGAGTGGCACTTTATTCTATACTGTTGTCACCATATGTAGATAAACGCTGATATTGTGTAATCTACTAGCTAGAGGATACAAGATGGCAAATTGATGAGGATCAGTTCCACAATAAACTATATATCTACCAGTGTAATCAATTTACTGTTTTCAAAACTGAAAAAATAGTATGTTATGAAATACTAATTTGGAGTCGACACGATTTTAGTAATTTGCATGAAAGAGTCCCTTGTATGTGGTAATGCGGATATACATGACAAGGGAAGGAAATGGGAAACAAATTACGTCTTTGCTCAAAACCAAGTTATTGTGTTATTTCTTGTAGATATAATTACTGTCGCTGCAAATTAAGTTCGGTCTCGACTCAACATATGAATGATCATGAATTATAATGAGTGTTACAACAGATTTCATGTAAGTGTTCAATTTACATATCCATCCCCCCACTTTACCGCCCTTGTCTACCAATTTTCGGTGCCTTCTAGGTACCCTGCTGGTGTGACTGGACTGTGTTGGGGGCTGCATTCTGTGAACGTCGCCTTGTCTTATTGATCTTTATTCTCATTTTCGACTACTTTCAGTCTAGCTAGCTGTATCAACGTCATACAAGTGTATGCAGCCTTATCTACGTCACTATAAGACACAAAGATGGTCCTATTATGTGATTTATCCGATGCTTGATAGATTGCGTTTCAGTTTTTTTTGTAGAAAGCAGGACTTTTATAGTCAGGTTTTTAATTAAGATCTGCTGATAACAGGATTTTATGTGATTGAGAAACGACTAAGTTTGTAATAGCTTCAATATTACTTCACAATCAATACCAGACAATTCATTCTGCTAGACAAAATGATGCTTACGTAAATGCAAAAATACTTATCATTTCCAATTTGGTATGTTACGAGGGTGGGTCAATGTGTTATGCAACATGAAGTACGTTTTCTAATTTAGGTCGTGATTCTTGTGTTTATGTAAACTGTCCATGCTTTAAAGCATCTGATTTCGAATGATGTGAAAATCACATCATGAGTGTAGTCAACCGATTAAGAATTTTATTCACATTTAAAAATACCTGACAAGAGTTACTTCATGTTAAATATGACATGTACATACGCTCAGGTTAAATGATAAAATACGAGCTAGTGTAGCGAGCAAAACTGGTAAATCTGCTATAAATGTTTATAATGGCATTTGTAATACTGTTGGCATCAATGAAGTATCTGATGCAAATATTTCGAGTTGGATGCAAAAATTTAAAAATGGATACAAGTCAATTAAAGATGCCTGTGAGACTGATAGAAAACTCTTCATAGTTGGCTGACAAAACATTAATAAAGTCAAAGCTTGTTACTGACAAAGATGCCAGATTTTCACTTACCCAGATAACCCATATCACAGGGATATCAAAAGGGTAAACTCATACGATTCTAAAGACTCACTTGGAAGTTTGCCGAATAACTGCCAGATGAATACCCTATTTGCTAACATATTGTGCATGGTGATGAAAGATTGTATAATAATCAGATCTGAGCCACCAAAATGTGTGTGGACCATGTTTTGTCAAGCAATTAAGAAGTGTCAAGAAAGTGACGTTATATTTTCTAACGTTTACTTTTCAATACTCGTGAAGCTGTTGTCAAAATTTATGATTCTGTCACATCCTAGTGTTATAGAGATGTAGTGTTAAGAAAAAACAAACGAAAAACAATTATTTCATTTGAGGGGTTTTTAAAGGGGCCAGAAATGTTCTGCAGGGAAACCCTTGTGCAACATTAAAAAACTTGCAATTGTTTTTTTTCTCAAAGGAAAACCCAAAGTTTTTCTGTATTGCCTTATTTTGGGCACCCGGGTGCCCCTTTTCCTCTTTCTTCGATTGTCCAAAACATCTTGCAAGTCATTGCACTAGGACCCTTTTTTCCCTTTAAATTAAAAGGTTTTTCCCTTAGGGGAAAGTTTTTTTAAAAATTGGTTTTTAAAATCTAAAACTTTTTTAATTTTTGAAAAGGGAAAAATTTTTTTAAAATTTTCCCTTTTTGTTAAATTTTCTATTGCATTGCATATTGACCCACTCTTGTACTTGCGTGAAAATAATGAGCTCGTATAGTGAACAAAATTATTGGCAAGCTTTAGATTATTTGGACTGATAACCGACGCATAAAAATGCAAAAAAGTACTAGAATGGATAAACAACATGAGCTTTTTATATATACTTTATACTTTGACTTCTTACGTTGCATGTCAGCGCCTTTCAAAGAAACTCGCACCCAGCGCGCATACACCTTTGTCATCTTTAGCTGGTTTCCTAACATTGAATTGATGCTGCAAAAACTAAAACCTGCTTGTGATACAGTCAACTTATGCTAATCCTTGATCACTTCACTGCCGCTACTGTCCCAGTGTACACCATTCGTTTCCGTCCTCATAGCGTTTACATACATGGAACGTAATGAAATTAGTTATATTACTTTAATCTGATACTTTTTTTGCCTAAAACCTATCGAAACCTGGCCGGGTTTTCTTCTTACTTTTGAATGTAATTTTGATATCTTAGTAAAGAAAAAGACGATATTATAACCTTTATAAACTATTTTCCTCGTTAGGATGTGTAGTAGTTTTCAAGTGTCCATAAAAATGAACGAATTGCTAAATTTAATAATATGTACTTATAAAACAGCAGACATATTAAAAAATATCTCATTCATTTTTAATATGGAAAAAGTGAAAGAACTCTAATTAAAAGAATATAAACAGGACTTGTTAATCATCGGCAGTCTGATAGATGAGATCCTCCATCCAGCTGTTATTTACAAATTATCAACGTTAATCTACTCAGGATGTGGTATTTCTATGGAACAAAGGTGTCACTTGGCGTGATCTAGCATCGTAAATGCATCAAGATAATCAAATCATGTGACTTTTTCCTAATTTAACGCAATATTTAATTCTTAGTGTGTCGTCGGAACACATGAGCTCTGAAATTGAAAAAAAATTGTCATAGTATGGTAGATGAATTAACATGTCATAGATGATGTTTGTGTAAAAAAACGTCTTTATTCTCTGTTTGTATAACGCAAATTATATACACGGCCATGAAAAATCATTTTTACGAAGTCGCAAATGCGGGACGGGTTTGTGCTGAAACGTTTACAAAACGGATCAAGAAGGTTACTTGTGGCCTACGGAAAACAACATTTACCGTTACATATAGTCCTAAAAATATGAATTTGATATTGTCTCTTTTTGTATAATTTCATCCTTTTTGACAGAAAAATTGATAAACGAAAAAAGTATATTAAGACTTATCCTTTAGTGCCTTCTGTTATTCAAACTGTAATATTGTTTAGTGCAATTAAAATTGTTTCTGGTTTATTTCAGTGTTAAAGACATTTATGTTCTATAAGACACTCTTTGTTTAAGCTTTGCTTATAACAATGTGACTTGTTGACAATTAATTTGTACCAATGAGCCTTTGTTATGCCTTTGTTATGCCAATCATTTTAAAAAAGTGTTTATTTCTAGAGGAACGCGCCAATAATTGCGGTAATAATTAATATGCTATCAATCTTCATTGCTTAATAAATATGTATATATGACGATTGAGTAGATCAAGTTTCACAGATGATTCGTATAACATAAATTGTTATGTTTCGTCACACCTTGTTTTTAAAATAGAGGCTCTATAGAGTTTAATTTAAATAATTGAAAAAAACCCAAAAAAAACCCAAAAGACAATAATAAAATAAATAAAAAAGACAAGGAAACAACAACAACAACCACAGCAGCAGCAGAAACAACAACTAAAGTAACTATTGTCTTTCCATTGTATTTTATGAAAAGTTATTAACAAAAAATTCTTACGTTTTTAAAATTTTTTTTTTTGTTCTAAATTTCTAACCCTTTTTAAAGGGAAAATAAATTCCCTGTAAATGGGAAAGATTTTTTAAAATTTTATTTTTTTATTTTTGTTAGCCAAAATTTTTCTTTTGGGAAAATTTAATTGTCTTGGTTTAATTTTTTTTGGGGGTTTAACATTTCTTGGTTATTTTTTCAATTTACATTTGATCCATTTCATATGCCGTCTTAAAATTTAAAAACCCAAAACTCTGTACTGCAAAAATTTCTGTAAGCAATCCTAGTGTATCGGAAAAATTAATATTTAAATTTAATAATTTTGTTTTCTAGTTGCGTTTTCTCTTTTTAACCCGACTTTAAAAGTCAAAAAAATAACGATATAAAAGTAAAAATTTAAAAGTGTTTTAAAAAGACTGACAAAATTGCATTGAATTATTTTAAAAAATGTATTTTAAAAATTTTTAAGTTCCCAAAATAAGGTCTTTAAAGGTTTTTGTGAAGAGATGTTCGAGAGAATTGCAGGTGATTACCGCCTGTTAACAACCTTGATCGAACAAATTCGTTTTGCATGTATATTTGTATTCCACACTAAAATACTTTAATATATTTCAAAATACGTATCTTGCAATGTTAGAAAACTTTGTTTAAAATAGGACAAGGTGACCAGACAATAGTGACAAAAGAGGAAACCCTGAAAGTTGCCTGGAAAATAGAAACTGTTGAAAGCTTCTCTTCATTAAGCTTGATTTAATATTGAGTCATGTAGTTTATAAAATGTCTTTTGACAAGTGTCTACGGTTTTGAAGAAAATTAATATGAATACATTTCAACGACAGACAAATCTATATTCATGCTAATGCAATGTCAAGCGAACATGAACTTAGCACTTTGGCTGCTTAATACTGAAAATAATAGTTATAAAGGACTTTAATTGCCAGAAGTTTTATACAGTTGATAATGATTTTATTAATATTTGTAATATAAATTTACTCATATGATTTTGATCCAAGCCGTGAAGTGATTGAATATTGTTGTTACTTTTTCCTAGACATACTCTGTAAACACATTAAGTCTAGAACCAGAATAAGTTCGTTTTAATATCATGGTCAGATTAGTTCAAATAAGTATATCAATTATATTATTGATATATTGATAAATCTTGTTATTTATAAAGGGATTTGTATTTAAAATAGCATTTAATTGCCTTAAAAAATCTAATTTAGATAAAAATGAAAGATTTTGATACTAAATCATATCAGGAGTGTTGTATATTATAATTTTGTAAAAAAAACGTTTTAAGATTTTAAGTTTTTTATCTTTAGTGTCACCTACTAACTGTTTGCCAGTGTTTTTACATTTGCGATTATCGTTAGTACATAATATTGATGTCCTTGCATTTGGCATTGATAACAACAAGCTAAATATAAATACTTGGAGAATATTGCGCAATTACATGCATCTGGAGATATCTATTGTGAAAATCTTATCATAAATATTCTGAAGAAGAGAGATCATTGGAAAAGCAATGAATGATTATCAGAGAATGAAGTTCACAGTAAGGGCCTAATATATAGACGTTATCGAATTTTGTCCAAAATGGTTAGCAATATTATTGTATCCTACATGTTCACATTTGTGGACTCGGATTATGGGTTAACATATTAACTAATTTAATTGATGTCACAACATTTAGATTTAAACTGGCCTCATCAACATTTCGTTTTCCACTACTAACAAGAATTCGCATGCAAGTATTTACTAACATTTTTTTTTCAGTGTTAAGAACAGCAAAACTTTTCTACTTGTCAGAATATTTAAGTGCAGAATTGAACCTCATCGATATGTCAGGTAGGATCTTCTTGCTAGCTGAAGATAACAAAATATCAGCCTTTATCTTTCTATGTTGACAACAGTATAGATCAACTATGATGTGTGAATGTATTTAGGTAGTGTAACTTGAAATATGATAGATATTTCAAATGATGTGATGTGTTTCATTTGTCATTTAATTTTTTATCTGCCATTATTTCCCGACAAATGCTCTATCATTACACTATTTGTCAAACCCTGAAGTGCATTTCATTTCTAAAATAAAACATTCTTGTCAGTTCATGATATGTTATTTTTCGTTATAGAAATTCCATATGTGAAAGGTTGAAATATTTGTGTTACTAAATGTTTCAGGTACAAACCAATCCTTATATATGTTTCTTATTTTATTATAGCCTTAATGTGAGAACTCGTACAGCATAAATCCAGAAATAAGACATTAATCCTTATTCTTTGTTTAAACAAAAAATATTCATCAGATCTCTAACATAGCAATTGCTAATAAAAGTGATACTTAATTTCCGGGAAATCATATCTAAACATTTTTGCACTTGTACAGATAATAATAGGAAATCGTTAAGAATTACCAATCTTCGACCGAAAGTTTAGGAACGAGTTATACTTAAACTCAATAACCGTACTTAGCACGATTTACGTTAAGTCACAACAATAAATATATAAGGAAATTATATCATAAGATCTTTTTTGTCATTTTGTCACGACAACAATATTAATGATATCTATAATTGCAAAGAATTCAGAAACTAAAGGGGGCCGCCAATTTTGGCGTTTTATGTATTTAATTTTTCTTCATTTGGACAACCGCAGCAGCAGGAGAACTAAACAAGTCGCTTCATTCATTGCAAATTGTCGTCTTTGCTATACTTTCCTTTTTATAATTGATTTGACCTTTTTTTCAAAATGGAATGCAATAAATTGATTATGATTATGACAAGTCATTGGTTATTGGATCTAGTGCAACATATCGTGTCCTTCTAGCAACGACATTAGAAGTATGAATGCAATGTTTTACATTAAGATATGAGCCGCGTCACGACAAAACCAACTTAATGCTTTTGCGGATGCGCAGGCTGGTCTAGATCCATGCTGGTCGCAAACGCATTACGTTGGTTTTGTCGTGACTCGGCTCATATATTTATTTGAAAGATAATCCCGAAGAAAAATACGCAATATTGTCTTTGTTCCAGCTAAGATTTCAACTAAAGGTAACGCCATACCATACATATCGGGCGGTGTAGACAGTAACTGTTTAAAAATATATAAATCGCTTTCTTTTTGTTGTGCTAAAATCAGTTACAGAGCTTTTAAAAAACGTTACTTTTAACACTTGTTCATTACTTATGTCATGGAATTTACTATATATTTTTATGATCTCCACTTCATTATTGACTTTGCATTGTATAGCTTGTCAAGCAGACTTTTATTCAAAAGAGACACACGCCGTGTCTAGTGTTTGGTACAGACATAACATGTTAATTTCCGGTGTCACGTAGATAATCGTGTAAACATTACTTCCAGCGATTGTAAGAGAGGAAAATGGGAGATATAATGACATATAAACTGTATAGCATTGCGTATGTTTTGAAACATACAAGAATTGCTATGTAAACAGTGCTTGTTTCATTCCAAATAAGTTTCTGTAAATCATTGCCTACTTATGTAGTTTAAGTATAGTAAAAGACGAACACAATAAATATTTCACTTTGATATATTTTTAAAGTCATGGTTTAATGACTTAAACAATTAAATGGCTTTGTTATATATTACTTAATGAAATATGTACAGTCTAAAACTTACACAGACACAAATTGATTGCAAAATTAGATCAGAATTAAAGCAGTTCTATATTTCTAAACAGATTGTGGATCTGCCTCACATACGGTATACCTATGCTTTTGAAAAAGTCAAAATATTTTCAGAGATTTTTGTACGAGTGCAAGTGTGTTTAATAAAACAAGGTCAAGCGGTATATGGTTCTAATTGTCATAATCCTAAAATAGAAAGCTTCCTCAAAGGCAATATCTAATTTCCGGGAAAACAATATCGTAACGGAAATGCACTTGCACAGGAAATGGAATTGGAATGTAGACGAACTCAATATATACACCAGAATCACCAGGATCAGATTGGTTTAATCAAGAATTTTCACGGTATTGTTTAGATAACATACAAGAGAAAAATATAGGATCCATAACTAGTGTACAGACGTTTTATAAACTGGCTCTTCTTGATAAAACTCACAATTCTTGTGTCCAAATAATTGGTATACTAAAGGTCTTAGTAAAATGATGGGTGTACAAAGGGTCTTACGACTATTTCAATAATAAAATGAAGATTGAAATGAAACCTCTTCATATTAAAAGAAAACAAGAAACATTTTAAGACGAGTTTAATCCTACATGAATTGACAACTGACCATTCAAAAAGCACAATGATGTAAAGTGCAAAAATAAATCAACTATTTAAAAATGCATCATACAGTTCTATAACAGACATTATCCATTGTATTCAAATCTAATTATTGAAACGTTCATGAATTGATTTCGGCAGGGCTTATCAATCATACGCCATTAAAGACATTTAATCATTTAAAAGCAACCAAGAAAATTCCAACTGCATCAAAAACTCTCAGAACATTTTAAATTTATAAACCATTCTCACGTTATAATGACAGCTTCATTAATATTTCAAAAGAAAGCCAAATATCACTTGATGCTTGTCTGTTTTTAGCTCACCTGACCACGAAGTGGTCAAGTAGTGATGGGGCTATGTCCGGCGTCCGTCGTCGTGCGTCGTGCGTCGTTCGTCGTCAACAATTGGGTTGTTAACAGTCTAGCAGTCACAGTTTTGATTGGATCATTGTCAAACTTTGTCAGAATGTTTGTCTCAATGAAATACAGATCGAGTTCGAAGATGGGTCATCTCCGGTCAAAAACTAGGTCACAGGAGCTAAAAATAGAAAAAGCTTGTTAACACTCTACTGGCTGCAGTTTTGATCCAAATATTCTGGAAATTTGTCAGGAAGGTTTCTTTAATGATTTCTATGTCAAGTTCGAAGATGGGTCATCTCCGGTCAAAAACTAGGTCACAGAAGCTAAAAATAGAAAAAGCTTTACAACACTGTAGTGGCTGCAGTTTTTATCCAAATATTCTAGAAATTTGTCAGGAAAGTTATTTTAATGGTTTCTAGGTCAAGTTCGAAGATGGGTCATCTCCGGTCAAAAACTAGGTCACAGGAGCTAAAAATAGAAAAAGCTTGTTAACACTCTACTGGCTGCAGTTTTAATCCAAATATTCTGAAAATTTGTCAGGACGGTTGTTTAAATGATTTCTAGGTCAAGTTCGAAGATGGGTCATCTCCGGTCAATTACAAGGTCACAGGAGCTAAAAATAGATAAAGCTTGTTAACACTCTACTGGCTGCAGTTTTGATTCAAATATTCTGTAAATTTGTCAGGAACGTTGTTTTGATGAATTCTAGTACAAGTTTGCAGATAGGTCATATTTAGTCAAAAACTAAGCCACAGGAGCTAAAAATAGAAAAGGCTTGTTAACACTCTAGTGGCTGCAGTTTTGATACAAATATTCTGGAAATTTGACAGGAAGGTTGTTTTGATGATTTCTAGGTCAAGTTCAAAGATGGATCATCTCCGATTAAAAACAAGGTCACAGAGAGCTAAAAATAGAAAAAGCTTGTTAACACTCTACTGGCTGTAGTTTTGATCCAAACATTCTGGAAATTTGTCAGTATGGCTGTTTCGATGATTTCTATGTCAAGTTCGAAGATGGGTCATCTCCGGTCAAAAACTAGGTCACAGGAACTAAAAATAGAAAAAGCTTGTTAACACTCTACTGGCTGCAGTTTTGATCCAAATATTCTGGAAATTTGTCAGGAAGGTTGTTTTGATGATTTCTATGTCAAGTTTGAAGATGGGTCATCTCCGGTCAAAAACAAGGTCACAGAAGCTAAAAATAGAAAAATCTTTATAACACTGTAGTTGCTCTAGTTTTGATCCAAATATTCAGGAAATTTGTCAGAAAGGTTTTTTTGATGATTTCTAGGTCAAGTTCGAATATGGGTCGTCTCCAGTCAGAAATTAGGTCGCATTGCCCAAATATGGAAAACCTTTTTAACACACTAGAGGTCACATTTTTGACTCAATTGTCATCAAACTTGGCAAGGATGCTTGTCTAAGACATTGCTTGGATGCGGTTGATGGGTCAGGGGAGCGATCCAGGGCCATCATGACCCTCTTGTTTTTATTCTAGCAATAAACATAAAATGAAATTAATTTGAATGAAATACTTTTATTATAGCAACGTTTTATGTAGGATTTTATATGTTTTTATCGTAATGCAGGTTTTATTCTTGTCGTGCCAAACTCCAAAGCAAATAAACGATTAAACAGCTTGTGAATTGTTGTTTGCCAAACCTTAAAACATATTTCAGGTCGTAAGTGAAGATCCCTGAATCTAGTTGGAAATTTGTCTAATAATAGTGCTCGTCATTTATTGTTTTTAATTAACTAAGTCATTATTTCGTAATGTCACTGAACTTTCTATGGTTAAATTGAAACCCACAAAACTTAATTATGGTGAAATGAAAAATAATAGAAAAAGAGTTTGTAAAATTTCGTTGCATTTTCACATAAAAGCTAGTACATGTAGTTCATAACAAGTTGAAAACATATTAAACATCAAAATAAGTAAAATTGATATCATTTTGCCGATATTCAAACAATAAATACATTGTGTCCTCAAATTTTCCTTATTTTGAAGTACTTTTTTGAATACAATACTTACACAGCCAGATTTATTAAATAAATAAATAAATAACATGTAAATGTTTAAAAGCAAAATCACCATTGATGAATGTTTTCAAATTTCTTCGAAATCCTTACTTACATGTCCCATAGGTACAACATCTCAGCCCCGAGTTTGTTTATGATCATGAAACAGTGAAATGTTTAAAAAGCATTTTAGAGACAACACCCTCTTAATGCATGTTGTTTATACAATGTGAACAATACAAAGCTAAGAAGGCATTTATATATAAAAAGAAATGGCCATTTCAGTGCAAAAAACTTTGCCTGAAGCCTCAAATCAACAATCACTATAAAAAGAACGCAGCATTTTGTAAAGTATAATTTTTATGAAACAGTTCTTCATGTAAATGATAATTGATTGACAAAAATGCCACATTCTTTTCAAATTTAAGATCAAACGATCAAACATACGTTGCACTGTTTTGACTTTTATATGCACCAAAGACGATAATGATAGTCATATTTTATGTTAATTTGATACAAAAAGTAGAGATACAAAGAACAGATTTAACAAAATGATGAACATATGTTCAAAGGAACTCACATTTTTGGTTTAAATTTTGTCAAATTTACTTAAAGTCTTAATGTGTAGGTTGTCTGTCGTTATAGACTTTCATCTTCAACATCGAATGCACTTACAAATTTGCATCTACATTATTATTTACCATTTGAATCTTTTTCTCGAAAAAAAGTATATTATATAAGTATTCATTGCTAATTTCGATCTTTACGAATGCGCATGAAGTGTATAAGGTACATGCACAGCGTACACACTTCTTATTACAAATTCGTATGTGTAATTTGTTTTACTGTTGTTTGCCGGCATAGTTTGCTTCAAAAGGAAATTTTGTAAAAACCGAAATGAAACAAATGTGCATGTAGTTCTAAGACAAAATATTATACAAAATACAACGTTATATGCCAAGATGTCAAATGCTTAAAAGTTAAACAAAATAATATGTATTTTTTAACAATTTCATACAAACGAATTGCTGAATTTATGCACTAAGATAGCGGACAAATTCAAAATGTGTAATTCATTTCTAATTTGGAAAGAGTGAAAGTATTCTTATGCAATAAATAGAATATTTATAGGAATCGTCAATCATTGACTGTCTGACAAATAAGATTCTCCAGACAGCTGTTATTTACAAATTATCAACGTTGATTTACTTATGATGTTCCATTTCTATGACACAAAGGTGTCACTTGCCGTGATTGTAAATGTATCAAAATAATCACATGATGTCACTTTATCGACTTACTTCAAGTGTTGTCTGAACACATACCTTTTTATTTTCAAAATATCTCGACTGACTTTAAGTGTTTGTGGAGCACATGGGCTCGTAAGAGTAGAAACATGTACACGGATAAGCATTCAAGATATAGAAAAATTATCTTGACATTGAAATAATTGCCAAAAGGACGGTAGATGAATAAACTTGTCATCTATTATTACTCTAGAGTTAGTTCGTTTGTTTCCATTCCGATTTCTATAGAAAATTCTGATAAGCATGATCAAATATATACAAATGACAGTGTTTAAAAAAGCTCTTTTTCAAATCAGCCAAGTTAACGTTAATTCTGCTGTTGTTGACGGTTATTGTAATTTTACGAACACATAATTAACCATTAAATAGTCATGAAAAAGGAATCTGATGGAAGGTGTTTAATTTGCTTCTTTACTGACTTCCGTCTATTTTCTCTTTATACGAGTAGCAAAATTGGCATTGTATATATTAATTTTATAAGAATTTAAAGAAATGAGAAATAAAAATATATCAAGACTAATGCTAAAGTGCTGTACATAGTACTTTTATAAGAATTTAAAGAAATGATAAACGGAAAATATATCAAGACTTATGCTAAAGTGCTGTACATAGTAATTTTATGAGAAAACAATGGAGAACAAAAATAAAAAGAAAAGGAAATAACATCAGCAATTAACCTTACAACAAAAAACAATTAATTATAAACATGTAACTTAAATTGCCATTAAATTCGTGAGAAATATTTAAAAATGTCTTTTTTTAAATAATCTAATTAAAAATACTGACTCCTTATTAAGAAACCAGTAACATGCTGAATAGGAATGATTTGTAATTTAACATTTTTGTTAACAGTATTTGTCTGACAGAATAATGTCTGGTATTGATTGTGAAGTAATTCTGAAGATGTTACATACTTGGTTATTTCTCAATCACATAATATCCCGTTTATCTGCCGATCTTAATTAAAAACCTGACTATATTACATGCATTCTGCAAAATACTGATACGCAATCTATCGGTTATCATATAGATAACATAAATGAATAAGTACTGTTCTAATTGCGTTGCTGATTTTAACAAGACCGGAACGTCAAACAATGAGACGATATAAAAGTGAAAATTAACAGTGTTAAAATGACTGGACAAAGTTGCATTGAATTATATAAATATGTATTAAAATTGAAGCACAAAGTAAGGTCTTTAAAGGTTTTTGTGAAGAGATGTTCGAGAGAATTGCAGGTGATTACCGCCTGTTAACAACCTTGATCGAACAAATTCATTTTGCATTTATATTATATTTTCATATTATTTAGGGAGCGACTCAAAATATTCTAAAAGATCTTGCAATGTTAGTAAACTTTGTTTAATAAAGGACAAGGTGACGAAACAATAGTCACAAAAAGGGACACCCTGAAAGTCGCCCAGAAAATTGAAATTGATGCAGGATTCTGAATGTAGCTTGATTTAATATTAAATTATCTACTTTATAAACTTAAAACCTGTTTAGAAGTGTCTATGGTATTTTGCAGAAAGAATAAAATATAGTTATGATAGAAAAGCAATGAAATTATTACTAGAAAATAGAACTCACAGTAAGCCTAGCTTTACATCGAATTTGAGTACGATTGGCAATACAATAATTCATTTTTAAGGAATTGGATAATGCATAAATATATGAAATAACTAATTTTAATTAATTTCACATCATTTAGATTAAAATTAGTCTCATTAACATTTCGTTCCAAAAATGAATAAACATGAAAGTATTTACAAACAAATTCTCTTCAGTGTTAATAACAGCGGAATATTTCTGCTTGTAAGCATTTTAAGTGTAAAATTTAACCTCATCAATCTGTCAGCTAGAATCTTCTAAATAGCTAGCTGTAGATTACACAATATCACCTTTTTCTCTGCATATGGTGACAACAGTATAGAATAAACTGCCACTTTCTGTGATCTGACTGTTGGGATGCATTAGAATAATTATAAGATGCTTAATCTTGATACTTAATAGATAACATACCCTGCAAAGTGCCTCGTTCACGTCTCATACAAAAGAAATGTTAAAATAAATCAGCAGGTCTTCTATAAAGGCGTAGGAATTTGCTGTCTGAAGTGCTTCTGAAACTGGATATTGTATCCTTTCATTTAATGTTTGTTTTTTATTTCGTTTATGGAATCAGATAAAGTGTTTCATTTGTCGTTTAATGTATCCGCCATTATTTCTCGACAAATGCTTGATCACTACATTATTTCTCAAACCCTATAGTGTATTTCATGATATGTAACTTTTTAGTTTAAAAAATAGTATATGGAACGGTTGTAATGTCTTTCTTTTTTTAATGTTTCAGGTACTATATTACTATATGTTTCTTATTTTACTATCTTCTCACCATTAGAACTCGTGCAACATAAATCCAGAAATATGACATCAACCCTGATTCCTTGTTGTAACAAAATACATTCATCAGGTCTTTAACATAGCAAATGCTTATCAAAGTAATTCTTAATTTCCTGAAAATCATATATAAACAGAAATGTACTTGTCCAGATAATGATAGGAAATTGTTAAAGATTACACAATCTGCAACCGAATGTTTGAGAACAAGTTATATCTGAACGTAGTAACTGTACTTAACATGATTTACATAAAGTCACAACAATAAACATACAAGTAAATTATATCATTAGCTCTACAATTTTGTCATTTTGTGTCGATAACAGTGTTTATGCTACCTCTATTTGCAGATAATTCAAACAAAAGGGTCGCCATTTTGGGGTTTTTGTTTAGCTTTCTACATTAGACAAACATGCAACACCAGGAGAACTAACCTAACTAACAAGTCGATTAATCATTGCAAAGTGTCGTGTTGTTATACATTCTTCTTTGATTGACTTTTTGTCAAAATCGAATGCAATCAATTGATCATGACTACTAGAAGTCATTGATTATTGGATATGTTAATATATTTTTGAACAATAATCCCTGAATAAATACGTCATATTGTGTTCAAGCTATAGAGTTTAAGTCATAGGTAACGCCTTGTATATAGGGTATTTTAGACACTTTAAAAGTATAAACATTACTTTCTGTTTTGTTAAAATTAATTGACTTAATTGCATTTTTTTCAAAATGATATCTTTTTTAAAAGGGAAAAACAAAAATTAACATTTTTTTTGACGAAGTCATTTAACACGCATTTGGTTTCTCTTGATTATTTATTTCATGCAATTTTACTTACATATTTTGATGATCTCAAGCTAAATATTGACTTTGCATTTTAAAACTTGTCAGACTTGATTCAAAAGAGACACAAAATGCGACCAGTGTTTGGTACAGAAATAACATGTTAATTTTCGGTGTCACGTGGAAAATCTTATAAACATTTCTACTTCCAGCGATTGTAAGAGAGGATAATAGAGGATATAATGACATATAAATTGTATAGCATTGTGTATGTTTTGAAACATGCAGGTAATGCTAGCAAACAGCGCTTGTTTCATTCCAACTACGTTTCTGTAAATCATTGCCTACTTTTAAAATTTGAGTATAATAAAGGACGAAAATAATAAATATTTCACTCTTAGACTAATATATTTTCAAAGACATATTTTAATGACTAAAACAATTAGGTGGATTTGTTATATATTATTTAATCAAATGTATACAGCTGGAACTTACACATACACGACATTATTTGCAAAAATAGGTCAGAATTATTGAAGCAATACAGTTTGTGGATCTGCTTCACATGTACCTATTTTGTTGGAAATTCAAAATAGTTTAATAGATTTTGTATGAGTTTAATAAATCAAGTGTGTTTTATAAAACAAGGTCAAGTGGTATATGGTTTTATTTGTCATAATCCTAAAATAGAGAGCTTCTGCAAAGGCAATATCTAATTTCCGGGAAAACACTATCTTAACGGAAATGCACTTGCAAAGGAAATGGAATTGGAATGTAGACGAACTCAATATATTCACCAGGATCAGCTTGGTTTAACCAAGAATTTTCACGGTAATGTTTAGATAACATACAGGAGAAAAATATAGGTTACATAACTAGTTGAATTACCAGAATGATTAATCATTGAGGTGATTTAAGTTATGAAAGAAATACGCTTCCATATATTCATATATCTCTCAAACGAAAAGTGTCATACAATCATTGATTGAATGATATAATGCTGAAAGATTAGAACCTGTCATACGATATTATACAATTATTGACTAGTGAGCCATTGAATATGATGTGATATTCACCGGCAGATGACATATTGACCGAGGCGATAGCCGAGGTCAATATGACTTTCTGCCGGTGAATATCACATCACATTCAATGGTTCACTAGTCAATAATTGTTTTATTATATGAATAGGCTAAGAAATTTAAAAAAAAAAGTACAACCTTATAATTATACATGTACAAATTTTGCCTCGTTGAAGCGCGAGAAAAAAGACGCACGTGTTAGGCGTGCAACGACTACGCGAACGCTGCGCATACAAAAAGAATTCAAGTTTATACTCATCATTGCGGTGTTACCTTTAAGTATAATAGTAAAGTATTGATATTTTAATCGAGAAATATGCCATAAAGAACAAAAGCAACAATTATTTTTTAATCAACACGCGTAATTAACAGTCTACGGTGTATGATCATTGAATATGAGTCTCAATCTATTTTTAGACTGGGAAAATCCAATTCAGCCAGTGAATATGATACTACACCCAGTAAATATGATTTTATAAAAAGTTCTGTTGACTACTGTTTGGACCAATGAGATTGCAGCTATATTTAGATCATATAATAAAATGAGATAAGCTGTTTCTTCAACACCCACAGCAATTGGCTTAATACGTTACACAGATAATTCTAGCTTGTCTGGTTAAAATCTTTAAAAATAAAACTTTATACAAGTTAGAGGTCTTTTGACGTCAAAATTGCATACCATTCCAAATTGATGTTTTGACATACGAAAGAAGTTGACCTTTCCATATCTTCTAATAGCCTATTTCATTTGAAGTTATCCTCAATCATCCTGTAGTTATAACGCATTAAGTCAATTTTCAACCAAAACTTACGTCTTAACACTGTTCACATACAATTCATTTTTAAAGTATGTCAGAAATTAAATATTGCGGCCTAAGTTACGTGTGTTTCTATGAAAATACCTCCATTGAATTCTAAGAAAAAGTTATTTATTGCACAACATTGATTGCGTCAGTATATTCTCTTAGAAATGATCACATCACTATCAAATTAATTAAATAATCTCTGCCTTAATGATAAAATTAGATATTGATTCTGCCGTTATACACTTTATCATATATACTTTGTACAATAGAGACATAAACTACAACATGGCGGGAGAGAGATGTTTTTACAGAGATGACATGTAAAGTTCCGATG
The DNA here is from genome assembly GCF_026571515.1 of Ruditapes philippinarum. NCBI lineage: Eukaryota > Metazoa > Mollusca > Bivalvia > Venerida > Veneridae > Ruditapes > Ruditapes philippinarum. The sequence continues at coordinate 25,430 of NW_026859220.1, forward strand.
TTACATAGGAAATTGAGTACATAATGTATTTCGAACGTTCTCATATAATGTAGATGGTTATTAAATGAATGAGTGTAGGTTCAATACAGAATTTATTGACTGAGTTGTAAAATTTTACTTAAGATCTATAAGAGTCTCTGACGTGTAAATAATTTTACTCAATACTTTGTAAATTTTAGAAAATATTTGATATTGTTAATAAAAAAGATAAAAAAGAAAGAAAAAGAAAATAAATTAAGCACAATCAGTGAATCAGTTTTGTGAAAGTTCAATAGTACCTAACAGAAGTCATTGATGCTTTTAAAATATAGGCCGTTGTCTTAAAAACAATTGCCCCTCACCACTGTAGGTTCAAGTCCCGACAGGGACTATATATTTCTTTATGTGAGCAATCTATCCACCTGGTTTACAGAACGGTTTTTTTCCATTTTTATTGTGGGATGGCCGCTAACTCAACTGCCTTCACGAAAATAGGAAGTCCGGTGGTAGAACGTTGAAGGTGATTCATATGTATTACAATGTTTTTGGACCTCTAAAAAAGTGACAAAATATTCTGCAACCATAAACGTAGCGTTGTACCACTAACAAAGACACCTTTCATATATCAATGGGCAAAAATAACATGTATACACAATTCCCATCGGCCAATATATTTGCACTAATGTATATTGTGTATATGTAGCTGCACGTGAAAAAAACAGAAAGATGAAAAAATATTTCCTTACCACACTTTGTAACCTATATTTCATCAAAGAATTATACATAAATTTTTCGAGGCTGGTACCACTGCATAAATAAATTCCATGATCGATGACTTCCTGATGTAATCTAATGTTCCTTTTGTCGTTACTTCGAATCATCTGTAAAGTTATAAAATTAACGATCTTGTTATATAATTATCTTAATGCATTCCCTCAGTAAGATCACAAAACAGGGTTTTATTTAATGTCAGATAGTGGCACTTTGTTCTACACTGTTGTCACTATATGTAGATAGGGAGTGATATTATGTAATCTACAGGCAGCTGAAGGATTCTTGTTGACAGATTGGTGAGGATCAATCACTAGAATGTTTTTATATTTAGTATCACTTCAACGTCAACAGATTAAAATTTGAGCTGGCTTTGCTAGGCTAATTAATTTGTGTATTTTATCATTGTTTACATAACAATTCATTGAGAAAACAATTCAAGACAAAAACACCAAAGCCTTTAAGCTTCCATATTATTTTAATTTCATAGAACTATCATCTCCTTACAGACATTAACAGTACCGTTGCTTTAGCTTAATTTTGTATTTCCCGATATTGTATGAAGTTTTTGTACAGACGTTTAATAAACTGACTCTTCCTATTAAAACTACCCATTTTTGTGTCAAAGTTAAGGGTATACAAAAGGTCTTACGACTTTTTCAATAATAAAATGAAGATTGAAATGAAACTTCTTCATATAAAAAGGGAACAAACAACATTTTAAGACGAGTTTAATCCTACTTGAATTGACAACTGACCATTCTAAATGCACAATGATATAAAGTACAAAAATAAATCAACTATTTAAAAATGCATCATACAGTTCTACAACAGACATTATCTATTGTATTCAAATTTAATTATTGAAACGTTAATTAATTGATTTTGGCAGGGCTTATCAATCATATACCATTAAAGACATAAGCAACCAAGAAAATTCCAACTGCATCAAAAACTCTGATAACATTTTAAATTTATAAACGATTCTCACGTTATAATGACAGCTTCATTAATATTTCAAAAAAAATCCAAATATCCCTTGATGATTGTCTGTTTTTTTATTCTAGCAATAAACATAAAATAAAATTAATTTGAATGCAATGTTTTTATTATAGCAACGTTTTATGTAGGATTGTATATGCTTTTATCGTAATACAGGTTTTATTCTTGTTATGTCAAACTCCAAAGCAAATAAACGATTAGTGTTGTTTGCCAAACCTTAAAACATATTTAAAGTCGTGCGTGAAGATGCCTGAAGCTAGTTGGAAATTTGTCTAATAATAATGCTCGTCATTTATTGTTTTTAATTAACTTAGTCATTATTTCTTAATGTCACTGAACTTTCTATGGTTAAATTGAAACCCACAATACTTAAATATGGTGAAATGAAAAATAATAGAATAAGAGTTTGTAAAACATCGTTACATTTTCACATAAAAGCTAGTTCATAACAAGTTAAAAAACATATTAAACATCAAAATAAATAAAATTGATATCATTTTGCCGATGTTCAAACAATAAATACATTGTATCCTCAAATTTTCCTTATTTTGAAGTGCTTTTTTGAATACAATACTTACACAGCCAGATTTATTAAATAAATAACATGTAAATGTTTAAAAGCAAAATCACCATTGATGAATTTTCAAATTTCTACGAAATCCTTACTTACATGTCCCATAGGTACAACATCTCAGCCCCGAATTTGTTTATCATGAAACAGTGAAAAATTGTTTAAAGAGCATTTTAGAGAAAACACCCCCTTAATGCATGTTGTTTATACAATGTGAACAATACAAAGCTAAGAAGGCATTTATTTATATATAAAAAGTAATGGCCATTTCAGTGCAAAAAACTTTGCCTGCAGCCACAAATCAACAATCAATATAAAAAGAACGCAGCAGCATATCGTAAAGTATAATCTTTATGAAACAGTTTTTCATGTAAATAATAATTGATTGACAAATATCGCAACATTCTTTTCAAATTTAAAATCAAACGCACCTTGCACTAGCCTGTTTTTACTTTTATGTGCGCCAAAGACGATAATGTTAGTCATATTTATGTTACTTTGATACAAAGAGTAGAGATACAAAGGGCAAATTTACCAACATCATGAAAATATGTGCAAAGGAAACTCACATTTTTGGTTTAAATATTGTCAATTTAACTTAATGTCTTAATGTGTAGGTTGTCCGTCTTTATAGACTTTCATCTTCGACATCGTATGCACTTACAAATCTGCCGTTTGAATCTTTTTTCTCGAGAAAAAGTATATTATATTAGTATTCATTGCTAATTAGATCTTTACGAATGCGCATGAAGTGTTTAAGGTACATGCACAGCGTACATATTTCTTATTACAAATTCGTATGCGTAATTTGTTTTGCTGTTGTTTACCGGCGATGTTTGCTTCAAAAGGGAACTTTTTAAAAACCGAAATGAAACAAATGTGCATGTAGTTCTAAGACAAAATATTATACAAAATACAACGTTATATGCCAAGATGTCAAATGTTGAATTGCTTAAAAGTTATACAAAATAATATGTATTTTTGGACAATTTCATACAAACGAATTGCTGAATTTATACACTAAAATAGCGGACATATTCAAAATGTCTATAATTCATTACTACTTTAAAAAGAGTGAAAGTATTCTGATGAGATAAAAATAATATTTATAGGAATCGTCAATCATTGACTGTCTGACAAATAAGATTCTCCAAGCAGCTGTTATTTACACATTATCAACCTGAATCTTCTTATGATGTTCCATTTCTATGGAACAAAGGCATCACTTGCCATGATCTTAAATGCATCAAAATAATCACATGATGTGACTTTTTTATTTTCAAAATATCTCGACTAACTTTAAGTGTTTGCTGAACACATGGGCTCTTAAGAGTAGAAACATATACACGGATCAGCATTCAAGATATAGAAAAAATATCTTGACATTGAAATAATTGCCAACGAATGGTATATAAATAAAGTTGTCATCTATTATTGCTCTAGAGTAAGTTCGTTTGTTTCCATTCCGTTTTCTTAGAAAAATTCTGATAAGCATGATCAAATATATATAAAAGACAGTGTTTAATAAACCCTTTTTCAAATCAGCCAAGTTAACGTTAAGTCTGCTGTTATTGACGGTTATTGTAATTTTTGGAACACATCATCTTCCATTAAATAGTCATGAAAAGGGAATCTGATGGAAGGTGTTTAATTTGCTTGTATACCTGTTTTCTCTTTTTTCTCTTTATGTACGAGTAGCAAAATTGGCATTGTACATATTAATTTTATAAGAATTTAAAGAAATGATAAACGGAAAATATATCAAGACTAATGCTTAAGTGCTGTACATAGTACTTTTATAAGAATTTAAAGAAATAATAAACGGAAAATATATCAAAAAATAGATAAATACAGAATCCCTAAAGAAAGCCCAACGCGGCAAAATTGAAAATGTTGCAGGCTCGGTTTGATTGAGCCTGTTCATGGACGGTACTGGAAAGTGCAAGTTACCGTCCACGCCCCTAGCACCGGCTTAAGCAGAATTCAACATTTTAACATGAAATAGTAAAATTTTGAATTTAGAAACATCCGCAGATGTGTTCATACGGCGGTTATCATGGAACCTTCAATGTGACACTTCCGTGCCATTTCATGAAAAGCGGCGTATGGTCCCCAAGTAATAAAAAGCGTGTGCCCTAAACGAGAAAACAATGGGCGGAACTAAATAAAATGGAATTTTGAAAGGGGATCAGAGGTTATGAAGCCTTCGTATCACAGATAATACATCAAAAGACAATTTTAAAAAAGCAGGCAACATATCCTAAGGGTGATTCAACATAATTCAAGTAGGAATACTGGAACCACCCAACTAGAAAATGCCGAAAAGTTGAAACTAAAAATACCACAAGCACAACAATAATGTCGTGCTGAACGATCTTCAGGGATCGAAAATATAACATCATTGATTAAATGTACGGGGAGACTTTTTACAGCCGCCACACGACACAAATAACACGGATGTGATCATAAAATAGATAAATACAGAATCCCTAAAGAAAGCACAACACGGCAAAATTGAAAATGTTGCAGGCTCGGTTTGATTGAGCCTGTTCATGGACGGTACTGGAAAGTGCAAGTTACCGTCCACGCCCCCTAGCACCGGCTTAAGCAGAATTCAACATTTTAACATGAAATAGTAAAATTTTGAATTTAGAAACATCCGCAGATGTGTTCATACGGCGGTTATCATGGAACCTTTAATGTGACACTTCCGTGCCATTCCATGAAAAGCGGCGTATGATCCCCAAGTAATAAAAAGCGTGTGCCCTAAACGAGAAAACAATGGGCGGAACTAAATAAAATGGAATTTTGAAAGGGGATCAGAGGTTATAAGACTTATGCATAAGTGCTGTATATAGTAATTTTATAAGATTTTAAAGAAATTTTAAACGGAAAATATACCAAGACTTATGCTTAAGTGCTCCTGTCATTCAAGTTTAACCAAATATTTTCTGTAAAACATTCACTTTTAAAGCCCGGCTCATAATTATGTGATTGGGCGACGGTAAATGTATTTTTTTAATATGTCAATTATTCATACATTACTTTTTCAAGAGGAACACTTTAAAAGTTGTGATAATAATACCAATCTTCATTGCTTACTAAATATGTTTGTAACGAATGGTTTAAGTAGATCTTGTTATCACTGATGATTTGAATAACCTCAATGTATTATTGTTGTGTCATATAACAAACCTTTTTGAAATAAATTCTATACGGCATTTAATTGAAAAAGCAAACAATGAAGAACAAAAATAAAAAGAAAAGGAAATAACATCAGCAATTAACATAACAACAAAAACAATTAATTATAAACATGTAACTTAAATTGCCATTAAATTCATGAGAAATATTTAAAAATGTCTTTTTTTTAAATAATCTAATTCAAAAACCTGACTCCTTATTAAGAAACCAGTAACATGCTGAATAGGAATGATTTGTAATTTAACATTTTTGTTAACAGTATTTGTCTGACAGAATGAATTGTCTGGTATTGATTGTGAAGTAATTCTGAAGATGTTACATACTTGGTTATTTATCAATCACATTATATCCCGTTTATCTGCCGATCTTAATTAAAAATCTGACTATATTACATGCTTTCTGCAAAATACCGAAACGCTATCCATCGGTTATCAGATAGATAACATAATTGAATAAGTACTGTTCTAATTGCGTTGCTGATTTTAACAAGACCGGAACGTCAAACAATGAGACGATATAAAAGTTAAAATGAAAACATTTAAACATGTGCTAAAATTACTGGACAAAATTGCATTGAATTATATGAATATTTATTAAAATTGATTCCACTTGTCATAGAGTACTGTTTTTAAAGGTTTATGTGAGGAGATGTTCGAGAGAGTCGCATGTGATTACCACCTGTTAATAACCTTAATCGAACAAATTCATTTTGCTTTTATTTTATATTTGCATTTTATTTACTGACCTACTCAAATATATTCTAAAAAACTTGCAATGTTAGTAAACTTTGTTTAGTAAAGAACAACGTGACGAAACAATAGTCACACAACGGGACACTCTGAAAGTCGCCAAGAAAATTAAAACTGATACAGGTTTCTGGATGTAGCTTGATTAAATATTGATCTACTTTATAAATTTAAAATATGTTTAGAAGTGTCAATTTTGCAGAAAGAATAAAATATAGTTATGTCAGAAAAGCAATGAAATTATTACTAGAAAACGAAACTCACAGTAAGCCTAACTTTACATCGGATTTGGGTACGATTGGCAACACAATAATTCATTTTTGAGGAATTGGATATTGACTAATTTAAATAGATTTCACAGCATTTAGCTAAGAATCGGCCTTATTAACATTTTGTTCCAAACAAGAATTTACATGTTAGTATTTACCAACAAATTCTGGTCAAAGTTAAAAATAGCGAAATGTTTTACTTGTAAGAATATATCAGTGTAGAATTGATCCTTATAATTCTGCTAGCTAACTGTCGATTACACAATATAACACTTTATCTTCATATGGTGACAACAGTATAAAACAAAGTGCCATTTTGCTGTGATCTGACTGTTGGAATGCACAAGTATAATTATAAGATGCTTAACCCTGATACTTAACAGTTAAGAAAATACCCTACAAAGTCTCGTCAACGTCTCATACAAAAGAAGCGTTAAATTGAATCAGCAAGTCTTTAATAAAGGCGTAGGATTTTGCAGTGTGAAGAGCTTCTGAAAATTTGATATTCAATCCTTTCACCTAATTTGTGTTATTTATTTAGTTTATGGAATAAAATAAATCAATAAATCAATTAATATCATTTATTCAAGTACGTACATTCAGTGAATTAACATCAATTAAGATAGATATTTTCAATGATGTGATGTGTTTCATTAGTCGTTTAATGTATCCGCCATTATTTCTCGACAAATGCTTGATCATTACATTATTTCTCAAACCCTATAGTGTATTTCATAATATGTAACTTTTAAGCTTAAAAATGCTATATTGAAAGATTGTAATGTCTTTCTTTTTTAATGTTTCAGGTACTATATTACTATATGTTTCTTATTTTAGTATCTTCTTACCGTTAGAACTCGTACAACATAAATCCAGAAATATGACATGAACCCTGATTCCTTGTTTAAACAAAATACATTCATCATAGCAAATGCTTCTCAAAGTAATTCTTAATTTCAGGAAAATCATATAAAAACAGAAATGTACTTGTCCAGATAATTATAGGAAATTGTTAAAGATTACACAATCTGCAACCGAATGTTTGAGAACAAGTTATATCTGAACGTAGTAACTGTACTTAACATGATTTACATAAAGTCACAACAATAAATATACAAGGAAATTATATCATTAGGTCTACAATTTTGTCATTTTGTCGCGACAACAGTGTTTATGCTACCTCTAATTGCAGATAATTCAAACAAAAGGGTCGCCATTTTGTGTTTTGTTTAGCTTTCTACATTAGACAAACATGCAACACCAGGAGAACTAACTAACAAGTCGATTAATCATTGCAAAGTGTCGTGTTGTTATACATTCTTCTTTGATTGACTTTTTGCCAAAATCGAATGCAATAAATTGAGCATGATTATGAGAAGACAGTTATTATTTGGTTTAGGTGCAACATATCGTGTCTCTCTTGCAATGGCATTAGAAGTATGCAATATTAAATATTAAGAGATATTTTTTTGAACAATAATCCATGAAAAAAATACGTCATATTGTCATTGTTGAAGCTATAGAGATTAAGTCATAGGGAACGCCTTATCATGTATATGGGGTATTTTAGACACTTTAAAAGTATAAAAAATACTTTCTGTTTTGTTAAAATTAATTGACTTAATTGCATTTTTTTTCAAAATAATATCTTTTTAAAAGGGAATAACAAAAAACAACAGCTTTTTAAGAAGTCATTTTACATGCATTTGGTTTCTCTTTGTTTATTTATTTCATGCAATTTTATTGACATTCTTTGATGATCTCAATCTAAATATTGACATTTCATTGTAAAACTTGTCAGACTTGATTCTAAAGAGACACAAAATGCATTACTTCCAACGATTGAAAGAGGGGAAAATAGAAGATATAATGACATATAAACTGTATAGCATTGCGTTTGTGTTGAAACATACAAGTAATGCCATGTAAGCAGCGCTTGTTTCATTCCAAATAAGTTTCTGTAAATTTTATGAACTTTAAGTATAATAAAGGACGAAAATAATAAATATTTCACTCTTAGACTAATATATTTTCAAAGACATATTTTAATGACTAAAACAATTAGGTGGATTTGTTATATATTATTTAATCAAATGTATACAGCTGGAACTTTTACAGACACGACATTTTTTTTTTGCAAAAATATGTCAGAATTATTGAAGCAGTTCTATATTTTAAACAGTTTGTGGATGTGCTTCACATATACCTATTTTGTTGAAAAGTCAAACTATTTTCATAGATTTTTGTATGAGTTTAATAAATCAAGTGTGTTAAATAAAACAAGGTCAAGTGGTATATGGTTCTAATTGTCATAATCCTAAAATAGAGAGCTTCCGCAAAGGCAATATCTAATTTCCGGGAAAACACTATCTTAACGGAAATGCACTTGCACAGGAAATGGAATTTGAATGAAGACGAACTCAATATACACACAAGAGTCATCAGGATCATCTTGGTTTAACCAAGAATTTCCACAGTAATGTTAAGAAAACATACAAGAGAAAAATATACGGTACATAACTAGTCGAATTCTAAGTTATCTGAATGATTAGTCATTAAGGAGATTCAAGTTATGAAAGAAATACGTTTTCATATATTCCTATATCTCTCAAACGAAAAAGTGTCATATAATCATTTATTGAATGATATAATGCTGAAAGATTAGAACCTGTAATACGATATAATGAGATTAGCTGTTTCTTCAACACCCACATCAATTGGCTCGATACATTACACAGATAATTCTAGCTTGTCTGGGTAAAATCTTTAAAAACAAAACTTTATACAAGTTGAGGTCTTTTGTAATACAAATTGCATACCATTCCAAATTTATGTTTTGACAAGACTTACGTCTTAACACTGTCCACGTACAATTCTTTTTCAAAGTATGTCAGACATTAAATATAATGTTCCTAACTTACGTGTGTTTCTATGACAATACCTACCTTGAATTCTAAGAAAAAGTTATTTATTGCACAACATTGATTGCCACAGTATATTCTCTCAGAAATGATCACATCACTATCAAATTAATTAAATAATCTCTGCCTTAATGATGAAATTAGATATTGATTCTGCCGTTATACACTTTATCATATATACTTTGTACAATAGAGACATAAACTACAACATGGCGGGAGAGAGATGTCTTACAGAGATGACATGTTAATTTCCGATGTCACATAGGAAATTGAGTACATAATGTATTTCGAACGTTCCTATATAATGTAGATGGTATTGAATGAGTGCAATTTATTGAATGAGTTGTAAAGGACATACATTACATCTATGCGAGTCTCTGGCGTTTATATAATTCTATTCAACAAGTTGTAAATTTCAGAAAATTCTAAATTAATGAATAAATAAACAAACTAAATAACGTTTTAATGACCGACATTGTATATGAAATTTAACTAAAATGAAGCAAAATCAGTGAACATTTTTGAGATATTAAAACAGTACCTCACTCAAGTCACTGATGATTTGAGTTTTGTTATGACAGTAAGCTACCTAGCTCGTTAACGGAAAGACGATGGTTCTATTCAAACACACGTTCGTGCTCGGACGGGCACCCGAGGTCTTCCTCCACCAGTAAAGCTGGATAATCTCCATATGATCCATACTGTGTATTGCCATGCTTTTCACTCAACCTTTAAGTTTTGATTCACAGTATAGAAATAACACATGGGTTTGTAGGTAACAGTAAAAATATCATCCCGAGGAAAATACTGTTACCCGAGGCGTAGCCGAGGGTAACAGTATTTTTACGAGGGATGATACTTTTACTGTTACTCACAAACCCATGTGTTATTTATTTTATTACCCCGAACAAATACTGTGATGATATGAAATTGTCAACTAAACCTAACTGTTACAAAAATAAACCAAGAGTAACAATTACTAAACTGCCCTTACCTTTTAAGTTTTAAGTGTACTGTAGGCCTACTAGAGAAGTTTTCTTTTTCTTTTATTCTTTACTGTTTAAGCAAGTGATGATATCTACTAGTCATAAACATACAATAAGCTGTGTTTTATTTAGAAAACAAAACACTAACCCATTTATACGGTTATGATCTGTGTAATCTGATCCTTCTGTTCCCGAATATTCTTCGCACAAAAGAACGATGAAATCCTATGTCTGTCCACCATATCTGTAACGTTTCACTGATTAAATGTGTTAAATAATTCTTTTTTGCTTGCCTTAATCGTCTGCATGTTCCAGTTTGACACATAATTATTTACATTGCAATTACTTCCGTTGAAAACGGATGTTTACGTTTTGACTATTCAACAAAAAGATATTTAATACGCGAAAAGCACACCAGGGTGCAAACAACTTAATATTATGGGTGTCATAGTTACTCCAGAGAAGATGTTGATGTCATATCGGGGTTAAACGTCGAAAATAAGAATGCATCGAGAAAATAATGACGGCCATTTTATTTCATTTTATTTAGAAAATAAGCCACGTGACCAGATTTTATACTGTTAAAAAATACTGTTACCTATATAACAAAATTCTTAGTCACGTGGTACACTTGCATTAACAGTAAGAATAACTTCCAGAGGCCTATGGGAAATTCACATTACGAAAAAAGTGAGGGGTAATAATATCTGATATGCATACATCTCTCTAGGCACCAATTCATTAACAACCCTAATATGTCAACATATATTAGGTTTTCTCAACGAATGTGGATGAAAAATGTGTAACATTGATACAAGTAAACATGCCTGTTGAAATTTAACATTGAATCTATTTTCCTACATATTGCCATGCTTTTCACTCAACCTTTAAGTTTTGGTTCACAGTAAATGATCTAAGCCTACCTCTCTAAGCACCAATAATACTCTTACCTTGGTCTAGGTGTTTGTGTAAAATTATGTGTTCAAATGTGTACAGATTGTTGAACTTGTTGAAATCCTCCAACAGATTTACACAACGATCTGTATTGACAAAATATTCAATATTTGGTATCATTGTCGGACTGACCGCCATCTGCAAGGCCTTGCACATACACATTTTCTGCCTTCATGAAACTAAGAAGTATTGATGTAAAAGGCTAAACTTGATACATGTTTATAACAATGTTTTTGAACCTCTGAAAAACAAAATGTGACCAGGGTCTCCTGCAACTATAAAATTTATTACAGTGTGTTTTCCCCTAACAAAGGGTCTACGATAGTCGAGACAGCTATTATTTTTCAATGGGCAAAAGAATATGTATGTATACACAATTTCCATTAAAACATTGGCCATGTTGTTTGCGAAAGAATGTATAGTGTGTATATATATAGCTACACGTGAAAAAAAAGAAACCTGAAAAAATACTTCCTTACCGCCCTTTGTAACTTATATTTAATCAAAGGATTGTATATGACATTTTCGAAGTTGGTTGCACGGCAATTTCCTTCCTTTATGATCGATGATCTGCTGATCTAATCTAATGTTTCGTTTGTCGTTAATTTGCATCATCTGTTAAGTTATAAGATTAAGGATCATATAATATAATTATCTTAATGCATTCCCAAAGTTATATCACACTTTGGCACTTTGTTCTATGCTCATGTCACCGTATGTAGATAGGGAGAGATATAATGTAATCTATAGCCAGCTGGACACTTTGACAGACTGCAAATCCCATCTATTAATAGACATTGCTCTCAAAAGATCGCCACTGTTTAGAAAAATTAAAATAAGAGTGTCGTGAAAGGCCTTTCAGTTTCAAAGCAAGTGCGCTATAGTTCTTACATAACTATGATGACGATAAAAAGATGCTGAAACAACAAAATGTTTTATATACAAAACAAGCAGAAATCTGGCTTACGTTATATGAAAGTATATTATAAATTATCGCAAATTATATAAGCGATATGAAAAAATGTTTCCCTGGAATCGGATCATTGTAATACATTAGCATTAAAGATGAATTGCATCTCGAAACCTATTACACTGAACGAATGGCAAGAATTTTAAGCCAGTTTTTAACTTATCCGATTTAATTCGACGGATGCATAGTTCACACTTTTTGAGTGTACGTTTTGTAAACATATATCAAATAATGTTAATGCGTCACTTAAGTTTAACCATATAGCTTTGCACTACCTTATTCTTATTTTCATGATTAAATTATGTAAGTTTTATTTTAAGATAAACATCATTCTTAATACTAATGGACTCGACTTCACAACGTGAAAATATAATTCTCCGGTGGATTAACATGGTCGCTATACAGTTTATGATTTATGTTATTGTTAACAATATAACTAACTGAGTTAAGATAAGTGATGTCCCAATCACACTCAGTCACGTGACCTATACGTCCACATTAGGTGACATGATAAATGGAAATATAGTATTAAATGTATTAAAACTCAACATGTACATAGGAAATGGTGTTTTATAAGGAATGAACAAATCTGTGGATTTGTAATGTGACACATTGTGCAATTCTATGAGATGAATGATTCCAAAGTAAATTAATGTCTAAAAAACAAGAGGTCATTGTTTGTGTTTTGATACACCTTTCAATACTTAAAGCACATCAAAAACTGTCGAACTGACATGATTAGTAAAAATTGTAAACAGATTCTTGTTTGATGCAGCTATAAGCAGATTCACCTTGAAATAACCTGTTTATTCTTATATATAACGATTAATGTTTTTAAACGGAAAGTTTTTGCATGTTTGTTATTTTTCTAGGCTATGCACTACCTTATGTCATGTGCTATCTTAATGGATAATCAAAAGTGATTTCCCTCAACAGATTAACATTTAAGCGAATCAATTGTTGTTGAAACTAAGCGAGGCTAAGTAATTTCTGTACTGTTTACATAACAATTCGTTGAGAGACATAAACATTAATCCATTCAAGTTTCTATTCTATTTTAAGAGCAGAGTACTATCATATGTACACATACTAAGGGAACCGTTGCTGCAGCATAATTTTCTTTTTCCTGATATTCTTTGAAGTTTAATCAAACATTGGCTTGGCTCTGTAAGCATGTCACAAACCAGTCATTTATCGGTCAAGGATAAGGGTAAACAAAGGGTCTTACGACTATTTGAATAATAAAGTAAAGATTCATATTTAAAAAAATTTTCTAACGACGAGTTTAATCCTTCTTGAATTTGAAATGATATTAAGTGCACAAATAAATGAACTATTCACAAATGCATCACCTAGTTTTGCAACACACATTATCCAATGTATTCATATTAAATCTTTGAAATGTTAATGAATTGAATATGACAGGGCTTATCAGTCAAATGTCATTTAAGATTTTTAATCATTTTAAAGCAATCAGAAAAATTACAACTGGACCAAAAACTTGGAAAATATTTTAAGTTAATATTTTTATAATTTTATTCTATTCCAATGTTCTGGTGACAGTTTCATTAACATTTTAAAAGAAAATATCCCCTGATGCTTGTCTGTTTTATTTTAAAATAGAGACTTTTTATGTCCGATATAATATTTTTTATAGTGATGCAGGTGTTTTGTTCTTGTCATGTCAAACTCCAAAGCAAATAAACGATTAAAGTAATCTTTAAACGTAATTTCTACGTCGATTGTGACATGGCTTGAAGCTAATTGAAAATTTGTCTGATAATTGCGCTAGTTTTATTGTTTTTAATTAACTTATTTATTATTTCTTAATATCTTGGAACTTTCTATGATATAAGTGAAACCCACAGCACATAAACATGATGAAAATGAAAATTAATCAAAAAAGAGTTTGCAAGACATCATAACATTTTCCCATTAAAAACTAGTACATGTAATTCATAACAAAGTTAAAAAGCATAACCGGCAAAATAAGTAGAATGAATATCATTTTGCCACAAATAATTTCCTTAAACTTTCCTAATTTTGAAAGGTATCTATCATATTTTTAATACAATAGATTAGATAAATACAGAATCCCTAAAGAAAGCCCAACACGACAAAATTGAAAATGTTGCAGGCTCGGTTTGATTGAGCCTGTTCATGGGCGGTACTGGAAAGTGCAAGTTACCGTCCACGCCCCATAGCACCGGCTTAAACAGAATTCAACATTTAAACTTGAAACAGTAAAATTTTGAATTTAGAAACATCCGCAGATGTGTTCATACGGCGGTTTTCATGGAATCTTCAAGGTGACACTTCCGTGCCATTCCATGAAAAGCGGCGTATGGTCCCCAAGTAATAAAAAGCGTGTGCCCTAAACGAGAAAACAATGGGCGGAACTAATTAAAATGGAATTTTGAAAGGGGATCAGAGGTTATGAAGCCTGCATATCACAGATAAGACGTCAAAAGACAAATTTAAAAAGCAGGCAACATATCCTAAGGGTGATTCAACATTATTCAAGTAGGAATATTGGAACCACCCAAATAGAAAATGCCGAAAAGCTGAAACTAAAATACCACAAGCACAACAATAATGTCGTGCTGAACGATCTTCAAGGATCGAAAATATAACATCATTGATTAAATGTACGGGGAGACTTTCTACAGCCGCCACACGGCACAAATAACACGGATGTGACCATAAAATAGATAAATACAGAATCCCTAAAGAAAGCCCAACACGACACAATTGAAAATGTTGCAGGCTCGGTTTGATTGAGCCTGTTCATGGGCGGTACTGGAATACAGCCAGAATACTTATACAGCCAGATTTATTAAAGAAAGTTAACGTGTAATTTAAAAGTATAACCACCGTTGATAAGTTGTTTTGAAATTTCTACGAAATCCTTACTTTACACAACAGATATTGTTTAAAGAGAATTCTAGAGAAAATTTTCTTAATGCATGTTGTAAAATGATGTGAACAATACAAAGCTTAGTAAGCATTTTTATATATAAAAATAACATTTTCAGGGCAAAACACTTTGCCTGCATCCCGAAATCAACAACTAATATAAAAAGAACGCAGTAGATTGTAAATTAAAAGCTTAATGAAACAGTACTTCAGGTAAATGATAATAAGTTGCCAAAAACCGCCACATTCTATTCAAATATAAGATCATACATGTACGTACATTGCATTGGTATGACTTTTTAATCGCAAACTACGATAATGATAGGCATAGACGATAAAGATAGGCATGTCTTGTGTTAATTTAATACAAAGTGTAGATATTACAACATCATGGAAATGTGTTCAAAGGAAACTGACGTTTTTGTTTAAATTTTGTCGTCTGCTCTGATTGCATGGCAATATGTTTTACAGTGTGTCACATATTTTGAAGCACAGAAGACAGGTCTGGTATGTTGTCCTAAATTTTCATTTTCAACAACGAATGTCCTCACACGAGTTTGATAAAGAAAACCAAGAGATATTTAGGACAGATTATATACTATTTGAAACTGTGTTCTCTCGGAAAAAAGGATATTATTTTTCGTATTTGTATATTTCTTTTGTATTTGACTCTATTTTCGATCGTTAGGCCGCAAATAGGTATTTTAGGTATATGTACTGCGTACAGACTTCTTATTACAAATATATACGTAATTTGGTATAGTCTTGTTTGTCATCGATGTCTGATTAATAGAATCTTTGTAAAACCTAATTGAAATAAAAAATTCTTTTACAAACTACAAAAATGTATTATACAAAGTACAGTGGAAGATGCCAAGATGTCAGATGTTAAGTTGCTTAAAATTTTACTAAAAAGTATACGAAATAAAAAGATAATGTATTTATATTAACAAATTCAAACAAACGAATTGTTGAATTTATGTACTAAAATGGCGGACATATAAAAATATCCAGTTCATTTTCAATTTCAAAAAGTGAAAGTATTCTTCTTAAAAGAATATTGATAGGAATCGTTAATCATTGACACGCCCGTTTAACTCACAACGAGTGAAAAATGTCCATCGGTAAAAATGTTGTGAGCAACTTCCGTTCCTCGTTGTGAGCACCCATCTATGACGTGTGACACGATAAACAAGTTGAGTTTTTCATAATTTTTGAAGATTACAGACATTTATGTAAAAATATCGGAATGCAGTTAGCTAGCGATGTGTTTTCCGAGTATGCACATGTAAAGATATTGCCTGTTGGTGGACAATTTGATGGAAATACTGTGCGACGCAGTCACTCGGGGTAGCTGGAAAACTGGAGACAACTTCTCTTTGGACCTAATTTAACATTGAAAACGTCGATTCTGGTGACGTTTTGTGCATTCTAACCTAAAACAGATGCCCACAAGTCTTCAGCGTAAATTATTATCTGAAAGTCTTCATAGAAACGAAGATATACCCTGTTTTGCTTTTATCCTCGTTGTGAGCACCATAACCTCGTTGTGAGCAAGACAAGCGCAGTGCGTATATGGTTTTAATATGTAATTCAGATGGTGAAAATATAATTTTCAATCTACCAAAGCAATTAAAACGTTTTTGCACAGCAGCATGTCTTTGCAAGACGTTGTGCATACTCCAAAGGGTGGCATATTAGTTTTGAACTGTCCGTCTGTCAGTCCGTCAATCCGTCCGAAAACTTTAACATTGGCCATAACTTCCTTATAAGTAAACGGATTTGATTCATATTTGAACACAACATCCCTTAGCACAAGACCTTCCTACGGACCTGTATTTTTTTACCTTGACCCCTGAATGGCCTTTATCTTGAAGCTCAAATTGTCCAAAAACATTTAAGATTGGCCATAATGTCCTGGCATAATGTTTAGGCACAACACCTTTTTGGACAAGGCCTTCCAACTATCCTATATTCTTTTGACCTTGACCCCTGAATGACCTTCACCTTGAAGGTCAAATTGTCCAAAAACTTAAAAATTGGTCATAACTTCCTTATTAGTATACGGAGTATACTCATATTTTGACACAACAACCCTTTAGGCAAGACCTTCAAACTGATTTGTATTTTTTTACCTTGTACCCTGAATGACCTAGAACATCCAAAAACTTTAACATTGGCCATAACTTCTTTATAAGTAAGTGGAATTAATTCATATTTGGACACAATGCCCCTTTGGACAAGACCTTTTCAACTGACCTATATTTATTTCACCTTGACCTTGAATGACCTTCACATTGAAGATCTAATTGTCCAAAAACAAATAATCTATCTGGTCCATAAATCAAAGGACAAAGCACCACTTCGGGGGCATTGTCAACTTACCGTGACAGTTCTTGTTTTACATACCTTGGTCAGTCTTCAGCTCATGATAAACACATGTATGTGTGTATCACACAGATTGTGAAATTGTTGAAATATTCATAAACTCCCCGTGATGTTCAGTCGTGCCACACTAGAGTATACGAAATAAAATACCCGATTTACCTCCACTGATTAGTTCTTCTGTTAATCTGATGACTTGTGAATATGAAGAATAATTTTCAAAAAAAAAGAAGAACGATTGCAAAGAAAAACTATTGTACAAAAACGTTTTGATTGCTTTTGGTAGATTGAAAATTGTATTCTCGCCATTTGAATTGCATATTAAAACCAGACAAGCACTGCGCTTGTCTTGCTCACAACGAGGTTATGGTGCTCACAACGAGGATTAAAGCAAAAAAGGGTATATCTTCGTTTCTATGAAGACTTTCAGATAATAATTTACGCTGAAGACTTGTGGGCATCTGTTTTAGGTTAGAATGCACAAAACGTCACCAGAATCGACGTTTTCAATGTTAAATTAGGTCAAAAGAGAAGTTGTCTCCAGTTTTCCAGCTACCCCGAGTGACTGCGTCGCACAGTATTTCCATGAAATTGTCCACCAACAGGCAATATCTTTACATGTCGGGAAACACACCGCTAGCTAACTGCATTCCGATATTTTTACATTAATGTCTGTAATCTTCAAAAATTATGAAAAACTCACCTTGTTTATCGTGTTACACGTCATAGATGGGTGCTCACAACGAGGAACGGAAGTTGCTCACAACATTTTTACCGATGGACATTTTTCACTCGTTGTGAGTTAAACGGGCGTGATTGACTGTCTGAAAAATTAGATTCTCTAGCCAGCTATTATTTACAAATTATCAATCGTATTCTACTTATGATATGCAATTTCTATGGAACAAAGATGTCACTTGCTGTGATCGTAAATGCATCACTAAAACACATGATGTGAGTTTTTATTTTCAAAATATCTCGACTTACACCCATATAAAAATGGATAAAACATGCCTTCTGTTATTAGTCTAGATGTTGTTCGTTTATGTTTTATTTTGGTTTCTTAGGAAACTTTCAATTAGCATGATCACACATATATAAATGACAATGATTAAAAAGCCCATTTTTTAACCAGCCAAGAAAACGTTTTCTTACTCTACTGTTGTAGACGATTATCGTGATTTAGGGAAAACATTATTTAAATAGTCTTGAAAGAAAAAATAATCTGACGGAAGGTGTATCATGTGCTTCTATACTGACTTCTAACCAATTTCTCTTCATATGCGAGTAGCAAAATGGACACTGCATATCAATTTCATAAGTTATTTATAGACTTCACATCAGTGTTTAAGACCATATATGTTCTGCAAGCTTTAAGCTCGGCTCATAACTTTGTGATTCGGTGACTGTTAATTTGTAATGTGTTTTCTCCAATCATTTATACTATGCTTATTTTTCGGGGAACAATAGTTGCGGAAATAATTAATATGTATATCAATCTTCATTGCTTAATACATATTAATAGACAAATTAGTAGTTCATGTTTCACAGATGATTCGAATATCATGAATGTATCATTGTTTTGTAACACCTTTTTTAAAATAGAGGCTCTACAGAGTTAAATTGAAATAACAACAATAGAAAAAATAAATAGATAGAAACGAAAGGATACATCAAGAGCAAGAAAGCAACAACAACATAAAAACAATTATTTTTGTAACTATTGTCTCCATTGTATTCATTATACTCTTTTCGAGAACTATTAGCAAAAATCTTGTCTTTTAAATTAATTAAGTTCTAAATACTGTCTCCTTATAAAGACACCAGTTACATGCTAATGGGAATGATTTGTTAAATTATATTTTTGTATTTTTGTAAGCAACATTTGTCTGGCAGAATGAATTGTCTGGTATTGATTGTCAAGTTATTTTGGAGGTATTACATACTTGGTTATTTCTAAATCTCAATCACATTATATCCTGTTTATCTGCCGATCATAATTAAAAAACAGACTATATTATATGCTTTCTACAAAATACTGAAACGCAGTATCAGATAGACAATATAAATGAATAAGCTTTATCTCATGTTGCGTTGCTGATTTTAATCAGATTTTTACTCGTCAAAAATTAGACAAAAAATAGTGAAAATTAACACATTTGAACATGTGCTAAAATGACTAGACATAGTTGCATTGAATTATACGAATACTTATCAAAATTGATTCAACTTGCCAAAAAGCAATGTTTTTTAAGAGATGTTCAAGGTGGTTGCAGGGATAACCGCCTGTTAACAACCTTAATTGAACAAATTCGTTTTGCATTTATATAATATGTTCATATTATTTAATAAACTATCCAAATATATTTTTTAAAAATCTTGCACTTTTAGTAAACTTTGTTTAAAAAAGGACAAGGTGACGAGATATTACTCACAAAAGAGAAAACCCTGAAAATTGAATCTGTTGAAGGTTTCTGGATGTAGCTTAATTTAATATTTAATTATCTATCTTTTGAATTTGAAAAGAAGATTACGCAATCTCGAAACCGAACGTTTGCAAACGAGTTATACTTAAACGCAAGAACCGTACTTAGCATGATTTACGTAAAGTCACAACAAAAGATATACAAGGAAATTATATCATTAAATCTACTATGTTTGTCGCGACAAAAATGTTTATGCTATCTATGATTGCAAGGAATTCAATCGAAAATGTCACCATTTTGCATTTTATGTTTGGTTCCATTAGACACACATGCAACATCACAAGAATTCACAAGTTGATTCATCATTATAGCTAAGTGTCGTGTTGATATAAAAACTGAAATTTTTTATAATTGATTACCATTATTCCAAATGTCATATACATTTTTTTAGAATTTATTGAACGTTTGTAAAATGGAATGCAATAAATTGATTATGATTATGACAAGTCATTGATTATTGGATGAAGTGCAACACGTCGTGTCCCCCTTGAAATAGTATGAATAAGTATGCAATGTTGAAAAGTTCAAAAATCTGGAAACAAGATTCGGAAGTGTTAATGACAACAAAATTACAAGAGAATTGCAGACTCGGTTTGACTGAGTCTGTACATTAGGGTGCAACGTCACTCACGCCACTTAGCATCGGTTTGATCGGTACTCAATTTCTCAACACTTAATAGTGCTGGCATTAATGATCCTGAAGGACCAGAAAAATATAACAACACTGAAGTGAAGTACGAAGCAACTTTTTACAGCTGGCACTAAACACTTGACACCTGCTGTTGTGAAAAAGCGCGTGTTTTATTCCAAATAAAATACTGTAAATCATTGCGTACTTATGGACTTGAAGCATAATAAAATGACATAGATAACAATATGCTTTACTCTGGTGAATTGTGAAAGGCATGTTAAAAAACTAAAATATTAGAAGGATTTATTATCTTCAAATGTAATAAAAATTTTACAGACTTCAAATTACCTAGACAAGAAATGATTGTAAAATTTGATGGTTATAAAGCAGTTCTATACATGTATATTGAAAGTTTGTGAATCTGCCTCACATCTACTTAATTATTTGTAAACTGTCAAACTATTTTCAGGGATTTTGGTATGAGTTCATCTAGGCATTTGTTATAAAAAAAACAAGGTCAAGTAGTATGTAGTTCGAATTATCATAATCCTAAAAATAGAGAGCTTCCACAAAGGCAATATCTAATTTCCGGGGAAACAATATCTAAACGGAAATGCACTTGCACAGGAAATGGAATTGGAATGTAATCGAATTCCATTTATGCACCATGATCAGCTTGGTTTTACCAAGAATTTGCAAGCCATACAAAAATGTTAATTATATGACGTGAATGTTTAAAGAACTACAAGAGAAAAATATAGGTTTAAGATAACTAGTCAAGTTCTTAGTTACCAGTATGATTTATTTTTGAGATTTAAGTTATGGAAGAATTACGTTTGCATATATTTTTACATCTTTCAAACGAAAAGTGTCATTCAATCATTGATTCAATGATATAATTATGAAAAATTAGAGCTTATGAGAGCACAAAAATCAAACTGGATAACATAGGTAACAGAGTCTATGATACGAGATAACGAGATAAGCTTTCTTAAACACCCTATAAGTTACAAAGGTAATTCTAAGTTGTCTAGTTTAAATTAACCATAAAAATACAAAAGCTTCGGAACAATATACAGATTAGACGTCTTTAATCGTAAAGACATACAATTTATTTTTTGACTTTATGAAACGAATTAACATATCTTCCAAATGTTCGTTTTGTTTGAAATGAATTTCAATTATCGTAGTATCATAACACATTTAATCAATTTTCCATTAAACAATACATCTGCACACTATCCACCTTCAGTATGTCAAATATTGAATATAGTGTGTCTAAGTTACGTTTGTTTCGAATGACAATCTGTAATAATGTTTTCTAATCATTTAAGTGTTTCTATGAAATACCTTAAAGTTGTCTGAATTCTAAGAAAAATGTTCTTTATTGCATAACCATAACATTGATTGCCTTATTGTGTTCTCCCAGTGTGTTTGTAACTACGTTGCGAACTGATCATAATACTATCAAATTAATTAAATAATCTCTGCCTTAATGATGAAATTAGATATCGATTCTGCCGTTATACACTTTATCATATACACTTGTACAACAGGGACATAAACTACAACATGGCGGGAGAGAGATGTCTTACAGAGATGACATGTTAATTTCCGATGTCACATAGGAAATTGAGTACATAATGTATTTCGAACGTTCCAATATAATGTAGATGGTATTGAATGATTGTATGTTCAATACTAAATTTATTGAATGAGATGTATAAAATTATATATTAGATCTATGCGAGTCTCTGACGTGTATATAATTTTATTCAACAAGTTGTAAGTTTATGAAATATTAAAACACAACACCAAAAAAAAAAAAAATAACCAGCTGCATTAATGATTGATATTGTAAATGAAAAAAAGAAAAAGAAAATTAAGCATAATCAGTAAATCACCTTTGAAATAGTTCAATCGTACCTAACACAAGTAATTCGTGTGTTTAAAATATAGACCGTTGACTTCAAACCAATTGCCCCCTACCGCTATTGATTCAAATGAGACAGGGACATTGGATTCTTTCATGTGAAAAATCTATCCACCTAGCTAACGTTTTCTTCAATTTATTTGCTTTTCGTGTTCAAATAGTTTTAAAAGCTATGGTTTAAATGTCTGACCTGCAGACTTTGTCTAGGCTCTAATCCAGGACAAAGTGTATTATGTGTTCAAGTGTGAACCGAATGCTTAGCTTGTTAAATACCATAGTAGATAAACACGACGATCTTGATTTACAAAAGCTTAAACATTTGGTACTTGTTGAGAAGACTGCCTATGCTGGCCAGCCTGGCCGCCAATCCACATAGTCATGTTCTGTCTTCACGAAATTAAGAAGTCAGGTGGTAGAAGGATGAACGTGATACATACGTTTTAAAAGGTGTTGGGACCTCTGAAAAAAGTGACAGAATACTCTGCAACCATAAACTTAGAGCTGTAACATCTATCATATATCAATGAGCAAAAATACATGTTTAAACAATTCCATTGAAAATACATTGGCAAATTATTTGCGAAAGAATGTTATTTTCACTTATGTACGTATAGTGTGTGTACATAGCTGCACGTGGAAAAACAGAAATATGAAAAAATAATTCCTTATGACCCTTTGTAACTTATATTAAATTAAAGGATTGTTTATGACATTTTCGAAGTTGGTACGACGGCAACTTCCTACCTTTTTCAATATTTTTCTTGATCGATGATCTGCTGATCTAATCTAATGTTTCGTTTGCCTTTACTTTGCATCATCTGTTAAGTTATAAGATTAAGGATCTTATAATACAATTATCTAAATGCATTCCCGCAGTAGGATCCCAGGAAATGGCACTTTGTTCAATACTGTTGTCACCATATGTAGATAAGGAGTGATATTGTGTAAAATACATCAAGCTAGAGGATTCTTGTTGACGGATTGATGAGGATCAATTCCTAACTGAAATGCTCTTATATTTAGAATCAAATCACCGTTTTAAGACCGAAAAGGACAGATTAATTCATACTTAAAATTCTTAGGAGATGGTGCAAATTGTCAATGACACCTTCAGCAGATCGATGTTGATCTCCTTTCTGGTTGATATAACAAATGAGGAAAATAAGCTAAATGCGTGATCTCACGCTTATTTTGTCAGTACCAATATTGAAATCTAGTATATATTGTGTCGCCAGTAATACGTAAACTCATTTAAACTTAAACTGACTGCAAATCTTGTGTATCAATAGTCATTCCAATGCCACTGTTCAGAATAGGTAAAATTATAGTATTGCAAAAGGATTTATAGTTTCAAAGCAATATTTCTTTCATAATCTTTATGAACAACAAGTTTGTTCTATCAAATAGAGAAAAATGAAATTCATTATGAACGCTATAAATACAACACAACTGAAAATGCTGCCTGCTCAGTTTGATTTAGGATGGTAACGGTACAGAAAGGTGCAAGTTACCGTCCACACTCCCTAGCACCGGCTTAAGCAGACTTAAGCATTTAATCATGATGGTAAAATTTTGAACTTACAAACATCTGCATATGTGTTAATACGGCGGTTATAATGGAACCTCCAATGTGACTCGTCAGTGTCGTTCCATGAATAGCGGCTTGTGGTCCAGAATAAAAATTGCGTGTGCCCTAAACGAGAAAACAACATTTAAATAAAATAGAATTTTGAAGGGGGTCTGAGGCTATACAGCCTGCATATCGCAAACAAGATGTTTAAAAGAAGGCAGCATATCCTAAGGGTGATTATACAGTATTGAAGTAGATATACTGGAACCTCCCAAAGTGACAAGAAATTCCAAATAGATATACCACATAACAGGTCAATACAACGATTATGTCGTGCTGAACGATCTCCAAGGATCGAATGTATAACATATTTGATTTTATGCCCGGACCGACCTTGTACAGGACATTTTTACAAACAGTTTCAATCCGTAAGACAAAATTAAGTGCATTTAAATAAGAACATCGGGTAAACATATCAGTGAATACAAAACAATATCTAATTTGAAACAAAATCTTGAATATTCTTACATTCTGCTATAGTAAAATTTAACAGAAGCAACAGAAACCTGGCTAACGTTATATGAAAATATATCAAATAATATCGCAATATATAGCAGCAATAGACAAAAAGGTTTTAACTTATTCGATTTTGTTCGACGGATGTATAGTTCTCACTTCCAAATGCACGTTTTGTGAACATATATCGAATCCTGATTATCAGTCACTTAACTTTGGACATAATTATAGCTTTGCGCGTACTCAATACCTTTCGTGAAAATGATGAAAGTATCATTTTGAGATAAACATAACAAAGATAATCTTGTCATTTGTATTTGTGCCTTACTGACAGTCACTCATGCATAGATTATTTGCATCATTATCACATATTAGTTGCTATATAGCGACGTGTAATTACCCTAAAAAATCAAAACAACAGATAATTTTTATTACATCATTTAACTTCTTACAAAAAATTCAGATCAATATTTGTAAATAAGGAAGAGTACATCACTAATGGACTCGACCTCATAACGTGGAAATTTGTTTCTGCAGAGGATTAACATGTAAGCTATACAGAAAATGATTTCTAGTTTTGTTAACAAATTAACTAAATGAGTTCAGATAGGTTATTTCCTCATCACACCCAGTCACGTGAGCAATACGTCCTCATTAGCTGACATGACAAATGGAAACGTAATAGTAGAATTCAACATTTTCAATTTTAAGTAAAACGGTTTACAAAAAGAAAGGAAATAAAAAATAATTATCTGTTAAACTTTGTGTTTTCAATACGTTTATAACATACAAAATTGCCATTTATTGACGAAAAACACTAAAGACTGTACTGAAATAATTAGTACAAATTGTAAACAGTTTCTTGCTTGATGCAGTTATAAGCAGATTTATATGGAAACAACCTGTTTGTTCTTATATTTAACATTTGATTAGTTTAAAACGGAACATTGTAGCACGTTTGTTGTATACTACTGTTAACTGATTTTCTCCAACAGATTAATATTTGAACGAGCCAATTATTGTTCTGGCTTTGATAGGCAAATTAATTTCTGTATTTTACAACTGTTTACCAAACAATTCATTGAGAACATAATTCAAGACCATATCACCAAAGCCTTCAAGATTCCATACTATTTCACGTACATAGCACATAGCACTATGCCTATCCGAGTGAAAATGGTCAATGAACAGGTAAAAAATCCTAATTACTTGACATTTTGTAATAATTTGTTTATTTTCGTATTTTATTATAAAAGTAATTAAAAATACACATGATCAACGGAAATGTATAAAGCTATCATATAGAATGTATCGGAAACGTTCTATTCGTAAATAGAGTGGCACAGTCGCTTTTATATTGTATCCCTAACATTTTATAATAAATTATTAGTCAATCACTATTATAATAGTCAATCTTTTGAAAAAAAACTAATACAACTCAATATGACATCAACAATACCGGCATAATGCCATTTTAAAGGTTTTGTAGCATAAACATAGCTCTATAGCCATGATAAAACCTCTTTTTAGGTGATAGACAAAAAGATCTTACATTACATTTTAAAAAGATAATTATATATTGTTTCTCTTTTTATTATCCTATTTTTACTCGACAATGCTTTAATTATTTAACGTTTGAACAATACAAAATAATAATTATATTTAAATCATAGCTTTCAAAGATTTAAAGCTTATTTCTTAATACACTTTCCTGATAGACATTGGCAAAAACAAATTCCATCCGTGAAACCCTGACCTGTATGTTTGTTCCAATTGATTGATCAGCTATTCTCTCACTGTATATCAGGATTAAACTCAAATATTAAATCACAGGTGTTTGCAATTAAGGAGACAGTTTTACATACTAAGGATATACATGTATAAATTTACAATTAACAGTGATAGACAGTTAATGTTTTAGATGTATAAATGACACTTTTTCAAAAGGAGTTTAAAACTTTATATTATTAAACTTTACTATATTCTAGACATAAATACAAAAAGATACAAAAGTTTACCATCTTTGTAAAATATTGACAATTAATGTTCAACTTCTATATAGGTTTTAAACAACTATAACAACAACAACTACAACAACAACAACAACAACATCAATATGTTGATCAAAAAACATCAAAAAATGTTGCATCTTCTGGGGTGTGAACCTTTGCCCTATCGAAACGCTGTCTCCTCACTCAAAATGAATACTCTTCAGAAAGGAGATACTGCATTAGGTATCCAATACTTAAATGATAACAGTGTGAATAGACTTTATTTTGTCACTACTTAAAAACTGTTGTGATTTGTTTATTTTCTTTATATTAACAATGTTGCTTTTTTTAACGAAGAGTTTGGCCATAATAAATTGATAACCGAACATTCAAAATGATATCAGGCGTACAAAAATTAATCAATAATTTAAACAATTCATCGTCTTATTGTACAATACGCACACAAAAGTGTCTGCAAATTAAATCATTGGAATGTTCATGAATTGAATTTGGCAGGGCTTATCAGTCATGTTCTATTATGAGAATATTTTCTATCATTTTAAAGCAATCAGAAAAATTCCAACGGGACCAAAAACTCGTCTTTTTAGGAAAACGTTTTAAGTTTATATTTTTTACAACGTCAGCATATCCAATTTTTATGTTTTAATGACAGCTTCATTTATAATTTAAAACAAAATCAAAATATCCCTTGAAGCTTGTCTGTTTTATTTTGATATTCTAGTAATTAAGATAAAAGGAAATTAATTTTAATGGGATTTCTTCAATCTAGCGATATTTTATGCCGGATTTAATATGTTTTTATCTTAATGCAGGATTTATTTTTGTCATTTCAGACACCAAAGCAAATAAATAATTAAAATGATCGTATATATATATCCCCAGTAACTGTATTGTTTATTTTTCTGCCTGAAACAAAACATATTATAGGTCGATTGTGAAGTTGCTTGAAGCTTTTTGGAAATTTTGTCAAATAATGGTGATCGTCTTTTATTGTTTTTTAATTAACTATCTAAAGTCATTATTTCTAAATTTTATTGAACAGTCTTAATATAAACCACACAACACTTAAAATCCCATGAAAATGATGCAAATGAAAACTAGAAGAAAAGAAACTTTAGCGACACATTGATACATGTCCCCTTCCATACTTTAAAGTAGTTCAGAACTCGACCTCATAACGTGGAAATTTGTTTATGCAGAGGATTAACATGTAAGCTATACAGAAAATGATTTCTAGTTCGGTTAACAAATTAACTAAATGAGTTCAGATAGGTTATTTCCTCATCACACCCAGTCACGTGAGCAATACGTCCTCATTAGCTGACATGACAAATGGAAACGTAATAGTAGAATTCAGCATGTTCTAACTTAAGTAAAACGTTTTACAAAAAGAAAGGAAATAAACAATAATAATCTGTTAAACTTTGTGTTTTCAATACGTTTATAACATACAAAATTGCCATTTATTGACGAAAAACACTAAAGACTGTACTGAAATAATTAGTACAAATTGTAAACAGGTTCTTGCTTGATGCAGTTATAAGCAGATTTATATGGAAACAACCTGTTTGTTCTTATATTTAACATTTAATTAGTTTAAAACGGAACATTGTAGCACGTTTGTTGTATACTACTGTTAACTGATTTTCTCCAACAGATTTATATTTGAACGAGCCAATTATTGTTCTGGCTTTGATATGCAAATTACGAGTAATTTCTGTATTTTACAACTGTTTACCAAACAATTCATTGAGAACATAATTCAAGACCATATCACCAAAGCCTTCAAGATTCCATACTATTTCAAGTACATAGCACATAGCACTATGCCTATCCGAGTGAAAATGGTCAATGAACAGGTAAAAAATCCTAATTACTTGACATTTTGTAATAATTTGTTTATTTTCGTATTTTATTATAAAAGTAATTACAAATACACATGATCAACGGAAATGTATAAAGCTATATATAGAATGTATCGGAAACGTTCAATTCGTAAATAGAGTGGGACAGTCGCTTTTATATTGTATCCCTAACATTTTATAATAAATTATTAGTCAATCACTATTATAATAGTCAATCTTTTGAAAAAAAAACTAATACAACTCAATATGACATCAACAATACCGGCATAATGCCATTTTAAAGGTTTTGTAGCATAAACTTAGCTCTATAGCCATGATAAAATCTCTTTTTAGGTGATAGACAAAAAGATCTTACATTACATTTAAAAAAAATAATATATTGTTTCTCTTTTTATTATCCTATTTTTACTCGACAATGCTTTAATTATTTAACGTTTGAACAATACAAAATAATAATTATATTTTAATCATAACTTTCAAAGATTTAAAGCTTATTTCTTAATACACTTTCCTGATAGACATTGGCAAAAACAAATTCTATCCGTGGAAACTACATTTAATACCCTGACCTGTATGTTTGTAAAATATTGACAATTAATGTTCAACTTCTGTATAGGTTTTAAACAACTATAACAACAACTACAACAACAACAACAACAACAACATCAATATGTTGATCAAAAGACATCAAAAAATGTTGCATCTTCTGGGGTGTGAACCTTTGCCCTATCGAAACTCTGTCTCCTCACTCAAAATGAATACTCTTCAGAAAGGAGATACTGCATTAGGTATCCAATACTTAAATGATAACAGTGTGAATAGACTTTATTTTGTCACTACTTAAAAACTGTTGTGATTTGTTTATTTTCTTTATATTAACAATGTTGCTTTTTTAACGAAGAGTTTGGCCATAATAAATTAATAACCGAACATTCAAAATGATATCAGGCGTACAAAAATTAATCAATAATTTAAACAATTCATCGTCTTATTGTACAATACGCACACAAAAGTGTCCTGCAAATTAAATCATTGGAATGTTCATGAATTGAATTTGGCAGGGCTTATCAGTCATGTTCTATTAAAGAGAATATTTTCTATAATTTTAAAGCAATCAGAAAAATTCCAACGGGACCAAAAACTCGTCTTTATAGGAAAACGTTTTAAGTTTATATCTTTATAACGTCAGCATATCCAATTTTTATGTTTTAATGACAGCTTCATTTATAATTTAAAACAAAATCAAAATATCCCTTGAAGCTTGTCTGTTTTATTTTGATATTCTAGTAATTAAGATAAAAGGAAATTAATTTTAAAGGGAAAGACAAGGATAGAATAAAAACTTGATTTCAGAAAAAGAATACTATAAATAATAAGTCTGCAAATTTTCTGCCGCCAAATAATAATATTAAACGAATGATAACAAAATTTAAATCGCTAAATCACCGATTTCTACAAATCAGTAAGCGCGGCCATGTTTGTGTATTGGCCGTATAAAAACAGGTGCGCGTGATGTCATTTCCCCACATCTTTACATTCATGATAAATCTAGTTGAATCGTAAGGAAATATTAATATAATAAAGTATTGACCAGACAATTTAATTTTCACAGGAGGTGTAGAGGAGATTTTTTATGGTTCAAAATACGTACGTTTTATAATGGAAGTGGCTAGCGTACGGGCCCGTACGGCTAGCCAAAAGTTCTAGCCGTACGTGAGTCACGAACGACTAGCCAGGACGCACTGTATTGTCTAGCCGTACGGCACTTTTCAAAATTATATGGAAGTCGAACGTTATAAAATAGTTGATTTTCATGCTTATCATTTGTTGTTTTATCTGTATGAATTATTTAATCATTTTTGTTAATTTTAAGCACATGGATCGAATAAAAAATGATCGGAGTGGAATTAATAAATAAAAAGAACATTGAATGAAAAAAAAATCGATGAAATGCAAAAATAATTATATAATTTTCAAAACAGTAGATAAATATCGCAATCAATTAATTAGCCTTAATTAAAACCTATCGGGACTGACAATAGAATTTTATAGAATGCCTTTCACGGAACATGCAAACTTTCCTTGATGGACAAACTTCTATACAGTACCGTCGGTAATTGTCGCAATTATCAAGAGCCTAACAACAATCATTTTTAGTGTTTGTTGTTTTGTTGTTTTTTTTTTAATTTTTTTTTTCATATAAAAGGTGTCGAAAATTAAACTTAATGAAACAAAAAAGGAATTACTATCAAAATTTTGTAAACTATTTCAATTGGTGTAAATGCAAGCAAAGGCTATTTTTTCTCGACATCTTGCGATGACAGAAATCGATATATATAACGATCAAGGTGATTAATCTCTAAAAAGTTAACATCCAAAGACAATTAATGCTGTTTCTTGGTTAAAATCCTCGCTTAAAGTCATAAAATAACATATGCATTTTCGACTTCCTTAAAATTTTGTGCCGTACGGCTAGCCAATACAGCGTGTCCTTGCTAGTCGTACGTGACTCACGTACGGCTAAAACTTTTGGCTAGCCGTACGGGCCCGTACGCTAGCCACTTCCATTATAAAACCCCTACTAACCCAACGTGTTCTTAATAGTACATATAATTCAGTTTTTGCAGTTTGATTCTGACTTTCAAATTAAAAGGTGTGAACATATGTTATAATTGATGTACACATTTCAAAAATATAAGCAACTCTATTGAAAAGTAAATTGTTAACATGTCTGTCAACGTATGATGCCGCGCATCGTAATCGTAGCCTTATATTAACTGCACGCAAATCATTTTTATTGGCTGCTCAAAAATCTAATTTGCATAATTTATTCACACAATTGCTGGTTCTTACTACTTATGTCTAATACTGCGCATTGTCCATTTTAATTGTTCCTAATTTTGCACCAAATGCTTCTGTCACACTGTGTACTGACGATTTTTATTGCTCCTTGTATGCCTCTGTGCCGACAGACCTTTTGATCATGCACAATGTTGCCCTGATTGGTTAATCACCCTTGTCAAATATTCTAATGACGAAATAGACATCTATTTTTTACGCTTCATCAGTGAACTGAATGACCTTAGGGGGAATTAGGTTCCACACCTGTCAAATTATATTGTAGTAAATTACAGCACGTCATAAAATAGCAACACATTTTTTTCAGTTACCAATAATCATTTTAAATATTAAGTAGATTTATGATTTTTGTTTTATTGGATTAAATTTACGGTAGTAGAAATGCGTATCTGTCGGGGAAAGGAATTTGGTAAGTAGATAACGTGGAAAAAAAGCTTTAGGGAACTGGATAAACCCGAGAATCTGCGTAATTATAGGGAATGGGCAACCTGTTGCTGTTGGTACCAGTTTTGACTGGGTGCCTAAATAACCTAACGGACAGTTTTGTTTTCATACGATATTAGTCTGGCTGCCGATTTTCCTGCGCCTTTCTCATTTTTAGCGTCAAGCTGAAAATCGCGTGGATTTAGTTGATATTTTACCTGAAAAAAAAAAGATACATGACCGGCGATGTACCCTATTTGGACAGCTTGTCTAGCGAAAATTAAGTACAAAATAAAAGGATATATCATCAATTTGAAGAAGTTTCTCATAGTACCCAAATTAATTTATCGTTTATCTTTGAAAATTAAGCAGTCATTGCTTAAATCATGTGGTGGGATCATCAGCAAGCTTGAATATCGGACAAATGATAATTAATGTCGCGGCGTCTTCAATTAATTAATTAAAGCAATTCAGTACCATATGATGTTTTCATAAATAATATATAATGTACGCAATAAAATTAATAAGTTCTTCATCAAGATATATTTCAGTTGTACCAGCGTGTACACCTATACCGGAAGTGGGTATAACACGTCACAATCTCGGTCTCGTCTGTCTCGCGAGAATGACAGAACGCGAAATGGCGGCGCCCATGAACTTATTTCTCAAGTAAAAAATAGTGTCTTAAAACATGAATTTCTCTCTTATAGGGTTGATGTCAATAGGGAAACTGTCATGGTTCCTCTTTTTAAATGATGAATATTTATATTAGACAGACATCAATCCATCCATTCCTATTCCTTTAATGGGATTTCTTCAATCTAGCGATATTTTATGCCGGATTTAATATGTTTTTATCTTAATGCAGGATTTATTTTTGTCATTTCAGACACCAAAGCAAATAAATAATTAAAATGATCGTATATATATATCCCCAGTAACTGTATTGTTTATTTTTCTGCCTGAAACAAAACATATTATAGGTCGATTGTGAAGTTGATTGAAGCTTTTGGAAATTTTGTCAAATAATGGTGATCGTCTTTTATTGTTTTTTAATTAACTATCTAAAGTCATTATTTCTAAATTTTATTGAACAGTCTTAATCTAAACCACACAACACTTAAAATGATGCAAATGAAAACTAGAAGAAAAAAAACTTTAGCGACACATTGATACATGTCCCCTTCCATACTTAAAAGTAGTTCAGAACAAAGTTAAATGAATGAATAAATAAATAAAACAAATAAAAATAAAAACAGCAAACAAATAGTAATTAATAGTTTTTTGACGGTGACTCTTCAAACAAGAAAAATCCTCATATGCCTTTAGATGATGAAACTTAATGATAGTGATGATTTCATAATTTCAATGAAATGATGGTTTTCATCAGTTATCCAACACATGAACACGAACTGAATAATCTAACGTCGAAGACATATATGATTATAATGTAAATGTTTAGTTATTTATATGCCAATTATTTGTTAGTATTACTAAATTAAAACCCCAGTTTTTTTGTCATGACACACCGATTAGACCAAATTGCTATAAACAGTTAATTATACGTTTCTCATGCAAATTTTCAACTAGCAGTCCTAAAAGAATTCATGTTTTGACTGTCTGATTGATCAATATTGATGTTTGGACAGTATGTTTTGTATTCTGCTCGTATTTAAGAACAAATTCCTTTACTTCACAAGTTCCATAGACACAATATCTTCCCGCTGAATATGTGCTACGAAAAAGCAACCCCAAGTAAAATGAATTTTTAAAGAGAAGACAAAAAGTATTTTAACGCGTTTATTTTGTACAATGTACGCAACATGAAGTTTATTAAAAAAACTAGTTCCTATTTCAGCAAAAATATATATTGATTACATTGCCTGCATCGAGAAATATCAAAATCAATACTAACAGAATGCAGTAGATTGTAAATTATAATCTTTATGAAACCGTACTTCAAAGTTAATGCTTATTGATTGACAAGAAACCGCTGCATTCTATTTCATTTTGAAATAAAA
The DNA here is from genome assembly GCF_026571515.1 of Ruditapes philippinarum. Lineage (NCBI taxonomy): Eukaryota > Metazoa > Mollusca > Bivalvia > Venerida > Veneridae > Ruditapes > Ruditapes philippinarum. The sequence continues at coordinate 59,420 of NW_026859220.1, forward strand.
CGCACCCAATCTCATTAAAATCATATCCTAACTGTCGCTTCACTACCCTACGCTACGTAGCGAAGAGTAACGGAGCGAAAACGATGATCTGATTTTAATGAGATTGAAACGCACCTTAATTGTTTTGACTGTTTTTATGCACAAAAGCTAGTATACCTCTACGCATAATGCATTGCATCACATTTCATTATCATTGCATTGGCCATGTCCCAATGTTTTGACTCTTGGATGCAATATTCGTTGGTACAAACTAATGTACCAAACATCTGTATCACTGCGTAATAATACAAGATAGATCTACTTTCAACCTTTTGCCTGCTGAATGTCTTAAAAAATCTTGTCTAGCTTCCATTTTATGAACTGCCTATAATTTGATTGTTGATGTCAAATTGAAAAGCCAACAATATAGACTGGCCAGACAGGACGGATGTACAGGCTGGCACGGCGCTATACTGGTAACAAATGCCATCACTTTCTGTACATGCAAGGTTACATGATCGATTCAAAATGAGATAATAACTTCTTAAGACATGAAAAAAATATTGTTATAGATAAAATGCAAAAACATATAAAATATAGAACAGTCTGCCTTAGTAGTGAAAATTAATTATTGAAATAAGAATACTAGACATCGATTATTATTCAAGAGATACGACGCATTTGGTAAAAATAATGGTTGAAAGATCAAAGCATTCATAGAGACCTGTCTGGTAAATAGATTAAATTTAAGTTCAATCAGCTTTATTCTGCAGTACATCGAAAGGTATCTATTGATTTAGTATTCAAACATAATTTAATCTCGATGATTGCATACGTTTGAAGCCAATGCAAGAATGTCCGCGTTATATTGCAATTTTTTCTATCGTATCCCGTAAACAAAAATTATGCTGTTTTTGTCATTGCACTTGAAAACTTTTCCAGAATTGTAAAATAAATTCAATCTGCAGACATGTGTTAAACACAAAGTTTCTTAATACTATGTTGTGTTTGGTTTCTGGGCTAATATAAATCTTGTCTAGGAAATTACTCTTTTACGGGACATGATTAAGTTAAAGGAAAGTAATTTATTAATCAGTGTGATTAAAATTTGTTTATACATACATATCAACTATTACTCTTTATGTAATGTTAAAGGCCCACAAGAGACAATTAGAATATCACTATACCATCAAAGTATTTTGTATTTCAATAATTTATGGAGTTGAATGATTGTGTATGGGTTAATTTTAATGTTATAATGATTGATATAGTTATTTGTTCCTTAACAAACATAACAACATTGTTTTGATCCGGTCTATTCCAACATGTAATTCAAATATATTTTGGATAGGTGCAGAACTATTACTTTTGAGACGTACTGTTTGGCAAGCTTTGCCTGTGATATGAATTTTGCATGGACTCAGAATTAAACCTTGTTTGATAAATATAAAGAAGAGCAAAGTTCGTATATTTAGCTTTTACCACCAACTATCTTGATGGTGTACTAACACTACGGTCAAAAATGCATTTTTGTTAAATTCCTTTAGCTTATTGTTATTTTTATATTCTGTGAAACGGGTTTTAGTAAACTTTCTTCCATGTTTGAAGACTGTTGAAAATATTTTCTTAAATGAATCTGTCTCATTCGTGCACATGTATTAGTGCTTTTGTCGTAATTTATTTCGACTTATATGTTTATTGTAAAAGCTAGATATGTTATAGAAAATGGCGCCACTCTCTTCCATGTCTCTAAGTTAATTATTGTGTTTAAAGTTAATCCTTTCTTAAAATTCTGTCCCAGACAGGGTGTTCTTTTTCAAGTTCCTATTATTTTCTTTACAAGTGCATATCTGTTTAGATACGATTTCTGGAAATTGCATTTTGCCTTTTAAAAGCATTTGATATGTTACGTAAATGATGAATGAGTGTCGTAAATAAAAGGAGCAATGCTAGTTGCTTAATGTCTGGACATATTGTGTACGTCTTGCAACTATTATTGTATCCTATAATCACAAACAAACATAAGGATTGGTTTGTACCTGAAACAATCAAGTTGCAAGAATATTATATCTTACCGAATACGATACTTTACAGCTTAAATTAAACCGCCATATCCACCGTCATGAAATGACGTCAGTATATTATTTAGAATTGTTATAAACTATAAGGTGTGAAAAATGGTAACATTTGTGGCGAATTATATGGCAGGTTAATTTTTGCCATATCATTATTTGGTGAACTTGGAACGGGCGCTAGTGCATATAGGTCAGCAACATGACTAAAATGTAAACCAGACGATACATTGAAAGTGTCATATGCTTAATATTGTAAATGTCATAAGGTAGATTTCGGAGAGTTTATGTCTGACATTGCCCTCTGTCTATATATAAGTAAAACTCATTGAAACGTATACGTAAACTATTCATAATCAGATTGACAATTTTCAATCAGTGAATACTCAAGTACCGTCGCACAGGCTAAAGCAGAACAAAAACGCTAGAAGTGAATTGTACCCGATCGCACATATTTCATTAATGTGCTATTTCAACTCACGGTCACGATGTTGTCTACGTTTAATTAGAAGGTCTATATAATAGAGTATATTAATAAATAATCATTTTCTATATCACCAGTAAGCCAGATAGTATCAAATTAAGTTAACAAGATTGCGATAAACCCGCGGCGTTTTGCCAAATCTATGAACACTATCGAAGAAACTAATTAAGATATTGTTGCAACAATCCGAAATGTTTAGCGTGTCATCATTTTGAAAACAATGGTCCGAACATACTTTATCTTATTCAAGATGCCTTTTCAATCTAATTTAGAAAAAGAACATATTAACTGAAAATAGTTAACAACTATACAAATATATCGAGGTGGAATAATACGTTAGTCAAGTACGTTTTAGACTGATATAATACAAATCATATATTCATCTATAAACTGACACATCTCGCATTAGTTACTTAAGTTTGTTTGCTTGTTTGATTGGTTTTACGTCGCACCGACACATTATAGGCCATATGATGACGTTAAAGCTTTAGTGGTAGTGGAAGACCTCAGGTGCACATCTGTGCATTACTTCAGGCACGCACAAGCACCCGAGTAGAACCATTGACGTTCCGTAAGCTAGCTTGATAGTTCCCTCACATTAAAGAATCCAAAGTCCATAAAGGGATTTCCTGACGGGACTCTAACCCACAGCGGTGAGGGGCAAGATGTTTTGAAGTCAACGGTATGAACCACTCAGCAACGGACACCCCAGGTTCTTAGATATAAATTGATATGATAACTTCGTTATAGCAGACTTTGTTATCGTGCTTTATTATTCATAGCAATTTAAAATGTATCTGCTTATTTTTGACTGACAACGGTGTACATAGATACTGGTAGTAAACGACAGAGATTGCATACTTGGTTTTGACAAGCCTCAAGTAACGCAGGTAGATCCTGAGTGAAATATGACAATTTAGTATTCTATCATGACGCGATATTTGCAAACAGTGTTATAAAATGAATGCTGTCAGTTATCTTTGTTTTTGTACATATATTCTTTTTAGTTCTAACAAACATCAATAAGAAGCCATTTTTCTAAGCATGTCAAAAGTGAAAAAATCCCCAACCCTGTAATTTGGTACAATGCTCTTCCGCGTGCCAAACCAAGTAATCTCATTTAGGGAAAATAAATTCCTTACGAACATTACACAGTGTTTGATTGTAATTGGTATGTAGCAAGGATTAGAAGAGCTAAAAGGCTGTATTTTTGTTTTAAAAGATACACTTTTGCATATAAAGATCACATCAAAATTATTTATCTTTTGACAAGTAATATTTATACCTATGCATTTGTTGCAACGATTGAGTAAAAGTATGTAAATAGGATCTTGTTTGTTGCAGCTGTAAGCAGATTTACACGGGAATTACCTGTTTGTTCAAATAAACCGGATATCGATAATTAAACGGATAATTATCTCAAATTGGTTGTTTACAATGATATGCGCTAGAATATGACTCGTGGTACCTTAACCAATGAAAAAGTAGAAACAATTATTTTCTCCCATAGAGTAAAATTGAAACAAGCCAATAATTGGTCTAGCATTGCAGGCCTAATAAATTTCTGCAATGTACTATTGTTTACATGACAATTCATTTTGAACATAAAACCAGACGGTATTTAAAGGCGAAAGCTTCAAATTATATTACATCAAACTGCACCGCTATATTTGTGACAATTCAAAAAACAATTTGTCTGGTATTGCATATTCATATTGTTTTATTTTGTGTCCTTTAAACATTTTTGTATTAACTTTTTCTAACATCCTAAAAGCTTACGGAGTGATGTGGCGTTGTAACTTATCGTAAATGGGTCTGCCTATTAATCCAGACATTGTGCGTTGTAGGGACCAAAATCCACTTCGTCATATCACGAAAGAACTGGTAAGGTTCAAGGAAGCCAACTTCACTTTAGAGTTGTACAAATAAAAGAGGCAATCGGAATTCCTAAAGAACACGGAAAACGGCAAAATATATAGTGTTGTAAGCTTAATGTTTGCGACAAGTAAATCATTAAAAAATATGACGAAAAACGTGAGAAGGGAAAGATCTTAATACCCGTTATTCTGCTCTTAAATATTCAAATTTATTATCAAACCATAAACAAAACTGTAATCTGGTATACAAATAATGTAATAGTTATGGAATAATCATTTTTAATAACCAATTTTCTCAACTATTTAAGTAAATTTTAATTCAAACATTGTGACATTGCTGTTGCGAATAATATGTTCCTTGAAGTAGACAATGTGATAATTATAACCACAATGCCTTGCATTTAGACATATTAACGGGTCAGTTTTAATTAACAAGGTTTTGACAAATGCTTTTTGCCATTGTTTTTAAAGAACATTCAAATAAATATCAAAAGACAGACTCATGTGCGCAGCACTAATAAGAAACAGCAATTGTATTTAAAAAGCTATTTAAATGCTACATTTACACTGTGATTTTAACAAGTTCTTGTCCAATCATAAATTGATTTCAATATATGAAAACAGAAAAGGATGAAATTATCATTTGCTTTGTTTAGTTGAAGAAAAAAAGAAACAGCTAAAAATCAAATATACACAGTCATATTATTGAACTCTAATAAAGATAACGTACAAAATACAAAACAACACATCGCCCAGCAGTTCTAAACAATGGCAATGATTTCTATCTCAATTGTTTTCCATCTGATAACGTTGTGCCTTCGCATTAATTAACAGTTTAAAATACAAAATACAAAGCACTCCGTTACACTAAAATTAAATTGGTGTTGGTGCGTTGATAGTTCATAGTTAATATTTCAAAAAGTTTCCTTATTTAAAATGTTTGTTTTAGTTTTTGTGTCTCTACCAGTGAAACTGCAATAACCACTTTTACAGCAAAAATTCTTAGCGTTGTTATTTATTTTTCTTGTGCTTCAAAATCTTTGATTATAATACTTTTAGTGTTGCGTTGATGATAAGAATTGATTTAACGGAATTGTTGAGTTATCTTTTAAAATGGTATTAAGCTAAATAAAATAATCAGTTATTTACAAAAGCATCGACGATTGATAAACACAAATAATATAATTCATAAATCTATTTCGGAGAGCTTATCAGTCAATACTTTTATCAATAGTTTTGTCAACATTTTCAAGCAATCAAGAATATCTCAGTTAGCATGACAGAAAAAAAAACAAAACAAATTGATATTTTGAAACGTCATTTTATTCCATTTTTATTCTAATGACATTTTCTATTGTTCTATTGACTGCTTCATTAATATTTCAAAACAAAATCCAAATATCCCCTGAAGCTTGGAGCTGTTTTTATTTTATTATTCTAGTAATTAAGATAAAAGGAAATGAAATCAAATGAAAATTTATCTGCTTTAATCTTCCGACATTTCACATTGAATTTTATTTGTTTTATTGCAATGCATTGTTTTAACAAACGCCCAAGCAAATAAAAGATTTAATAGACGTTTGTTAAATTTGAATGAAAGTGAAAATGAAACATTTCGTTTATGAGATAAATTTCAAGACGATTGAAGAATTGAAAAAGGTCGCGGGTGTACTAATGTTCGAGTTAACTGAAGAATTTAAACTGATTTTGTTTACATTAGTTATACATGTTATATGGATAGATAAAGATTTTGATATGAATGCAGTTGATTCCTTTCTTACAAATAATAACTGCCATAGCAAGTGTTTTGTTTGTTTTTGTATTAATTTTTGTCTAAAAATTGAAACATACTTTAAATTGATTGTGAAAAAGCCTTGACGATGAAACATTTCATTCATGAGATAAATTTTAAGACGATTGAAGAATTGAAAAAGGTCGCGGGTGTACTTATTTTCGACTTAACTGAAGAATTTAAACTAATTGTGTTTATATTAGTTAAATGTTTATATAAAGATTTTGATATGAATGAAGATGATTCCTTTTTTATAAATAATAACTGCCATAGCAAGTGTTTTGTTTGTTTTTGTATTAATTTTTTGTCTAAAAATTGAAACATACTTTAAAATGATTGTGAAAAAGCCTTGACGATTATTGAGACCAATCTTGAGTAAACAAATTATGTTTTATGATAATTGTGTGTAAAACAACATTACACTACAACATTAGTATTTTGTTTATTAGTCATTGAATTTTCTATATGTAATCCTAACAACAAGTAAAAATAGTCCAAATGAAATTAAAAATAAAATTGCAAGACATCGTTGCTTTGTACAATGTAATCAGCATAAAACTTAGTTAGTTATCTTTTTTGTTCAATGTAAAGAACAGTGCCCATGGCAACGAGAATATCTATTGATAGTATTATTAGCATCTAGATATATGAAGAACATAAACTTGATTGTAGATTTTTACTGTTGAAAATGTTCTTCACATTAAAAAAATAATTGTTTAACAAATTCTGCTTTAGAGGTAATAGTTCACATAATTAATTGCATTAATTATTGGTGCGAAAAAGACTATTATGATGGACATGTTTTATCCTAGGCATGTTTTATCATTATTACATATAATTGATTAAACAACAGCATCAAGATATGATTTTATAAAGGAATTAATATTTGTGTTTAAATCTTGTCAGTTAAATTTAGTGCCTGCTGAGCATTATGTGACAAAATGTCTCTCAGTGTCATATAATATTTTTAGTAAATTAGATAGTTCTGGTGCTTCGTGTGTCTTCATAAGTGTTCATTTTTTAACAATCGTGATATTGCTCCGATATGTACATGTAAAGTAAATAGATAAATCGAATTGTTTCCAAATTATTAAAGTCAACATTGTATTGTTTGTGACAGGCAAGCTATATATAAGAGCTCTGGTAAACTGATGTGTGCTCATAAGTCATTTGAACTATACTAGCTTCTGTTCATGTTATACCTTAACTGGCGTACATTGTTTCATGTATTTTCCTAAAATACATTCAATAGTCTATTTTCCATGTTTATTTATAATTCCAAACGTGTATTTCTGTTTCCAAGTTCATATCGTACAGTCGTCTGAACTATGTATATTGTTTCTCATTATATTATATACTCTTGCATCCGTATAATATGTTTGCCTTAAGATTACTAAATGCAGGTGGCTTTTTACACAATGTAGTGAAAGCAACTAAACATTTTCCTACTATTTATTTAAATGTTATGATTTTGTAGTATAGGTTAGACCAAAAAACCATATCCAAACTCTGAGGGAAATGACCGAAAACATGTGTTTTGCTACAATACAGACATCAAAATTTACTTGTAGTGATCGGCACTCGGTTCTCAACCCCTAGCATTTACTATTGCTACAATGATTCCTCAAAATAAGAGAACATTACAAGGTTCTTAATAACGATCTCAAAAGATAAAATACATAAAATATTTAAAAAAAACGTTGCCTTTTAAATGAAAAGTAATTGTTTAAATAATTAGAATTGAAATGCGTATTCATTTCATAAATGCATTTTAGAAAGAATGATAGTCTAAAGATCAAAGGGATCACAGACACGTGTCAAATTAAAAACGATTTACTTAAATGGATTGCAGTTCTATACAAAAGTATGATCGAATGATTCAAATGAAATTCTATAATTCGACGCACCTTCCCATCTAACATTAAATGTACCAATGTACCAATGTCCCTGTCATTTCCAAAACCCTTTTTCGCAACATGGACACACCTTACACCAAAAAACATCAAATTAAAGTATAAAGCTTTCAAGTCGTGCTGGAAAATGAACTTAGTTTAAACATATTTTATTTATAAAATTTACAAGCATAACAATATATTTGGATTGGAAAAGATGAATAACGCTTATATTAATTCCTGTCCGTGTGAATGAACTTGATAATATTTTTGTTATTCATTCACAGAAACTGTATTATTTCTACTTTTCAGTGGTTATTTATTACTTATTAAAGTGACATAATGCCCATCTAAAAGTATATAATGATTGAACAAGTGAAAGTCAAAATAAATTTTCATTTTGCCATAATTCCTTTTGATTTAATAATTTACTTCACATAACGATAAATAATTTTCCTTATTCATTCGAAATTTCAGTAAATATCATTTAATATTTACCTGTTACGACCAATTTATAAAAAGAGTGGGGCAGTCTTTTTATATTTTAGGCAGATTTTAAATTTTATCTTAACATTTTCCAATGTAATCTGTTGGTCAAACATCATTTAAACAGGCAATCTCTTGAAATATAAAGTTTATTCAGCTCAACTTGACAATGAAAATACGAGCATAATGTCACTTTAATGATACAATTCAGATATTGACAGGATAACATTGAATGAAACTTCAATGTTCTTATCTTTAGTTGTTAATTGAATTTGGATTACACGTTATACCATGTTATGCTTTGTCTTTTATTTTGACACATATATTATTAATTAAGAACAAATGCTATGTTAGCGATTCAACAAATAAATTTGACAATTCAATAAGATAAATTGAAAATAATGCAATTTTAAAAGACACCCGATAACTTCAGTTATACCATGGTATACTTTGCCTTTTATTTTAACACATATAGTATTAACTTTCAACAAAGGCAATGTAACTATGCAATTCAACGGATACCTTTGACCAACCAATAAATAACATTACAATTATGCACTGACTGTTAGCTATTTCAAGTCCTGAATATGGCCAATAGCAATTTGCCCAAGCACCAAAGCCATCCTTATGTCAGAATGTATTATTTATTTAAATCAAAAATACTATGTTTTAAAATTAGATAAACGTTTAAAAGGTTGAAGAAATTTCTTTATTTGGAATACTAAAATATTTGTAACAAACATAAGGATTTGACAAACATAAAGATATCTTGCCTATATTTAACTCTTGTTCCATTAGGAATCATTTTTTTCAAGACTTGATTTATTTATAGTACAGGCTCTTTGAACCAGACAACATTCTTTTAAATAATTTTAATACTAATTTATGGTAATATTTGACATGTTAAGCGAACTTATCCTGTTTCCACTATCAAAATGTCCAATATTAAAGTTAACGTTTCATTCGTCTGCATATGTTATTACATGGGCAAACAAATACTAGTTTTGATTTCAAATTATACACCGAATTACAAACAGATAAATAGTTATGTTATCTACTTAAACAAGCTGATGTTAGTCATGTGTCTGAAAGAAATAAAGAGATAACGGTTATTGCAACGTGTTTCCATGTTGAAACTGAAACTGTTGTATCATAATTCTGGCATGCAGTCATGTATTTTATTTACATATGTTCAAGATCATTCAAAAATATTCTAAAAAGGGAGTATGAATGTTTCATTGTTAATTATTATAATTTAAATGGTTGATGCAAGTTGCTGTTCACTCACTCATTTCTATTTCAAAAGTTACTTAAGAAAATGCAACATCTAGAACAAAAGAATGCGGTTGTTTAGCGCTTCTTTATATTTTGATTTGGCGAAGATTTTAAAATGATACTTTGTATTAAAGCACTTAACTTGTGACTTCAAACTGTATTTTTACTTTTGTGACTTAAAGGCCTATGATGCTTCAGAAATCCTTTTATTTTCATTTCTTTAAAGTTTTTTTTAAATTTTTGGTGACCTGTTAAATATTCCAAAAACTTACTAATTTGCCAATTGCCTGAACCATCTTTTGCTTATGTTAGCAATTTGAAAAGAAGGAAAATATAATAGTTTTCTGAGGTACAATGTGCCTTCAAGCACAAAAATTTAATAATTGCTAAAACAGTTAAACAACGATAAAAGTAAATGATAATTCATACAAAAGAGGCATTTCAATTTCAATTAGAAAAGATGGCTTTGAGACAAATCAGCTAGCAATAATTTGATTATAAAAGTTCTTTTGAATAATAGCTTTGTGTGCATTTTTCACTATTTACATGTTTGATTTCTCTAGGCAAATTTACCCACGGGACATTGTCTTTACAAATCAAAGTGGGAAACTGAAATAGAAATAATTAATCCTGATAAGAGCTCCGGGATTTACCACATGGGAAAACCGTTTGAAAATCCCTTTTTTTAAACTTAATAAACGTTTGCACTTGGAAATTCATTTGGAAGTTTTTTTTGCTTGGACAGATGCTTCCAGCATTTTTTTATCATACTCTGTTTGACATTATATTTCTTCTTTCCAACACTATACAGTCAAACTTCGTCGCTCAAACTCGGAGAGCCTTGCAAAGTTGTTCGACAGATCGGTAGTTCGAGCCAACCGAAGTTGAACTATTGTCACGTAGGACATACGCCTAAAAGTTTTTCAGCTTACATCGGTCGAATATGATAATTACGTCAACATATTTTTTGTTTAGTACATCAGTTTGTCGAATACGTCATTTCTTGTAAATGTAAAAAATAATTATCCCATTGTTTTTAAATGAGTATTAACGTTACTCTGCGTTAATCTATATTCAAGCATATTGTAATTGGTAGAGTTTGATCGGGAAATCAATGTACAATATATGTTTATATGTTTATTATGGGATAATTTTTATTTGAAACAATGAATTAATAAAACATAAAAACAGCATTTGCAGCAGCATTTATTTGTAGTCATCTTCTAAAATAAACACACGTACAAGTATCATTCTATAAATAGATAACGCTTATACAATTCACGTTACATGAATAGATTGACTTTGCACATTTCATTTATTACACGAGTTAATCTCTTTTTACCTTGACTAAAGACGGCAAATAAACAGTATCATCATAGCAAACAAATTGGTGACACCACCTCTAATTTTGTATCAATTAACCTTAAAGACGTTATCCGGAGTTTTCATATAGACAAATAGGCAAAATTTTGTTGTCTTTCTGTGTTCGACCGAACATGTGTGATTTTAACTATATTTCTGCCGAAGGGACCAGGGATCAAGGTCGAGAGTTCGAGCGATCGGTGTTCTAGGTAGAACAATATATTTATTATAAAGGAACTTTGCCGGGACTGAAGGATGAGTTCGAGCGAAGGGAGGTATTCGAGCGATCCGATTCAAGCGAACTGTAGTACATTTCTACTTTTATGTTTCTGCTGTAAGATGAATAGGGGTTGCTCTAGAAAAGAGACAATTGAGAATAGGACTACTTTCCAAAATAATTTTGGTTTCTCTCTTTGTCACAAATATATATAACGAGTATTTACAGCAAGTTCCTGTTCACAAAACCACGACTAACGTTTATGTCCATCTAAAATTTGTTACAGGGTTCATGTTTTAACTGTTGTAAAAGGAACAGCATCATTCCTTCTTTATGACATATTTTATGACTTGAAACATGCTTGTTTTCAGAAATCTGATGTCCGCAATATATGATTTAAACAAATAGTCTTTGTTTTATTACTTTCTAGATATTTTTTTTAATTATTTGAGGACTTATCGGCTGCTCTTGCTTTTCTGTTTTTGCATTATGATGAATTTTATATCTTATGAAACATGCATATAATTATATTTTCTGCATTTGCAATATACATGTATGTGTATGGTACACTAACAATTATACTGACAATATAATTGTAAACTAAAATGACTGAAAGGGCGGTTAAACTAACTCAAGATTAATCAAAATACGAAAGTGAATTGATCAAAATACTAAAATGAATTTAAAAGAATAATATTTGATTGATTGTTCTTAGGTTATGTTTTGTCTCACTTTCAAAATCGCAGCGGTTATTAAAATGCCACGTTGGTTTTGGCTAATAATTAAAATTTGACTTTCTTATCTTTTCAATTTTATAAGTTCCGACACTTGATTATTTCAGCGAAGTTTAGGAGCACACACATTTTTAATACGGAATCAGGTTTTGAGAATTTTTTTATGTAACATCATGTCTTAATGAAATGTCCAAGATCTATAATTACTCATGTGAAAGTAAAACTTTGACACAAAGTTTTCACTTCTCCCCTATTTAGCGACCTTTTATTACCAACTCTTTGAATTGCATCGTGAATATCTAATTAGTTCGCCAAACCCTTGCTCTGGTTTTTCTTCCCTCTCAACCCTCTCTTTTACGGTGCCCCATAAGGTACCTGTGGCTCCGTGAAACTGAATAATCTTTGTTTGGCCAGTGTTTAACAATTTTCTTCTTTTTCGATGTTTAAATTTGGATTTTGTAACTTGTGAATGGCTCAGGTGTTTAAGCAGTATACTCAACGCAGGTAATTAATATTTTTGGGGGAGTTTCCTGCGCTATGATGACAGACATATAGCAAACATTTTAGGATAGTATATATAATGAATTCATTATTGATTGAATAAAACATAATAATTCAGAGAACCAATTATCATAATCGTTTTATACTTACTACAACATTTTAATCAATATATATCAATAATAGAGCAATCCTTTGAGAAATACTTTGTTATAAATTCAAATGAAATTGACGACAAATTAATTTTCCTCAAAGAGAACAAAGAGCATTTTCACGAGGAGATGAAATCAAGTTAAAATATCATTTTTATGTGGGAAAAATACTGCTCCTTGGGAACGTTTGACGACAATGTGAAGATAAGAAGCATCTAACTTTGAAATAGATTTTATAGTTGAATAATGAGATTCAATTTTTATTTGTTGTGTAAGAACAATATATCAATACACTGCGCATAAGAAACTAAATAGGCAATGTATATGAAAACGGTTAACAATATGATATAATAATAATAACAACGTAAAAACGGTTCGTGTATTATGTATAAGTAAACAACATTATGCAAGTTTGTAAACAATTTGAGGCACGACTGATAAAATTCGAGAATCATGTGTAGTTATTTGGTAGACTTTCATAACCCCTGCATCTCTAACTATTCACTGAAAAGCGAAAAGTGCAGTTCATGATCAAACAGCATGAATGTATTGGCTAATCTTGATGTAAAAAATGGCCGCATTGGTAGATTCAGATGCCGCCCGTGCCTAGAATAATAGAAAACTAGGCACTTAAAGTCTTCCACTATCAGTAAAGCTAGAAAGCTTTCACCGTTCGACCTTTACAGTGTTGGTTTGACCAAGAATATTAAACAATAGATAACCGTACCGGCTTTTTAAACAGGGAGGACAGTGAGGTTAGTTTCAATGTCTAAGAAACATATTTGCACCACAAAAGTATACACTTATTAACTTTATAAATTATAATGTCATGATCTTACGCAGTACTCTGTATCAAGTCAACAATTGATAAACGCTTCATCATTGCAATTCAATAATACTAAAAGTTGTACTTTTAATGACTTCGTGTGTGATCTTTTCATAAAAATTCAATAGACAACACAATATAGTACGAGTAGAGACTCTATAGCCTTTTGACCATAATATTTCTGACACATTTGAATTTGATAACAGAACTCGAACTAATTAACACCGCCAAAATATATGATGGTCATTTTAACGGCGCTCTGGAAAGGATAGGTTAATACATGTATATTCATTATAATATTGATCTAAGGTCAGTTAGTTTATTCCATTGACCAATTTCAGTTATGATAATTAGATAACATTTTATCTCTAAAACATAAACACAATAACACAATTAAAATACATGTGATATTCCATATACATTTAAGGCAGCTTAATATAATCGTAAGCTGTTAAATATTTTCTAAATCTTTAAAGTTATTATTCGTTTACTTATTTAGAAAATAGTACACAGCACTGAGGGCCTCATAGCATTATAGTGACCGATCAGTCAGCTTGCAAACATTTAACAGACAGAGCTGTTCAAAGTGTAGGTTGACTTGGAGGTCATTACAATGACCCTCTGAGATCCGAAGCACTGTGTGCTATTTATTATACTATACCGCACTAAAAGTTGAAAATCATACTGTTTTAATCACAATATGATTTCTTCTAAAATGTACTGAAATTTGTTGAAAACTTATATTACGCGCGTTTTCTTTTTCCTCGCGGTTATACACCGCTACATTTTAGCGGTCCGACAAAAACGTAATATTGCCCGTCAAGACAGTCACAGATTTTGTCGCACCACTCACGTCATAGTAAATATTCTTTTTTGTAAAGGCGCGCTGACACCTTTATAGATAATGAAGAAAACTTCTCATGTAAAGTAAAATGATAATGAATATTTTTTTTTGAAAAAAAAATGTTTTATATTTAATAAACATATGATAGTATTTAAAATCCAACTTCACATACTATAAATTAAACAAATGCATACACATGTTTATTGAAACACAATCAAACATATACAAAATGTTTTTCTAAAAATTTTCCTTGTTTAATGCCATGAGATAAACTAGCCTTATTTTAAATATTTCTGCAATAATAAAAAATGGCATTATATCAACTAACAAGCTAACCTTTATTGAACACTTTTGTACATATTTGATGCATTTATTCCATAAGCAGCTATTTAACTTACTTTTGCAGATTTCAGTCATGTCTGAAATAGCTTTACATAATTAACCTCTTTGTCTTTTATTATGCGCATACTGCTAGAGCAACTGAAGCGATCTATGTAAGGTCGATATATTACAATTAGACAATATGTGGTTTTGGGAAAATTCGCCTACAAGTGTAAATCATACTATTTCCATGAATCCCGTGAGACAATATTACTTACAGAAGAATCAAGCATTAGGCCATTTAACATTGCAGAGTCTCTAACGGGTGATAAATATAATAAGTTATTGAGTCGTGAACATATAAATTAACCGTTTTCTATTATTTACACATTATTGACATTGGATTGATTCCAAATCTAGTATTTGGACAATGGTTAGGCTTTCACAAATATCATATGCAATAACAACAATACTCGACCTGTCACAAACTAACATTTGTTACATCTGCTCCACTCAATATATTTGTGTTTCCTTTAAAATTCTAAAATTCAATAAGAACGAAACTCAATTCAGAATTCAGACAATTGTTTTAAGGTCCCGAAAAATATTTAAAAAAGAAATAAACAAGATTTGATACATAGTCATGCTACATAATGAAAACACTTCATGCGTACTGTTGCCAAATAAAACCAGAAGTTAGAACTTTAAAAGAAAAACATAATTAACGTTGTATTTCTTGTGGTAATGACAAAGAATCATTACAGTCAAGATGATGGTTAAGCGTATTATACATTTATCATTTTTAGATATAAATCTATGATAAGGCAACTTAATCATACATACTTTAAAAATACATACATACAAAAACTATTTTCATACTTAGTCTAGTTTTGTTTCGATAAAGTTTAAATCATACATTCCTGCATGTATCAGGATAATCTTACTTGATAAAGATGTACTAAAGATGTACTTGAATCTTATGAAAAAGTAAAAAGATTCAAGATTTCTTCAAGAAGTCATAATTTAACGAAATTGTTAATTTTTTCTATCTTTTGCATCAAATTCTTTTTAAGAGCTTAGGTTTTGCTATCGCACGATAAGGTATACATTATCTATGGTTTTACTAATGTTAAGAAGAAAATTCAAGGCAAATATTTGAAAATAAAAAATGGTATCAATATAAGTTTAACTATTTGACACAGAGCAAACTTTTCGAATTTAAATGGAAACATGCTACTACTGTATTTTTACTTTGTAAATCTGAATGAGCCTAAATTAACTATATTCAGATTGATATAAGTTAAATCACATCGCTTATAAGTCCGTTTTCCCATATTTTTATTGATCTTTTCATGTCTTTTAATTGATTCTTTTATTTATTATCATTTCATATTTGATAACGGTGAGCTGGACGCCGTGCCGTCATTTATGGCTTTGTATATAGTATATCGCGGAAACAGACATGAAAGATAACACGTTTAGTTCATTGCTTTCAACTTTCGCTTATCCAGAATCAAATTAACAAATTCAACCTAAATGTCACGTCTGTAAATATGTTTCTGATTGATTTTGTTTTTGCATTATATTTTATTCCTCAAAACATGTCTGCATGGAAGAAAATAAAATCAAAATAAGAAAAATGAAATTTATGTTATTGCTTTTTCATATGATGTATCATAAATTTGTTGATTTAAATTGAGAAAAATTCAAAGAGGTATTTGAAAAAAGACATTGGTCAAATTAGAAAAAAATATGTATGAAGATTAGAATTTCATCAAATATTCCTGTTATTACAAGGATAAAGGACATTTGAAAGTATTTCTTTGTTGTTGCTTTTTTTCTTTACAGTAACAAAAATAGAAGCACTGTGTTTGCAAAATAACTTAAATTATTAATAAATGAAATTATTGTGGAAATTTCTTGCAATCTTAATGAATGTGAGTAAGATGGTTTAGTTATACATGCTTATACGTATATATAATACATAATTACATATTCCTTTGGACAACATAACATCTAAATATCTGATAACTCAATTACGAGTACTTTCATTTTTCTACCAACGACACAAATACATTTGTGATTATGTCCTTTCCAGTCCTTTCATACTTCCGAACTTTTGACACATTCAAAGTATGTAAAAGAGTGCTAATTAGATTGTTGTCATAGGCACATGTTTTGTCGCCGCCATCGGACAAGGACAATAAAGTTCCACTTAACTAAGTGTCGTCTTATACAATCAATTATGCGATGTTCAGAGAGTATGTTATCAACGGTCTGATAATTACCAGTGCATTCTCCTTACTGGTTAATACATAAAATATACTATAACGTTGTGAAATAAACATTCAGAGCGCTATTTATCCATATATCAAATTCCAAATAATATACCATGACGTCATTTCATTTTGTTATTGTTCAGAATAAATGGACAAATTACTGTTTTTTATACATTTTTTTCAGATTTAAGCAGTGTATGACGATTTCATTCCTTGTTCGGATTTTACGTCACACCAACACAGAAGAGATCATATGGCGACTATCCGGCTTTACTGTTGGAGGAAGACCTTACATGCCCATCTGCCGTGCAAGACCGAACACTTGCGTAGAATCACCGACGATCATTCATTCATTCTGTGTAAAGACATAAAGTTTTCAGTTGATTATTGTAAAATTGTTAAAGTCAGTCACCTTTGAATAACTTATAAATAAGGAAATAAACAAGTCTATACTAGACACAGTGTTGAATGTCTGAAGAGTCATAATATGTCTCTAAAATGTATTAATATAAGCACCAACCTCAAGAGTTTATGTATAATCTTTTAAAGGCGTGATGCAAAAAAGTTATACTTGTGTCCATTTATAACAATTTATTTCAAAAATAAGTGGAATGCGAAAATCAGAGGAAAATAAATTAAAAACCAATTTAAAAGAACTTTGGATGTCTCATGATAATCAGATTATCGTTTTCACTCCGTTACTGTTCGCTACAAAGCCTACCTGGAACGACTGTTAGGATATGATTTTAATGAGAGTGTTTCAATATCTATCCATTTATAGCAATACTAATTATAATTATAAATCCCTAAGGTTTTATCATTTTGATGTATGGTTATGGCCTGAGGTGTAGTCATTGTCCTTAAGAGTAAGTCGTAATATCTGAATCTGTTCACGCCTTGGGAACTTCGATAAATTGTTATTATGATACAAGGTATTACTTTTCTGAGTTCCCAACGTTACAAAAAGTCCTGATTTCACAAGTCTTTATATTGACAGCTTAATTTAATAAATGCGTTTACATTTTCCTTTTATTTGTATACAAAGCTTTTAATATACGTACACAAATAAGTCGGACAAACATTATAATTATCATAGAATGAGAGAACTCCTACATTATGTTAATGATTTGCTTACATTTGATTAAGTTAAACATAGCGATTTTCAAGAATGTACAAAGTCTTTATCGATCAACAGTGTTTTGTCATATTTCAAAACAAAAGCCCGTCATTGGAAAACTTATAAATATATGAGTAAGATGCTAATCATTGGGCATCAGATTTATTTTGTTTCAATTAACTAAAATGATGTACAGAGAATAAAAACATGCTATAATTTTGATATCATCCATTTTTACTGATCTATTTTAAATGCTTTAATTGTATAAACATCACTGGCCAAAAATAATTTAATGAACGTTAAAGGTCATTTTAATCTCTAAATACCTTAAGGGATGTGGAAGAAACACTAATGATAAATTTTAGCTGTTTGTTAATGAACATGTAACTGTTTTAGCGAGAATTGATAATAAAGCGTCAATGTCTGCTCTTATTTTTATTCAATACAAGCTAAGTGATACTATATTCAATTTTGGTCAAATGATCTTTTATTAATTTTCATTGTCTTTATCAATGAGCTTTTGGAACATTAAGCATTTCCCAGAAAAAAATACTATTTTTATCTTAAAATGAATATTGACTTTGCAGATATCCAATGTAATTTTTAGAGTGTGATAAATTTTAAACGTTTCAGACTGTAAGCTTTTTTTGTGTATGTGCTCATAATAAAACATGAAGGTTCCATGATAACCGCCGTATGAACACATCTGCGGATGTTTCTCAATTCAAAATTTTACCATTTCATGTTTAAATGTTGAATTCTGCTTAAGCTGGTGCTAGAAGGCGTGGACGGTAGTATGCACTTTATAGTATTGTCTATGAACAGGCTCACTGCAACATTTTCAATTTTGTCGTTTTGGGCTTTCTTTAGGGATTCTTATTTTCTCTTTCTTATTTTCTGTCGTGAGAACAAATTGGTATATATAATTCGACATGAAATTCAATCTCATCCAAGATTTTTAGGGACATATTATTGATATCAATTCAAATATATACATCTTCTGATATATTCTATTTCATTGAAACACTTGGTGAGACAAAGAATTAATTTCAAGGTTTCATCTTTTATGATGATATTTACGATATAAAATAGAATGATTTAAAGCAATTGACAGAAAGTTAAGTGCTTATGTACTTCACAATTATGAAGGTTGAACATTATTGACATATGACCGACAGAATGTTACAACTGGCACGTGTGTATTAGCGGAAGAATATCAACAACGAAATAAATATCTGATCTACGAAAGACCGGTGGTGACATATCAACGTTTTGAATTATCGTTTTCGTCTTCTCGCATTCACTATTTAAACTTCATGAATGCACGTTTTGAACTTCACAATTTCAACTTATTGCATTTACGATTTAAACTTCGAGAATACACGATTTCAACTGCGTGCAGATGAAAAGATGAATTCATAAAGTTGAAATCGTGTATTCGTGAATTCTATACATTAAAAATTTGAATTCACGACAAATAAATTGTGAATTTTGGAAGATGAAGTCGGGAATTCATGAGGTTGAAATGTCCTAGCTGGTCTTTCGCACTAATCGGTGTTTAATACATCCTTTTATAGTAATATAAAATTACAGATATGAAACAACAATCAATACATGTAAATGCAGCTTCTTCGTGCATTAACACCTGGATTTTTTAATGCGTTTATTTAAGGTCGCCGCCGGAAATCCCATATGGGCGACCATACACTCAAGTCGGGCCATCTTAGAGAGCCCGCCGAGATTTTTTCGTCGATTGTTTTCCAGCTTTTATTGGTGGAGGAAGACCCCAGGTGCCCCTCCGGGCATTATTTCAGGCACGAGCGGGCACCTGGGTAGAACCACCGACCTTCCGTAAGCCAGCTTCCTCACATGAAAGATTTCGACCCGAGGGAGGACCTACAGCGGTGAGGGACCTGTGATCTCAAGTCAGCGACCTTTACCACTCGGCCACGGAGTCCCCTTAACATCTGCAGAAGAGCAAGTACGCATTTAAAGCCCGAGTGTGCATTCAGGAATAAAATGCAATTTCTGACAGACTGCTTTATTAATTATTGCTTATATTTTAACCTTATTTCCTATGGAGGGCGTTCGTTGCCGAAATTCCAGACATGTCAAGTGTACCTTTTAAACATTACTTTCGAAAATGCGAACTCGTATGTTTACCATTTTTATTGTATCCGTGCATAATTGTTATAATAATTTGTAGAAATGTCATAGACATAGTTGTAATAAAGCAGTATATTTCAACGAAATAAATTGCCGATTCCCTTAGGGTAAAAAATGAAATATTTAAACTTTGAAGCAAACATAGTTTAAAGGGACTCAACTTAGTTTTTTTTATTTAACGGTAAAGGAAATAACTTTGCAAATTAATATTCCATTTGATATAGGTCTAGGCAAATAACATGAGTGCAATATTACAGCTCATTTGTTTACTCCGTTTTTTCCAGAATAATTATTCTAATTGTGAAAAATGACCCAATTTTGAAAAGCGTTTTGCGCATTTCACATAAATCAGGCTTAGAATAACTGTATAATATTTAAAACTCATATAAATCTCTTTAATCCAAAAAGAAATATATTTTCATAAAAATCTTTTATTGATATTTTGCACTATCATATATACCATAAAACACACAATGCGAATGCTTATGTATGAAAATGATTTGAGAAAAAATCTTCTTTTCAATCAAATGGAAAATGTCAATTTTAGAATATAAAACTACATAATAGAGATACCAATAATTGTATGAATACGCTTTTCTCTAAAGGTTGATTTGATTTCAATGTTCTAAAATGCCAGGGGATGCTTATAAAAATCGGATAAGCGCAATCGTTTGAAAGCAATTAATTCCAAAGCAATAATTTGCCGTAAAATAAATGACATCTTGCGGTGAGTCGACGTTTTTTTAAGAACAAAACGGCTTATATAGGCCCGGGTTCAAGTTGACGCCCTTGGAGAGGTCATTGGGAGATTTGGTGGACATTGCAGAAACGATTAAGTACATTATAGAGTGATATAAAGATCTGACATGTAATCACAGGGGTGGTTTCTCAAAAACGAGCATCGGTAAAAAGTATGTGTGAATTTCATCTGCTCCAGATGTGAAGCATAGCACCAGATGTGGCAATGAAATTAGGTCAATCACAGGGTAAGTTTTGACTTTTTTAAACAGTTATATAAAATTCAAACATTTAAAAAAAATCGAAATGTGATTCTACCCTCCTGACTCGTCTATATTACCAATTTTTGTATCGGAATTCTATGCAGTCTTCATCGAGATATTCTTTCCGTCGTGGGTTCTGATGTGTCCAAAACATACAATGCGTATGAAGAAAATGTCACTAAACGGACTCAAAGACTGAAGTACAAAGATTTTACGAAATCTCAACACAAACCGATGCTTAACATTCGAACAAATACTGACTTAAACATTTGTTGAGATTTGGCTTAAACGAAAGAACCGTTGTTCAATATTGCATTTGCATTGACTAAAATTACAAATACAAACATGAGCGATGTCGTCTTTCATTTTTAATCTTCAAAGGTATCAGATAAATTCATTTAAAAGTATTTTGACATGATAATTAAAACTTGAACAAATTGTCCGACCATGTAACGTTTGAAGGACTCAGTAAATGAAACTATTTTGAAATACTAAAACAAAAACCGTGGCAATGATTTGTTTATGAAAGGTTAGTACAACACGCGATTTGATGTCACATAATATTGTATTTGAACTTTGGCATGCTAGAATTTTATAATAAGAGAAACGAAAACAGGTAAATGGAAGGAAACTAAAATATAAAATGACATGATGGTCGAATGAAAGGAAATGCAAATAAAATGACAAAAACATTTGACAAGAAAGTCAAACAAAGAATGAGTCAAATGACAAAAAAGTCAAATAAAAAGTTAGAACGCAAAATAATAAATAGTTTAATTGATATGAAAGCCAAGTAGCAACTGTTAAAAACAACTTCATCGATTGCAAAGAAAGTCAAATGAAAAGTGAGTCAAACCATATCTAAATAATTCTCTGGGATAACGTCATGCATGCTTATTAAAAGTATCACAAAGTTTTGATACAGTTGATAAGCTTACATGACTTTCAAACGGACACGTACTACAACAATTGCTTTGATACAGTTTATAAGCAAACATGACGCTATCACAAAGGTTACACACTAACACAATTGTCTTAATACAGTTGATACACATACATGACACTATCTCAAGGACACGAATAAAACACTTACTTTTATACTGTTAATAAGTTTCATGACACTTTTCCAAGGACATTAACTAAAACAATAATGTTGATACTGTTTATAAGCAAAAATGGTCCTGTCTCAATGACACAATCTATAGGCAATTGTTTTGATAATGTTGAATCTTTCCCAAGGACAGAATCTGAAATCAATTGTTTTGAAATTGTTAATAGCAATGCATGACAATTGTTTTGAAACTGTAATTAGCATACATAGCGCTATCTCAAGGACACAGTCTGAAAGCAATTGTGTTGAAATTGTTAATAAGTATGCACGACGCTATTTTAAGGACACAATCTAAAGCAATTACTTTGGCAGTCATAACACAATCTGCAATTAGCAATTATATCGAAATTAAAAAAAGATATTGGTGTCTATTGGTTCTTTGGTGAGGACAGTGAACGAACTTAAAGCTCACATAGCCCAAAAATACTATAACTTAACAATAAATTCGTCTGTAAATATAATTATTAAGCATTTTCGTGATAATGATCTTTCGTTAAAGGTACGTTAAATGTTGACATACATGTAAAAAACGAGAAGAGTAAATTTATAAACATTCACCGTTAAAAAAACATACAATAAAACCCGTTTTGGCCCTTGTGCGGCCTTACCAACGACCACGTAAAATGTTTTGTGCTTTAAAAAGTACATATGGGACTAAAATGTTTAACTTTCGCAATAATGTACTTGATTATGCATATGAACATTTTTGTATTGTTTGTACATATTGTAATCGGTGACTTTTGTGTTTATCATTATGTTCGCATGCGTTTGCATGCACCTAAACCAATGTTTGATATACGTTCAAACAAATAGTTAATTGTCTGATATTTGTTATATCACAAATGGTTAATTGTACTGCATGCAGGTGTTCGGATGCGTCCATATGTGATGTTATTCCCAAAAGGACATTACTTACTAGAGACACAGACAATGGATAATTAATATTATTATTGAGAAACATCACTTCATAGAGAAATGAATTTAAGTAATTCAGTGTATAGCATAACCTTGGTTTTTGGTCAAACTATTATTAACGCTGATAAGAATTCATTATATAATAATATAAAATAGTTGTGTTCTACATACAACCTATGGAACGGTAAGAATAACGCTAACAAATGATATCTTGATAATAAACCTGTAGATAGGCGTGCATGGTGGTGTATCATCATTTTTCGAGACTGTTGAATAATGAATATAACTCTTTGTTAAGTAATTGGAATCTATGTCCGATGTACATGTATATGGTTCATTAATATCTGATTAGTTACAGAAGTTCTTAAGTCATCAATAACTTTCATTTTAAGTCGCTAAAATTTTGTTTATGCAAGTTAAAAGAGTTAAGAATTTGTGATATAAATTTAGGTACAAAATTCATTCAAATGGTGCTAGTAATTATGCATTGTCTGATTACCACGGCGGAACCATTAACATTTTATGTTATGTTACATATTAATCAACCGGGAGTATCCGATGATGGTAATTATATGATATTGGATAAACTTAAATTTCAGATATTTGAATAACGGCAGCAAAACGAAAGGAACTGGAAAAAATACATCTAGTAATTCTATGCTATTTATCTTTATTTTAACTGTTTAACGATAAGAGATCTGTTTCTTCTAGAGTTAAAATTATTTTAAAAGGTTAAAAATACCTAATGTCAAAAATGAATATCAAATAACAAGCAACAGGGAGGTAAAATTATGTATTATAAATATGTGAGAAAATATAAATATGTGAGAAAAATAAGATAAGTTATAGTAAATAATAACGTTGTCATTATTTTAATAATTTATATATTTCCTTGTTTTCAAAGACAAGAATAAGATAATTTATTAGTTCCATTAAAAATGTTAATCTATAAAAGATGCTATGTTATTTATAATCATGATTATAAGACATACCACGTATCAGCAATGGATATTTGAATAACAGTAAGAAAATAACAGACACAAATGGCTTCACTATATATTCCCTAACTTGAGTTGAGGGAGAAATCACATTAATATAAAAGATAACATAAATAAGAGCTCTGTTGTGTATTTTTGACTCAGATAAAAACAAATAAACAAATAACTCTACGATAAAATACCTACTGACTTGCTCTCCCTTTTCTGATTAGATGTAAATTATATATCTAAAAATATCTGCTCTCTTTAAAGGTTAATAATACATCTTTGTCATAAAGTTTAAACATTTTTTTTGTACATTTGCAGTAAAATGATATAATAATGATAACTGACCACCTGACTTCTGGAAGGACCACCTAACTTTCAAATCTAGTGGTCCGGCATACCACCTGCTAAAAAAGTTAGTGTCGACGCCTGCTGATAAGGATTCATTATATAATAATATAAAATAGTTGTGTTCTACATACAACCTATGGAACGGTAAGAATAACGCTAACAAATGATATCTTGATAATAAACCTATAGATAGGCGTGCATGGTGGTGTATCATCATTTTTCGAGACTGTTGAATAATGAATATAACTCTTTGTAAAGTAATTGGCCACCAAGGTAGTTAGTTCATTACCAGCTTCATATTTACCTCTGACTATTATATATTCCTATAATTAAATATATATAATGAGAATTATTATTATTATTTATTTTAATAATTTCTATAACCTCTTGAAAAAGATCTATACGAGCTATAAAAAGCTATAGGAAACATTTCCATACTCTAAATGCTTATTTGGGGTCGTTAAGTCGTTGGGTGAAACTTTTTGGAGAGGTAGCTGCATTATTCCCTTCATATCGGTTCTTATTAGATCAAGTATCATAGTTACCTGGTTGATTTGGTACGATCGAATTAATTAAGAGTTAATTTAACGTAATGCTTTACATACAATGGAATAGTATTTGCTAATGGTAGTTTGAAAGCAACTTTAACTCCAGGTCAATGTTTGATGTAGGTTATAAACCAAAACCTACCTGATTATTTTTGCGCCATACCACAAGAATAATAAATAACTCCTTGATATTCGGAATATATTATAAATATTTGCTATTTGTCAGTGTGTGTTTATTTACTGCATTGTGTATATCTAGTGCATTATTAACCATATTTGCATATGGTTGGCGTATTTAAGGGTCAATACCTCAAAATCTGACAAAATCCACACGTTCTGCCGCCTTCAGGTGCAAAACATACAATGTCCGAAATTCTCAAAGGGCTATTTTTATTTATTATGAATCAACAGTCTAATAATTACCGTTGTAAACTCTCTACGGAATAATTTTTGTAATATATCGTTAAGTTGTGAAGAAGAAATCAGCTGCTAATTGTATATCCAAAGCAAAAAAGGCATTGACGTCATTCTCGAGTTGTATTCAGAAAACAAAAATTTCAATGACATATCATCATAATCATTGTCACTATCATCATCAGCAGCATCATCATTTATATACTACTATAATAAAACTATAATCATCATTATCGTCACCATCATCAGTATCATCATCATCATGATCTAATATCAGAACTTATTCCATTTCACCATCAAAACGGCATATTTGTGTTTTGAATGATTTAATTAATGTAATGGTTGTCATGATTATGTAACTACTAAAAAATGTATGAAATAAAATAATATTTTATTGTAAAATCATATTATATATCTTTAAAACCAAGAGTATCTTGCTATGGTTAATTAACAAATGCGAGTAAGCCATGCGTGTTGAAGGAACCGATTTCTTCTCTCTCCGTATACTTTAAAATTGATGTGCAAAAAGTAACAAAAAAAAAAAAACAAAAACAAAAACAAACAAACACTTAATTTATCATTTGTAAAGTTACTTATGTTGTATAACAGACATTGTGGCTGCATATGCCATCACATTTTACCGCATAATATGTCCAGTTTCTATGCAATATATTTGGAAGAAAAATAAATTACAATAACAGTTCTGCATAACAGTGCAAAACAGAAAGTCTTGTTTAAGTTACGCGAAAAAAAAAAGGATTTCGGTATGAGATTTAAAAAAAATATGTTGAGAAGTCTTTTGCAATATTTTGTTTATTTTTTATGTATAAAATGTTTAAGTTACTTTGCAATGTTTCTCCGAAATTGCTATTGTTCAGCCACCCTGTCACAACGACTGAACTATTATCAACTACCACTCGGTTTTATTAAATTGTGGGTACATTTTGTTTTTATGTTTTATTCAGTTGTATGCAAACTGTGCACATCTAAATTATTTTGTATGAGAGGACATTGGCAGAGTTTTGTCAACACTGAAAATTTCATACATAAATTATGATTATCAAGTTTATAGACTTTGCCAATATCCTCATATTCGAACTCACATATACAATATTGTTGAATTAACATGACTTGTAATTACTGGGTATAAACTGCCTTTACTTAATTAATATTGTACGTAAGCATAATTATTTTTGTATCAAAATACATTTTTTGTTCACAGTCGAACGTCATATTGGTCATTAACTGTGACAGCAAATATAAACTTTTTATGAATACATCATCGATTATCATTACAGTTTAAAGGATATAAAGCTATATTGAGCTCTTTATTATCGATTCTTTTTGTAGCTTGATAAATATCATACAAAAGTAATGAATGATGTTTAAAAGTTTCAAATTATCTGTAGCGCATGCGCAAAATCATTGATTAAGCTACTTAAAGATAAACTATGGTCAGCTTTAGTTAATGTACTTACATTGCAGAAAATTATTAAAATCTTAAAATTTGTTACTAAATATGCCTTACTTGCTATGAGCATGAACAAATTATGATTTAAAGGGCGTATTCCTTTTAATTTGTCTTACTAGTTATATTTTATAGTTTTTTAAAGATACTTTTATGTATTTAATGTGTTTCCTATCTATTGTGTATACAGTTTAAAACGTAACATATCTTCTATGTACACTCGGAAAATGTTTATTTCACATTTAGAAAGGGACTGTATAGACATTATCAGTATATCTGAGCATTTTATATCTCTAATTCAACAGTTAAATATTTTATCTGAGACTATTTCATTCTACTTTAACCCGTCACTAACAGAATATTTTTTCTTTCAATATATTTCCAGATGTTAAAAATATGAAAACAATGCGAGTTTTATTCTCAGAGAATATTCGACAGTTAAGTTTTTACATATACACTTTTTCTCTTTTTGTTATACGAAATATTTTAACGATAGCTATTTGAAAAACAAAACACTTACGTGTTCTTATAATTTAAAAACTGTTTCAGCAAAAAGTAACAATTTAAACAATTTAATCGCAAGTTTTGTAATAGTAAACATTTTTTTTAATTCAAAATGAGTTGAAAAGTAATGTCAATGGACTCGACTTATTTGGCGTGCGACATTCTTTAGGAAAAGGACGAGCGTAGACTAAACTAAAACTATTTCGAGCAAAACGACAAACAAAACTCTGTAGACCAAATAAAAGACAGACAGGCAATATTATTATAACAGTGTTGACTATTAAAAAAAACCCACGCAAATATCAATATAAGGTATATGTACGAAAACCGGTAATCAAATATAGGCTTGTTTGCATGCTAAATGTCCTATTGAGGTAAAACATACTGTTACACATTCCATAGAAACGACTTCAATAGATACGTTTATCGATATAGCATACTTATTTTGCTTAAAACAAACACAACTGAAAAGAATGCAACACTGACTTTCTTTCTGCAGTAGAAATGTATCAGGGAATTAGAATAACTATTCAACGATAAAGCTTAGTGACGTCATGTTTAAGATTTGACTCTGCGAACTTATAGAAACAATATAACAATATTTTCCGTTCAATAATTCTTCTGGCAATGTTTATGTAACATGCTCATTTAATTTAAATAAAATAGAAGAATAAGAAAGATGGAATGTTACACAATATTTATTATTCAAACTGTATCGTCATTATAATAACTCACATGCATTAAATGAGGATTCATTGTATGAACATAATTAATATAATTTTATTCTTATCATGACTCTTCAAGACAACCTTTAGGATAGTTTTTCTTATCGCATTAATCGGCGAATTGTCTTTGATTTTTCTCAGCTGTTATACGCCAGCATGCTTTATTGACAATAACACAAAAAGCGATATCTCAGATAACGCACACTTCTGTAGACGAAATGTGCGTTATTTCAAATAAAGCACATTAATTTTATGTTAATTCACTTGATTCATGTATACCCGTGACCATAGACAAGAATTACCAGAGTCACTTGACTGCATTAAAACTCGAGGATATATTCAGATTGGGGATAGGTAATGGGGCACTGGAAATATGGCCTTTAGCTTAAAGAAGTTTTGTATGTAGCATGGACGTACGTGTTTTTAAACGTTTTAATAATTTAGCAACTTCCTGTGTGGCAATCCTCGTAATTCGCCCTGCGAAAATACTAAATAAACATTTCCATTAAAATAAATTTTAAAATCTAACTTTTGCCATGCGATTAAAAATCCTAATTAAACTACGGTTAGCCTGATACTAACACTTCATTATTCTTTACAGCAATGTTTCTTATGTGTCTGTGGTCATCCGACTAATCAGGGTTATCTACTATATTTCTGATTGGCTCTCACGTTTTGGGCTTTACTTTAGTTTCGAAATTGTCAGTCGTAAATTATCGTATCGAACATGCTCTGTCCATGACATCAACCATTTTTGATCTTAGACACTGCGTTAAGCTTTATCGTTTTTTTTGTTTTGATATTTTAAATACAAATTACGATAATGAAAAGAAAATATGCTTAATCTAATAGTTAACTGAAACGTATAACATTGCTTGCATCAAAGGAGATATAAAAAATCAACGGTTTTATAGCTGAAAAGTACCTTTTAAATTAATACTTTTATGATGAAAACAAAACTTAATTTCCTCATTATCATGTAATGTATGTTATATACATACCATTCACAATCTATAGTTCAATTCATTTTGACATTGCATGTCGTTATATTGATTTTTGATATCTATAGACATTTTTAAATTCAATAGGAAGAAAGCAGACCTTACATATGACATTTATTGCATATATGGTTCTTATCAGAAAGAAGACCACGGAAGATAACGTGTTTGCTTTAATTATATTGTAGCGCTTCAAAGGTATAAGGTTGTTAAGAGAAATAATTGTTTATGTAATTGATAATTTCGTATGAGAAAGAATGTTAAATAGTTACATTTCTGATCAAAAGAAAATTTAACCTTTAAGTATATGACAACACAACTTTTAAATATATTTTTTCACACAAAGTTTAATTATGATTTCCCCGACAAAACTCTTATAGTATCATTTCATAGCCAGTGTGAAGAAATGCGTAGACAAGACAACAATAAACGGACAAGGGAATCTCTCAGAAACAACAAGTATTACTTATGATAGAAAAATATTGAGAACAGGTTTATAGAAATTATAACAAAGCAGTATTTAACACAAACACAAATGTTTATGTTAATGCAAGCTATTATTTCCTTTACATTTTACACTTATTGTTTAGTATTTTGTTGGTGCTAGGAACAGGTTCGGGAGTGTGTCTATAAATTTACAGCTTCGTGCACAATCGGGCTGTATTCACTAACACGTGACTTTGGTGAAACTTTGAATTATGAATAATTCCTAATTATGTTCAATTCCGAACATACTTGGGAACATTCATACTGTAGTTTTCTTTTCAAAATACACATTTAAGTTCATCAAAGCTATTTAATGGTTGATGCCTTAATTATACATACTGTTACAATGTAATAGCTTATAATATTGGTTGCTTGTGCAAATTCAGACTTTTTTGTAAGTGAAAATGATTTTATATTTATATTTATATGATTTATAATTATGTGAAAAGGTAAATTCAATTCTAAATTTTCTTACTATATTGTGTGACATTTCGATCTCTGATGTATTGTCATTTATAATCATTTATAGTTTTTGAAATAAAATAACCCACACGAAATAGTGTTAAATGAATAATGGATTTCAAAATTGATATATAATGGTTTGAATAATGAATAAATAATGACTCAGAAAAATATAGCTTTTAAAATGAGTAAAAATGGGGTTTTAACATGAAAAATAATGACTTTAAGCGATAAATAATGACATAGCTGTTTTCTACAGCAGTCGGATTCGCAGTGTGTTGACTCTGTTTGTTGAAATGGCATCACTATTGGTAGCACATGCTATGTAAACATTGCATCATTGGGATAAACTATTTTGTGAATTGAAATGGTGAATATTTCATATAAATTGCAAGAGAAACTGTTAACAGCAAACGTAAATTGAAACAGGATATATATTTACCTATGAACGACATATTTACATATCTTAATGATATTTTTATCTTATGATTGTATCACTGTCGCTGTCGTGATAAATCAAATTAACGATAATGTACTGAAAACACGTCTTGTATGTTTTTAGGCTTGAATCAACTTTCAATGCTTTTACGATACTGTGTTTGATATTTACAATTTTATCTTATAATTTCATTTCTAGTCTTTACTTACAATCCTATTAAAGGCCCATTATAACTCAGAAATGTTTTCATTTTTGATTTCTCAAAAGTTTTATATTTTTGGTGAAATTTTACAGTTTCCTCATTTATTACCTGAACCACCTTTTTTCTGTTGCTGTTTGACAAATAGTACGGTTTTAAAAATTTGTCAAAATACTGCAGTAACTTTGTTTACATTTTGTTACTTTTATGACAATTAATTAAGGAAAATGTACTAAAAGCAGAGAAAGCCAAAAATATATTTTACTTTGTCATGAATTTGAGTATGTTTATAATTATAAAGCATTTTTATTTATAATAGTCTTACGTTATGGATACGTAAAACGTTAGCGTAATTGTAAACGTTTTCATTCATGAAAAAATGATATACAACATGTCTTATGTTACTGTACATGTTTCAATACGAAAAGAGTTCATTTATTGAAAAATCGCATCCAAAATTCAGCGTTTAAAACACATACAATATGTCCTTTTTGCGGCCTTACAAAAACCTTTAACAATGTACATATGGGATTTACTTTGCGATAACATACAATTATTTGATTATGCATTTGAACACTAAGATACATTGATCGGAACCTTGTAATTTTAATTTTATTTATTTTTTTATATTGTTTGTACATGTGCTTATTGTTATTGGTGACTATTGTTTTGTGTTTATGTTTGTGTAAGCATGAGTTTTACTGCACCTTAACTGATGTTTGATTTACGTTTAGACAAATCGGTAAGTGGACTGAATGCAGGTGGTCCGATGCGTCCATATGTAATGCAAATCACATAAGGACAACTTTTACTAGACCCGATAATTATTGTAACAAATATCTCCACAGAGGGTTAGATTTTAGTGATTCAGTGTTTAGCATGACCTCGATTTTTTTGGTCAAACTATTTACACAATCAAGAGATCATTATATAATTATATACAATAGTTGTGTTATAGATACGACTAATGTCACGGTAAGAATAATATTTGCAAATCAATTTTGAAAAAAGATGTATCAAATCAATTTGCAAATAGGCGTGCATGGTAGTATATCATCATCTTTAGAAACTGTTGAATAATGAATATAACTCTTTGTAAAGTAATTGGCCATCAAAGTAGTTAGTTCATTACCAAATTCAAATTTACCCCTGAGTGTTATAAATATATTATTGCATACCTTTTCAATATATATAATTAAAATAAGCCACGTAATTATTTTTATATATTCTATAACATCTGCCAAAATATTTATATGAAGAGATGTAGAAAACATTTAAATACTCTAAATGCTAATTTGAGGTCGTTGTGTCGTTGGGTGATACTTTTTGGAGAGGTAGCTGCCATTTACCCCTCATATAGCTCCTGACTAGATCAAATGTAAATGTTACTCGATTGATTTGGTGCGATCGAAAACTCAATTTAAAGTTTATTCAAAAGAATGCTATATAAACAACGTTTCATTTTCACATGGAATAGTATTTGCAAATGATAGTTTGAAATCAACATTGACTTCAGGTCAATGTTTGATGTATGTGTTAAACCAATACCTGCCTGATTGTTTTTGCGCCGTACCACAAGAACATTAAATAATTCCTTAATATTCGGTATATATTTGAAATATTTGCTATATGCCAGTGTGTATTTATTTGTTGCATTGTGTAAATCTAGTGCATTATTAACCTTATTGGCTTATTGTTGGTTTATTTGAGAGTCAATACCTTAGATCGGACAAATTCCACATGTCCTACCGCCCTCAGGTGCAAATCATACAATGTCATACTTTCAAAAGGCTATTTTTATTTATCATGAATTAACAGTCTTATAATTACCGTCCAGACTCTCTACGGAGTAATTTATGTAATATATCGTTAAAAGTTGTGAAGAACAAATCTGCTATTCCAATGCAAAAAAAGAGACACTGACGTCATTCTGAAGACTGTATTTAGACAACATACCATTGTCACTAACATCATTAGCAACATCATCATTTAAAGACAGAACACTTTCACTTATAATAAAACTATAATCATCATCCTCATCATCATCAGTATCATCAACATCTTATATCAGAGCTTATTCCATTTCACCATCGATACGGCATATTTGTGTTTTGATTATTCTTGATTGATTATTTTAATTTACGTAATATGGTTGCCATATTTATAACTACCAAATAATGGATTAAATAAAATAATATTTTACTGTATAATCCTCTTATATATCTTTAAAACCAAGAGACTCTTGCCTGTGAGATAATAACGATTGGTATATGTTATGCATTTTTTTACTCTATTCTATTCTATTTACTTTAAATTCTAGCCAAGAGTGTTATATCATTTTACTAAGGTTAATAAGCAAATGCGAGTAAGCCATGCGTGTTTAAGACATCGATTTGTTTTCTCATCCGTATACTTTAACATTGATGTTCGAAAAGTAAAAAAAACCCTTAATTTGTCTTTTGTAAAGTTACTTATGTTGTATAACAGATATTGTGGCTGCTAATACCAATACTATGTCCAGTTCCTATGCAATATATAAAATTTGTAAAATAACTGTATTGCATAACAGTGCAAAACAGAAAGTCTTGTTTAAGTTACGCGAATAAAGGATTCTTGTGTGAATTTCGGTATGTGATTATAAAATCTTATGTTGAGAAGTCTTTTGCTATATTTTGTTTATTTTTCAGGTATATAATGCTTAAAGTTACTCGAAAATGCTCTTAATTAGCCAATCTGTCACAATGACCATTATTATCAACTACCACTTGGGTCTATCAAATTGTAGGTATATTTTGTTTCAATTTTTGTTCAGATGTATACAAACTGTGTACATCCAAATTATTTTGTATTAGAGGACATTGGCAGAGTTTTGTCAACACTGAAAATTTCATACATAAATAATGATCATTAAGTTTATTTATAGACTCCGCCAATATCCTTATATTCTAACTCATTGAATTAACGTGACTTGTAATTACCGAGTATAAAATGCCTTTATTTAATTAATACTCGTACGTAAGCATATCTTTGTACCAAAATACATTTTTTTCACAATCGAACGTCATATTGGTCATTAACTGTGACAGCAAATATTAACTTTTATGAATACATCATCGAATATCATTACAGTTTAAAGGGTTTAAAGCTATATTGGGCTGTTTATTATCGATAGTATATTCTTTTGTATATACCAAAGTAATAAATGATATTAAAAAATTTCAAATACATCCGTATCGCATGCGCAAATTCATTGCTAAAACTACTTTAAGATATGCTATTTATAATGTTCATTTTAAGGAAAAAATACTTTCATTGCAGAACATTATTTAAATCTAAGAATTTAATTTTTACAGAATATGCCTTATTTGGATAAGAGAATGAACACTCTATGTTTGGACGCTGTTTACCCCCATAAGTTAATTTGGTATTTATAGCTTTATTTAAATGATACAAAGTATGTTTGTATCTATAGTGTCTAAAGTTTAAAACGTAATATATCTTTTATGTACACTCGGAAGATGTTAATTTCACATTTACAAATGGACTATATAGAAATTATCAGTATATTTTAGCATTATATTTATGTATCTTTAATGCAACAGTTGAATATTTTATCTGAGACTGTTTCGTACTACTTTAACCGGTCATTAACAAACTATTTTTTCTCTCAATATATTTCCAGGTGTTAAAAATATGAACACAATTTGAGTTTTATTCTAAGCGAATATTCCAACAGTTAAATTAGTACATGTACACTTTTTTGTTCTACGATAGCTATTTGAAAAACAAAACACCTATGTGTTCTTATAATTTAGAAACCGATTCAGCAAAAAGTAACAATTTAAACAATTTAACCGCAAGTTTTGTAATAGTAAACATTTTTTTTATTCAAAATGAGTTGAAAACTAATGTCAATGGACTCGACTTATGTGGCGTGCGACATTCTTTAGCAAAAGGACGAGTGTAAAGGCACAATACACATCATTATGTTTACATTAAGTATACTAAAACTATTTCGAGCAATACAACAAAAGAAATGTGTGGAACAAATAAAAGACAGACGGGCAATATTATCAATGTTTACTATTGCAAAGAACCCACGCAAATATCAATAAGGTATATGTACATTAACCGGTAATCAAATATAGGTTTGTTTGCATGGTAAATGTCATATTGAGGTAAAATATACTGTTACACATTCCATAGAAACGACTTCAAAAGATACGTTTATCGATCTAGCATACTTATTTTGCTTAAAACAAACACAATTGAAAAGAATGCAACACTGACTTTCTTTCTGCCGTAGAAATGTATCAGGGAATGAGAATAACTATTCAACGATAAAGCTCAGTGACGTCATGTTTAAGATTTGACTCTGCGAACTTATAGAAACAATATAACAATATTTTCCGTTCAATAATTCTTCTGGCAATGTTTATGTAACATGCTCATTTAATTTAAATAAAATAGAAGAATAAGAAAGATGGAATGTTACACAATATTTATTATTCAAATTGTATCGTCATTATAATAACTCACATGCATTAAATAAGGATTCATTGTATGAACATAATTATATAATTTTATTCTTATCATGACTCTTCAAGAGAACCTTTAGGATAGTTTTTCTTATCGCATTAATCGGCGAATTGTCTTTGATATTCCTCAGCTGTTATACGCCAGCATGCTTTATTGACAATAACACACAAAGCGATATCTCAGTTAACGCACATTTCTGTAGACAAAATGTGCGTTATTTCAAATAAAGCACATTTATGTTAATTCACTTGATTCATGTAAAACCGTGCCCATAGACAAGAATTACCAGAGTCACTTGACTATATTAAATTCAGATAGGGGATAGGTAATGGGGTACTGGAAATATGGCCTTTAGCTTAAAGAAGTTTTGTATGGAGTATGGACGTACGTGTTGTTAAACGCTTTAATAATTTAACGACTTCCTGTGTAGCAATTCTCGTAATTCGCCCTGCGAAAATACTAAATAACCATTTCCATTAAAATAAACTTTAAAATCCAACTTTTGCCATGCGATTAAAAATCCTAATTAAACTACGGTTAGCCTGATACTAACACTTCATATTTCTTTACAGCAATGTTTCTTATGTGTCTGTGGCCATCTGACTAATCAGGGTGATCTACTATATTTCTGTTTGGCTCTCACGTTCTAGGCTTTACTTTACAATCGAAATTGTGAGTCGTGAATTATCGTATCGAACATGCTCTGTCCATGACATCAACCAACTTTGATCTTAGACAATGCGTTAAGCTTGATCGTTTTTTGTTTTTGTATTTTAAATACTAATTACGATAAAAGAAAAGAAAATATGCTTAATCTAATAGTTAACTGAAACGTATAACATTGTTCGCATCAAAGAATAAAACAATCAACGATTTTATAGCTGAAAAGTACATTTTGAATTAATGTTTTATGATGAAAACAAAACTTTCTCATTATCATGTAATGTATGTTATATACATACCATTCACAATTTAATAGTTCAATTCATTTAGACATTGCATGTCGTTATATTGATTTTTGATATCTATAGACATTTTCAAATTCAATAGGAATAAAACAGACCTTACATTTGACATTTATTGCATATATGGTTTTTATCAGAAAGAAGTCCACGGAAGATAACGTGTTTGTTTTAATTATATTGTACCGCTTCAAAGGTATTAGGTTGTTAAGAGAAATAATTGATTATGTAATTGATACTTTTGTATCATGCTTTTTCAAAGAGAAAGGTTGTTAAATAGTTTCATTTCTGATAAAAAAAAATTAACCTTTAGTATATGACAACTCAACTATTAAATATATTTTTTCACACAAAGTTGAATTATGATTTCTACGACACAATTCTTAAAGTATCATTTCATAGCCAGTGTGAAGAAATGCGTAGACAAGCCAAGAATAAACGGACAAGGGAATCTCTCAGAAACAAAAAGTATTACTTATGATAGGAAAATTTGAGAACAGGTTTATAGAAATTATAACAAAGCAGTATTTAACACAAACACAAATGTTTATGTTAATGCAAGCTATTGTTTCCTTTACATTTTACACTTATTGTTTAGTATTTTGTTGGTGCTAGGAACAGGTTCGGGAGTGTGTCTATAAATTTACAGCTTCGTGCACAATCGGGCTGTATACACTAACACGTGACTTTGGTGAAACTTTAACTTATGAATAATTCCTAATTATGTTCCATTCCGAACATACTTGGGTACATTCATTCTGTAGTTTTCTTTGCAAAATACACATTTAAGTTCATCAAAACTATTTAATGGTTGATGCCTTAATTATACATACTGTTACGCTGTTATAATCTATTACGATGTAATAGCTTATAATATCGGTTGCTAGTGTAAATTCAGACTTTTTTGTCAATTAAAATGATATTTGTTGATAATAATTATATTAAAAAATAAAATTCAATTCTAAATTTTCATGCAAATATAATGAAGACATTTCGATCTCTGAAGAATTGTCATTGATAGTTTTTGTAATAAAATAACCCACAAGAAAAAGTGTTAAATGAATAATGGATTACAAAATTGATAAATAATGGTTTGAATAATGAATAAATAATGGCTCAGAAAAATATAGCTTTTAAAATGAGTAAAAATGGCTTTTTTAACATGAAGAATAATGACTTTAAGCTATAAATAATGACATAGCTTTTTTTCTAATACAGTCGGTCACTCTCTGTTTGTTGTCTGATATCACTATTGGTATCACATGTTATGTAAACATTGCGTCATCGGGAGACACTATTTTATGAATTGTTATCGTAAATATTACATATAATTTGCAAGGGAAACTGCTAACAGCAAACGTAAATTGAAACAGGATAAATATTTAGTTATCAACGACATAGTAACATGTCTTAATGTACATGATTGTGTTACCGTCGCTGCCGTGATAAAACAAATTAATGATAATTTACTGAAAACGCCTTTTGTATTTCCAACCTGGATTCAACTTGCAATGCTATAACGGTACGGTGTCTGATATTTACAATGTGTATCTTATATTTTCTCTTCTAGCCCTTACTTACAATCATATTATAGGCACATTATACCTCAAACGTATTTTTTTTATTATTATTTCTCAAAAGCTTTATATTTTTGATGAAATTTTATAGTTTGCTCATTGACTAACTACCTGAACCACTCTTTTTGTTGCTTTTTAGACAAATAGTACAATTATATTAATTTTTGTTTTTTTTTCTCTGGAAATCAAAATAAATTTTTGATTACATTTTGCTACTTTTATGACAAATAATTTTACATTTAAACGCCATGCGCTGATACTCTAAAATAAACATAATATAATTCATATTTGCCCTTTCTGAAGAAATAAAAGTCCTTTCGTTTTTGAGATGTAGAATACTTATTTTTATATACAACCTTTCAAGACATTTAAATGTACCAAGTTTCGTTCGAACTGTAGGGAATGTACTTATAAGTAAAAGGACCAATCAGACAAATGAATCATAGAAATGTAATGTGCTCTTAATGTTTTTATAAAATGTTTTTAAATATTGGCACGGCAGCAAATATAAATTGTGTTCCTATATGCATGTTGTATGATTTGTTTGTTAAAGATTAGAAATGAATGATAAAGGAAAGTGTCATCATGGATAATTGGATAGATCAATTTTATCACTAATAACCCTTTTATTTCCTTATCTGGACTACATTGCTCATACCATCCTTGCTTTAAATTGTTGACTTATTGTACTAAACCAAAATAAAACATACTTGAAAAAGAAGAGTTTTAAAAGTTTACAAGGGAGGTTAAGAAGCTTCATGAATCAAACAAATGTTCAATCATCTGAATAATATTCTATTACAAGTGCTCGAGCCGATTTTACCGATAAAAACATTGCTTATAAAAATACAAGACAGATGAGGCTGGATCCGTTGATAAAATATTCAAATACTTTTGAATCGAATATTTATCGCAAAGGACAAAGAAAAGTATAATTTTGGGAATTTTGGGAAGGGGTATCTCGAGAGAGTAGTTAGACCAAAAAAAACAAGTTGCTGAAATCCACAGACTTGCTTTTATTGAGTCTTCCCATGTAATATAATAGAGAAAACAATATGTCACACGCCCCCTTCACGTTATTGGCTTCAGCAGTATTTAAAAATCTCAATACTAATTGTATTGAAATAAAGACAGCCAAAATAACAACATATACCATTGTTTGATATTTTTTATTCATTTAGAAACCAATTCATAAAATCTGAAACAAGTAAGAGAAATGTGATAAAACAAGCAATCATGTAACAACTTTAAATATAATAACAGTTATAATGAAAAAAAGGTGAACGATATGTGCGTGATTACAAATATGAAAGTGAATTTAAGTAAAAGTGAAATGTATTTTTCCAGTTTAATTATGCATACCTTAAATGGATGATAGGGTTTTCACAGGAACAAATGCATTGGATTCAACTATTATTAAACCCATGCGCTAGGATGGATATTTGTTACAAAATAAAAACAGTGTAAAATGACAAAACCTCCAGACATACATTGTATACAATATAAGTTAATATAAATATAAACTTATTATATATAACAAAAGTGTAAGAAAAAAAAATTCGTTTCATACCACTTTGCGTTAAGCATTTTGATTAAATATTTTTTTTTCAATATTTCATTATGAAAAAAATTAAGAAATGAAACGATAAATCAATATCATATTCAAAAAGACAAAACAATATAAAAATCTAAAGAGTAATGACTGAAAACAAAATAAAAGGGCGACAATGTGACGTGATTTGTTCGCAAATTTAGTCTATTTAGTTCATTATTTATTTGTTTACGAACCATCTAAGAACTTGTGGTACCCATTGGAACTTACATTATTTTAGTTTACTTACAATCTAAGAACTTGTATTATTAATAACTATTCTGGTATTATAAAACCACGTTATTCTTACAGCTGTTGGTTCGAATCCGGCCTCAATCATTGGACTCTTTTATGTAATAGAGCTATTGGGCTAGATAATTGACAGCCGGTGGTACAACCGAAGCATCATTTTGTGTTCAAAACGATGCACAGGCGCGCAGGTGGACACCTAAGGCCTTTCATCACCTATACAATTGGAAAGGCATACAACCTTTACAGTATTGGCACGACTTTAATATCCAACACTAAAATTTAATATCACTTAAAC
This sequence comes from Ruditapes philippinarum, assembly GCF_026571515.1. NCBI lineage: Eukaryota > Metazoa > Mollusca > Bivalvia > Venerida > Veneridae > Ruditapes > Ruditapes philippinarum. The sequence continues at coordinate 99,613 of NW_026859220.1, forward strand.
ACTTGGAAACTATAAACAAACAGTGGCAGTAATAATATAAATGTAGAATAATAATTAAGGTTAATATGGGCAAATAAGACAGATAATCTTTTTCTTTCATAATAATCACAGACATAGCATGTAACAAAAATGTGAGGTAACATTTGTATTATCTTATTGCAGTGAAAATAAAGAATTAAACTATATCACGGTTCTCGGAGCAAAAGCTAATTAAATCATCTATATAAGGTATTAACATAATTTCAATTTGTAATTATTAAAAGCTATTTCAGTAACAATTCATCAATTGTTTCAAAATAATTATCTTGCGTTTAAGTATATTAAATTAGAAACCAAAAAATCATTGCTGCTGAAAACTTAAATCTAAAGGCAATTAAACATCGCTATCGGTACAGGAATGTGTCATGAAGTTTAGGAAAATGTAATTGGTCCGAACAAACCGGCAATGGAATAACAATTAAATTATTTGATAACAATAACGACATTTTAACAAGAAAATAATTAAGTGACACAATTATGTTTGAGACATTTAACGCAGCTGAAATGCTGCAATTTGCTTAGAAAAACGTAAAAACAATTATAAATTTGCAGGGAACTTTTATTTCTGCTTTAAACAAAAATATTAAAAATAACCACAAGACGATGTTTATTATGCAAGATGGCATGACACACAAAAAACAATCGCACTACAACTCTTCACACTTTTTTCCATAATTTTAAATAATATACACGATGTAATTAAAACACATATAACTCTGAATTGAAAACGTTCCAATAAACAAACAAATCTGATTGGTTAAATTATTTGAGAAATCCATGTAAAAGTTGAAAAACTCATTGCTTGATATAATTACAAAATACAGCTTGCAAAGTCATATTGGACTCGCCATGTAGCTCGTCCAATATAGTTTCCCAATCTGAATTAAAAATATAATTTAGACATCTTTTACACATCATCTTAATAAAATGAAGCTCAAATAAAACGAGAAATAATGATAAATTATCATGACTACCAACAAACAGTTTTTTTGTTTTTGAAAGTTAGGTATAAAAATCTATCTTAAATCATAAGATCTTTACATGTACACTTAACCCTTGTATCATTCGATAACTTTACAATTATGATATGTCATTTTTGAGACACAAATAATTAAAAAAAGAAACAATACAAAGTGTATGAAAATGTAATTACTATGTTAAAGACACATACGACGCAATAAGTAAGGGAAACAATCACATATAGAGACGATGCATTAATCTGAAGATTTTAAGATATGTTTTAAACAGTGGTATGCATACATAAGAATTAATGTGCTTATTTTTGATATATTCTTTGGGACTTATAAAATACTTAAAAATAGACGACATTAAATGTTTTCAACTTTTTTATGTTCATTATCTTTTAATTTTAACACCCAAGAGAGAGAGAAAATGATAAATGAATTATTTGAAATGACCGAATTATTTGAAATGACCGTTTTGCAACCTTAAACAAATGTTTATGAAACATTTATAAAAAAACAAATAACGTCAAACTTTATTGATTTTACAAAGCACTTACGGATATAGAACGTTTCTAAAAGTAAAAACATTACATTTGACATATAAATTCCTTAGAATTTGACAAACCAAGCCGCTTCAGCGCAAAGTATTAGACATAAAATATGGTTGACAAGTTGACAAAAAAATCTGAAGTTTTTTTCACTTTCAAAAATATATAATTCAGCCTTACCCGTAAACAACCAAGCTTGTGATGGTATGTATTTATATACCATAGTTTGAGCCGCGTCATGACAAAACCAACATAATGGGTTTGCGACCAGCATGGATCCAGACCAGTCTGCGCATCCGCGCAGTCTGATCAGGATCCATGCTGTTCGCTTACAAACTCTATAACAAGTAGAGAAACTGATAGCGAACAGCATGGATCCTGATCAGACTGCGCGGATGCGCAGGCTGGTCTGGATTCATGCTGGTCGCAAACGCATTATATTGGTTTTGTCAAGACGCGGCTCATTTATTTATATACCATAATTTAAAAGTTAAATATCAAAAGCATGTCTTACTATAACGTTTTTCACAGATAAGAAGCATACACTGTGACTAAAAAAAAATCATAATTATATACTTAAGCAAATTGTTTGTAACTGAAACTTCACTTTTTGTACATTGTATGTTAAGGAAAAATAAATCAAAAAGAGCTAGAAATCTAAAGCAAGCTGTAAGCAATATTATATATTATCTTATAACAACGTTAATAAACGCAGGGTTATGAAGGCAAGCTGCAAAATAAGCGACCAGTGTTTTATAAGAAAAGGAGTATTTAGTTGGTGCAAAATGACTTCACATATAACAACATCTTTTAAAGTAAAATGATCATTAAAGTTAATGCTAAAATCGAATTAAATTTCCTTATAATTATAAAAAGAAAAAAGATAATTTTGACCTGAAAATAAGTCTCTGTTTTTATAACACAACAGTGGAAAATTTCTTTATTAATGAAATTATGAATCCAATCCTTCACACAGTTGCATTAGCAATATGTTTTAGTAACTTGGGCTACAAGCCTACTTTGTTTGTACGATAATTATGTTTAAAGGTAATATGAGGATGTTAACGCTATACGATTTGCATGCTTATAGATAAATTTATTTCTGTCATTGAATGATACAATGTTGAAACGCTTGTAGATTTCTTTCAGAAAGCATGCTGATTTTCACGTCTTTTGTCTATGCATTTTATACATATTTAAGCAAAACTACAAACATTAACATGAAATGGCCGGATCAAATTATTTCAATTACGTGACTTACCTAATGTTTCATTCTTGGCAATATTTAAATCATTTGAGCTTTTAAAATGATCATTGTTTCTCAATTTATAAACTATTAAATTTTCATCGTATTTATCAATCTGGTATCAATCTTAATACAATAATTTCATAATAAGAAGTTAATTGATAAGAAAAGATTGTTTGTATGACTCATGCTGTTTGACATATATGAAGGAAATCATATTCCATTAGAGAGACCCAATAATAATCTATTTTAGTTTCTATATAACAGCCTGAATTATTAATGAAAATTAAAACATAGGGGTGATTGATTGACAGTACCAGTACCATAAACATGAATTTCATTTCTTGTTTGATTTACACAGATAACGTTTTTATATGTTTAGTTATATGGTGTCTATAGGGAGATGACAGCTTTTAAAAGTTCATTAATAATTCATGGTACGTCATAATCTAGCTATTAAAATGCTGCTCCATATTTGAATTAAAACTCTAAAGAAGGATTAACATTTCGTTCTTCATCGTGGAGAAGAAGGTTCGGGTATCAACTTAAGAGTAGAGGGTTTTTTTTTAAATGCCAAACATATATAATAAAGGACATCGAATTAAGGCGTCAGTTGCACATTTTTATGAGAGCCGCTTAATTAAATTAATAAAGAACTTTTATATTAAGTAACTTGGTCATCCTTATGAACCGTATTTCTAGATTTTACAATATAAATAAGGTAAAGCAAAAGATAATGTCATTTTGTCATCAGGCACAAATGATACAGTAAAGACGTCTTTTGGTATGGGTGATACTAAAGAGCGTTCGGAACATGGGGCCTAATGCTTTTATTCAATCGTAAGGTTTACATAATAGTCTGTAACTGTGTTAATGAATACATACATACTCAATCTGTTATATATTTATGAACTACAAGTTTGGCCTTACATTCTGTATAAGTAAGGAACCTAACTTAAATATCATTATTTTAAAAACGGAAAGTACAATGTGAACTTTAAAAAGAGCAGGCAGTTTTGATACAAGCGGTTGAAAAATTTGTGTATGTTAAGAAATGTATAAACACCTCGGAAATAATGTAAATGCATACCGCACTGATAAACAATCAAAGGTGTGATGGGTGCACCGGTTAATAACACTAAGAAATTGCAAATAAAAACGCTTTAAACTTAAGCATTACAATTTGGCTATACATTCCTTGCACACTCACTTATAGCTCAAATCTATCAGAATGATGTCTACAACCCTTAGGAAATATCACAGAAGAAAGCTTCTTGCAATCACAGAATATCAAGGTCACGATCCTTAATTGGAATGTCAATATCTCTTGTTGTAAGCGCCCCGTCTAGTCCAGAAGGGTTTGTCTTTTCTGTTGATTTTTCTGTCTCAGGTTTAATTGGAATTTCAGGTGAAACCCTATTTGTTTTTGCACGAACTTTACCACCATTTTCACTAGTTTCCGACGACGAAGTTTGATGATATTTCGGGTGATGTTTTGGCATTCTGTGCCTGTCAGTTATAAATGGGTTTGAAGTTTGTTTAGTATTACTTTTCTCTTGATCGTTCGCTGTTTGACTTATATCCATATTTATAACGTCATCACACATATTTGCGAGTTCTGATTTGTGAACACTACTAGATGATGCGCCGTGTGATGAACGATGAGGTGAAGATGATAAAGATGTTTTGGGGGAATGTTCGGCACTGTTTGTGGTGGTGTTTTGTGGTGATGTGAATTTAGAACAACTATGAGAACATGGACAAGACGGAACGTGTGATGAGCATTGAGAAACACTAGGTGAAAACATCCTTAAAATCTCTGAAATTTGTTCATCTATACGGTTCATCTTTTGATGCATTATTTCCATTTCCTCTTTGAATTCTAGTCTAATATCATACAAAGAGGTAAGCATTTGTTGCTCAGCAACAGATAAAGGTCCACTAGATTGATGCCTACTACATTGTGAACTATCAGAGCTGTTACTGATTTGATCGAGTGTTTTATTGCTCTTCAGTATACCACTATCTAATGATTCAGTTTTCTTAAGGTTACTCTTTTCGTCATCTTCAGGTGATTCATCAACAGGTGGTGGTGCATTTTCTAAAACTTTATTCAATTTGGCTACATGTCTTATGATAGATCTGGACGCTTCATTATTGTTTCTTGGTTTATTCTCTGTAACTTTTTGAGTTGCGTCCTCTTGTGCACTAGTTTCTGGTAATTTATATGTATTTATATTATTGCTTTTGTTTTCAACGTTTCCACCCAGTATTTTACCCCATTTAGAAGCCCCGCCCCCAATTTTCGGCACGCTATTTGTTGAAGATGGACTTTCACTGACGTTAATTATTTTAGTTGCGCTAACCGGTCTATCACCAGCCCCGAACACCTTTGGACCTCCTTTTTCTAGATCCTGTGCTTTGTTATCTCCCATTTTTCTAAATCGAGAAATAAGTTTCCTGACAGGATGGTCATTTGACAGTTCTAAAGGTGGATCGTTTTTTCTTTTCTCCGCTAATTCTTTTTCTTTTTTGACATCAGCTACTTTTCTAAATATGATCTGAAAGAATTTAAAAACATCACATGAAAAGTAAGGTCAATGTGATTATTTTAGCGAAATCGTCTTTTCGGATCATTTTCTGTTTCATACACATGACGGTATTAATGCTTGTACTTTCAAATTATTTTGTTTAAAGAATAAACTGTTGATTCATTAAAAGGACTGACAAGCTTTCATACAAATGTAGAACCATAGTATCATTGTTTATTCTGTGGCAGTCGGTGAATAGTTTCTTTAAACGTCTTTTCAGTCCATGATATTATATTACATAAATACATTTTATTTATTCGAATAGGTATTGATAAGTAAAAAAGTCAATGCACGATCATTTTGAAAGCGATGTTTCTGCAGCGTTGCAAAATTTAAAAAAAAAACCTTTCGGTCTTTTCGAATCAATATCTTATTATTCCTAGTGGAAAACACGCAATCTATTGAAGTTGCATTATATTATCAGCACGCTATTTGTAGAGTCTTTAATTATTCAAAGCATCTCTGAAAGATCTAGCTATATCTTTTAAACGTTAAACGTTTTTGCGGAACCATGACGTGTGGCAGTCAAATGGTGATTATAGTTTAATTTTGAGAACAATATTATCTTGAAAATTCTTATTCATTCGTATCCCCTTAGACAATAGTACTGTTCCACTTTTATTAATATTTATACGTCATACTGAGCATTTGTATTTAACTTGCTAACTTAATATTTCATTCTTTTATTTAAAAAGGGGAATAATTCTTATCTATTTTGTTTGCAAGAAATAAAAGAATTTTAGAATTTGGACAAAAATCTGACAAAAATAAATTATATATATATATTATGTATATATTATGTATATGTATTATATATGGCGTTCACTATAGTACTAATCCTTAGAAATAGGAAAAGAGTAAATCTCGAGGAACTTACTAAATGTTTCTTCTTGAAAAGAAACTTTGAGTTAACAGTAAAAACAAGACCAACTTGTATTAAAAAAATACGAGAAGTAAGAGTATTTAAATCATGGTTTAAACATATGATTGCTGAAGAGACAATGAAAACATTAACATGAACATCAGAGAAAAGCAAAATATTTTCAAATAATTTTATAAATATTATCTAACAAAAATGCTATATAAATGGCAATATTAAAGCCCATTATGCCCAAGAAAAAAACTTTTATTTCACAAAACTTTTTTTATTCTTGTGTACTTTTTAATAGTTTTAAAGTTCATTAGCCAATTAACTAAACAATAGTATTGGTATAGCGTGCCTTTATGTAAAACGTTATATTAATAATACTTACTCTATGTCTTAGATTATATGTAAGCGTTAGGTTTCTAGCAAATGAATTTGCAAAAGCATGATAGAATTCGAGCACTTCTAAAAGGCGGTCACGCTTGATTGTGTGAAGGTCACAATAGGTCAATGCTCGTACATTAGCCGTAGACTGGCCATACGATCCCTCCTTCCAGAAGTTATCCCCAAACACGTCGCCTTTACCTACAATTGATAAGCGATACCTCCAATACATACACCTTTCAATATTCTAATGATTTTCAGCAATTGTTAGTTATTTCATATTGTTTGATTATTTACAAGTGAAAACTGAAACATCAAAGTGATTGCATTAAATGTTATGTAAAAGAAATATATTTTTCTGTCAAATTTATCTTAAATGTATTGCTTTTTGAAATATTTATATTTTAATAGATAGGCAATATAAAATTTATTTTCGTATTGCGACTTGTGGGAAAACAACCCTGACAATACCAACATACAAGCAATTATTATGAAGGTGAAATATTCTTTATGTCATTGTATGTTAGCATTTATATAGATATATATACTTTTTTGTGATAAGGTTACTAAATAAATGATTATATCAATTAAAATAGTACTATCATTAAATATTAAATTATGTAACCATATAAAAATAGAACGCCAGTGGTGAATGCAGGAAATGATGCAAATCTTTGTAACTTGTTTTTAACCATGAAATACAATGATCAAAATTTGCACAAAACACAATTCATAAATGGGAGATGCAGGATTTATGTCGTTACTTTCTTTTACCATTAACAATATTAAGCAAGATTTGCATAAAACACAATTCATAAATAAGAATTTCAGGAATAATGTCTTACTTAAAATTGCAACGACCTCGTCGTCCTGTATCACCTCTAATGACCCAGAAATTACAAAACAGAGTGCATCAAGAGATTCTCCTTGGTGAAATATAAGGTCACCAGGAGCGCTGTGAGTCATTGTAAAATGCATGGCCAAGGCACGTAAGCATCCGTCGCTGGCGAGACGGAAGGCAGGGTGTTCTAAAAACACTTTCCTGTTGAGGTGCACACATAGGTCAGCCTTCATGTCCTTCGGGCAATAATTCAGCACCTATAAAAGAAATTAAAGGTAAAGCATGTTTTATACGGGATTTGCGCCTATACGGAATACAAATTATCGAACCAGATACGCGCCTATACGGAATACAAATTTTCGTACGAGATATGCGCTTATATGGAATACAAAAATCATGAGTTTTGTATCTATTATCGTTTAGTTATTGGAATTAATGTTAATGTATTTTTACAGACAGTGCAAAGTAAATTGAAAACTGGCATGGTCGAAGATACAAAATTACTGGGAAACCATTTAGTTAAGATATAATGTTATTGTTCTACAGTTTCAAATTAGGAAATCGGACTGTTTGACGTAATGTTTATGTAAAATAAGATGATCATTTCTTAGCCTATATGGTTTTTGTAATTTTAAAATGTCTTCTGTACCAGTGTTTTTTTAAACAGCAAAATTCAAGAAAGAAAGTCCTGTATGACACAAGTGACACAAGGTTTGACAGTGGTCTTGCTCGAGCCATTCATTAACAAACATGATTTAGTTCAACCTATTACACACGCATTCAGAAGTATAATTAAACAATAACCATTGAACTGAATTTTTTTTGACATTTGAATTAAATATTGAAACATAGTCTCATTACTCTTTTCTTCAAACATCAAAGAAAATCTTATATATTCAAGTAATGTTAACTAATGTAAAACAATAATAAAACGTGCACTATAATTTAAGACAAGACTTTTCCAAACCTTAAAAAAATCATGATGAAGTGTTTTATTTTGATTACCTTATTTCTTTCAATACTAAGTTACATGCAATTATATTGATTTTGATATTTGCAATACATTCCATCTAAGATAAGAATATAAAGAACAAGGAATTGTAATTAATTGCCTCTGTATATTTCGTGTCACAACAGGGACATGCAAGGAAACAACTTTGGTCAATTACTTTCATCTTCAAAGGTCGCCATTAATCAGACTACATTAAAGCTAAAGATTGTAAAACATATGATACCGACTTCTAATGTTTGTCTGCGAATATTGAAACAAAATAATGTATAAATTACATCTCCGGTCGCTAAGCTTAATAGGGAGAGTATCGAAATTGTAAACCTTGGGTCGCTGGTCCGATCATCAGAACGTTCCCAGTGTCAAGTGATCTCAGGGACATTTGGTCAAATATAAACTTTTCTCACTACTCCGATACTGATATCATGTAGGATTAGTAGCCGGTCATATGCGGAGCAATTTTGTTATTATTGGTTAGATATCCAGGAAAGCCGGGTAGATTAATCCACCGCGGGGATATGGCCTGGGATTATTGTGTTAAAATATCCGTAAAAACAAAAGTATGTAATATAGCTCAAAGAAAAGTATATTAAAATTATTGTGTGTGCCGAATAGAGCTCATGATATCTTTAACATTTGCGTAAAGAATAAAAGACGTTTTACAAGCTTATAACATATTTAAGTGACATTGAGTAAAATCTTATTGTATCATAGTTTGGGGACCTTTCTGTTGAAAAAGTAACGAGTTAAATCGTATGCATATACATGCACAGTGCGTTAACTGGAGTGCAGGTATCAGTTACCCGCACTCCAGTGATTCTCATTGATTGGCTCTTTTTTGCTGGGACGGCAGAGAAAGCGAGAGAAATATCATATTCAGATGCTAGTTAATTTGTTGTTTTTTCTGGGGTTTCATATTGTGACAACAGGGAACGTGTTTTTATGTTTGACTATGATACAAAACAGAAAGAACATCAAAACACTCGGCAATCTGATTTATACTCGGGGGCTACGCCCCCTCGTACAAATCAGATAGCGGCTGTTTCGATGCTCTTTCTATAACTTGTTTTGCACATAACTTAACTTTTTTGTCGCTAATTAGAAAAAAGTGGTGCAAATTATTAAGTCAAAATGGTCTTAAGAATATTTATTTTGGCTAAAATAAGAAAATATATGTTTTTTTGTTTATTTGTTTTTGTTTGTTATCGTTTTGTTGTTGTTTGTTTCTACGACAATGCAGGCACAAATGCATAAAGGTAGGAGACACTCAAAGGACGCCGCCTTCGTTTCTTGCTTACACTTAATTACCATCGGTTTCGACGCAATTAGAAATGCAATATTGATGGATGTACTTTCAGAACGCAAATTATTTCAATAACAACTTATACATGCTATCCATTTGAAGTACCCATATGACCTTCCTATAGAACACGCTTTGTGTATATTCGATTTCATAATCATTGTGACAAGCTATTTTATATATAATTCTTGGAAAAAATATAGTTACAGAGTAACTATTAGACGGATAATGATAAATTACTATAGCAACCATAATATGATGTTTTTTTTCATTCCTGATATAGGCAACCAATGTCATTAATTACAAGCGAAGTGCTTCTCTTTAACTCTGACAATGAAAAACGATATGAAAAAAAAAATATAACCGGTAAAAGTGACAAAGTGAATGTTTCTAACTGCACATGGGTTATCAAAATTGTTCATGAGAAACAATGACTTAAACCTTCATTATTGCAACGAAAAAATAACGACGAAAAAAGGTTCTTTTAGCAAGTATTTATTCCGTTACTAGTATAGACTTCGCTATGAACAGAGTTAATTATTTTATGAACCATTATTCTTGCTTCTTGTGGCTGAGAGGTTGTCTTTAATGATTAAGACATAAGAAATGCAACCAACGTTTATCCTTGCGTGATCGTAAGAGGTAACTAAATGAGTTCGAATTACTGGAGTGTATGCATCTTTTAGCTCTAGCAGGTGAGGTGCTTTTGACCACTGGTGTTGCTTTGAAGTTTGTAACATGAGAAAATTACGTGCGCTAAAATCATCATCCCTGTTTTGGCGCCATATAACCTATACTGTGTTAGTGCGCCGTAAAACCAAACAAAGAAACAAATAACCATGATTCTCTGACTGTGATTTGGTTTTGTCTTGACTTATTTATGAAAAAGTTTATTAGAAAGTTAATGGATTTTTAATTTCAAAATAAAAGAAGAGCTTCTGACAGTAAAGAGCATGTTCAAACTGTATGGGTGTGCAGGTTGGCCCAGCTCTTTACTGGTGTGAAATTCCCGCAGCGTAAGGGTTGATAACTTGATATACAGATATTTTCGAAGTCCAATTATCTTAAACAAACAGGCCCTTAAACAAAATGGTATGAATATCTCATATGAATCGTTTAAAGGCTAAATGAAAGGAATATGGCCTAATTGAAAACAATTAACACACTCCTTCCTTCTCTCAGAAATTGCAAAAGCAAAGGTTTTATTGGATGGATGTTGACATAAGTCTTCATTACTTGTTTAAACCTAATTACTCCCGGCTACAAAGAAATTAGAAACTCAATATTGATGAATGTATTTTCCCACAACAGGAGTTGTTTAAACAATGATATGGGAGAATTGTACATATGGTGTATTAAAGTTAGACAAGATTTATTGCGCCACAAGCGGCAAACGTTCACATTACAGTCGGTGCCCGCTTTTAAAATCAAACCTTCTGATTGATTTATGAATTGTGTTTAATGGAAACGGAATTATCTTGAATAACACATAATGAGTACCTTTCCGTGGCTATTTGGCTTGTGAATTATCACAGTGATATGTTTTAGGCTTGTTAAAATATTAACTTAAACCGATGTGTAATGATTAAGATTTTGACCGTCTCAAATAGTCTGTATAGTACTGAATTAAAAAATAAAATTTAACTTCTGGTATATTGGTAGCTACTTTTCTCATTATCCCGATTAAGTTTGCTTAAATGGAATTTAAAGATAGATTTTATATCCGTCTCAGAGAAAAATATTAATATCTTATCATTACAACATTCAATTTTTTTTTTTTAAAATTAAATTAATCTTTTATGTTACAAATATATGTAACACAAAATTGAATATTTGGTTAGGTCAAAACATTATGTACAGACAATAAGAAATTATGCGTATTGTGGACAGAAATATGTTGTGGATTAATGAACCTAACCATTTGTCTGTTTGCGGTTACAAATTATACGAATGCGACCCGTGCAGGCAAAGATCAGCCTTGTCGTTTAATCATGGTCACCACTGATCGCTATTCAGAAAGTATGTTTATTTAATTATCCATGAAGATGATGCTTGTTTATGTTAAGGTCCATTTTGTACAAAAAAGCACTGTACTGATAGTGTAAAGCGTTTGATCAAGTACCATCTATAAGAAGTCTTTAAGTAAATCAAACCGACCTTCCAAACTTTTCAAATTTGTTGGCTAAGCGATATTTCCTTCGTTACATAAGTAATATATAACTGAAAGTCAGCTTATTGTTTTAATACTGTTTGTGGACTCTTAAAATAAGTAGTAGTTGATTTCATAAAACACTTAGGTATAACTTACTTTAGCTGCATCTATTCCTTTTGTAATAGCCCACGTTGACACAATATAGTCCATTACACGCTCGCTTAGTGATTTAGGGACGTCGTGAAGCTTCATAAATTCTCGTACATTGTTCAACATGTCATGATACCTGGCGAAACTGGCATAGAATTGCTGGAAAATGGTGGTCACGTTGGAAAAGATCGTGGCATATAACAGAGCTGAAAAATTTATAAATACTTTTAAATAAATTAACGCTCAGTAGACTAAGGGAAATATGAAAATGTTAGGTTTAACAAGGTAACAAGGAAGAAAGACGATAACTGAACATTGAGCCCCTGCCAATGTTTAGTCCTTCTTGTCGCAAAGGACCAACGTAGAGGTGCTAGTTTGCTTAAATTTGGACCATATCAACCATCTTTATGTAACTCCTAATACAATTGACATAATTATAATTATATTTGAAATCACTTGAAATTAGAGTTTTTACTTACATTTCATATTTTGTCAATTTAATGGGGAATATCAATTTCATATTTGAAGCAAACAAAAAATAAAAATAAACAGCATTCTCAAATTTTCTCAATTAAAAGGCATATAGATTATACGAAACGTTCAAAGAGTTTGAATTATTATACATGTATCTACATGTATTTCTATATGGTCTGATAAAAACAGATTATAAGGAATATTCCGATGATCAATTACTTAAACATTATCAATTACTTAGACGATTACAATGTATATCAAATTGATTTAATTATCCAAAAACAATTTGGCAAATATGATTACTGATACATGTTAGGAACTTAAATGCTTCTCCCAGAGATATCTCTATACACAGTGTTTTCCTGATTATAGTATGTGTGATAAAACCAAAAGAACGAACAGAACTTACATCCGATGATCATCATGAACACGGAAAACAATTTTTCAGATTCTGTAGCCGCTGAAACATTCCCAAATCCTACACCAGTCATACATGATAACGTAAAATACAATGCTGTCAGATACCTCATGCCTTTTCCAGGGCCTCCTATAAGGTCACTTGTAGAGTTTGAATAATAAAAATCACTGCCTGTCACATTTGATAACACAGTTAGCCAGCCATAGTTCACATGGGCCGATAATTCTGTTAGACCTATTGAGTACCATATGCAAGCAAGCCAATGTGCAAACAAGACGAACACAAGTATCAACATCACTAACATTGCTGCCCCATATTCCAAATAATGATCAAGTTTCCGCACTACACGACCCAATCTAAGAAGTCGCACTACTTTTAATGCACTAAATAAAGTACTGATACCCTGAAATGAAAAAAATAGCTCCTTAAAATACATAATGCTAAAAGGAATGCAATTTATCATTTTATTGAAAGTTCAGGTAAACTTACGCAGTTTGCAAACATATTTTATTTGGTCTGATTTTAGGATCATTTTTATCTTTTTAAGAATTTATTCTTTTTTTACACAAATTACATAGAAACAAAATAGCACTGGTGATTTTAATGTACTAAATAAAAAATATTACATAATTGTTTTAAAAAGCTGTCAATATCTTATAACGTTCTTAAATAAATAATTTTATTCATCATGTGTGTTTTTAAGTAAGCATTGATTATCAATGTTTAAGAGAAGGTGTACAATCTGCTCTTTTTAACATAATAATTTTATAACAAATATTAATGAAATCATTCGTAACAGTCATTTCAGGATAATATGTTTTGTTAAGATATCAGTAAGTCAGTACTAAGAGCATAAATACCCTAGATAAGTGTCCTTAAGAATGGCTAGGAGAAAAGTTCAATACTTAAAATTGTATAGTCATTGTTTGGTAGAATATGATTCAAGATGAGGGCGGGAATCTATTAATTAAAACCTCTCACATGTTTTCAAATTATAATAAGAAAAGAATAGGACAGAAAACATCTCCTTGTTTCATACCTCGTCTACATCTTGGAAGGCGTTGAACACATCATAAGGTAAACAAGAGAGTAGGTCGATTACAAACCAACTCTTCAAATAGTTCATGCGTATAATTTTAGGATCGGATATGACCTCTCCGCTTGCGCCTACAAATGTTGTATGAAAATTTAAAATGATGTCAATGAAAAACACGACGTCTACAATGCTGTCGATGACTAAGAGAGGGACTTGGTCCATTGTCTTGTTCCTGAAGGCAGAGTTATACGGGACAGTGATAGCGGTATAGAACGTCAATATGAGAATTAACCAGTCCCAAATGGTTTTGAAAAGGCAGTAATGAAGAATGATATGTGGCGGTGTCTTTGGCGCCTCTAGACGATACTGTGGAAGTACATCGGCGTTAAGGTTCATCATCTGAAAGAATGGGTAAAAAAATAAAAAGAAATCTTAAAAAGAAATATGATACTATTAAATGAATTCATTATTTTATTAAATACACATCAGAAAATGTATGTTTTGTGGTTAAAACCATTACATATATGTTTGTTAAAGCCAAACGCACTTATGATGATAAAATTTCCTATATGAAATATTTATCATTAAGCCTGGGCTTAAGAATGGGCAAAAAAACTACACATTTTAAAATATGCTCAGTAGGGATACGTAATAGAAAAATTAATTGATTAAAACCGAATATAATGGATGCAGAGCGTACATATTTAATGTTAATAAACTCTATTAATCCTTTTTCAAATAATATTATATTATAAATGAACAACGAATGATCTTTGTTGGACCCCCCCCCCCCCAAAAAAAAAAAAAAAAAATCGACTGGAAAGCTAACCGCCGATATATCTATTGAATTCTTTTTCAAAAGGATACTATATCGATGGATCGGTCTACAATTGGCACATTTTCTTTAAGCTTTTCAAATGTTGATAAAAACAATGGGAATTTATCATTTAGATATTCTTATAAAATATTATTTTAAAAGATGTTGATAAAGTTTAAAAGTGATTTAAGTTTGAACATTTTTATGAATAATTACAATGTTTTGTTCTAGAACTGCTTTATAAATATTTGGCATAGTGGTTCATGTATTTCGTCAACAACATCAATATATAAAATTGTATGGTTTGTTGTTATGTCTGATACTGAATACCATCAACGCAATTATTACTTGTATTTTATAACTTCCATTATAAACCAATATACTCTAATGTTAATTTTATTTTGCTTAGAAGTATACCATATATGAGCCGTATCACGACAAAACCAACATAATGGGTTTGCGACCAGCATGGATCCAGACCAGCCTGCGCATCCACGCAGTCTGATCAGGATCCATGCTGTTCGGTTACCAACTCTTTTACAAGTAGAGAAACTGATAGCGAACAGCATGGATCCTGATCAGACTGCGCGGATGCGC
Organism: Ruditapes philippinarum; assembly: GCF_026571515.1. NCBI lineage: Eukaryota > Metazoa > Mollusca > Bivalvia > Venerida > Veneridae > Ruditapes > Ruditapes philippinarum. The sequence goes on from NW_026859220.1 coordinate 115,045, forward strand.
AGGCTTGTCTGGATCCATGCTGGTCGCAAACCCATTATGTTTGTTTTGTCATGACACGGCTCATATAAGCTTACTGGGAACACATTATTCATCATACTTACATTAGCAATTTGTGACGGTCGGGACGTCTCGAACCTCATGCTAGGAATGCTGGAGCTAAACTGTAAAATTGTTGACCTATTTCTCGTCACTGATCGAGCTAGTCTGGCAAACTTACTCATACCTTGAAAATGGTGTGAAATAATACTGATTATTATATGTAATTGATTTGCATCGGGATTGCAATGATAACCTGAACATAAATGAAAAAATGACGTTTCCTTATTTCCTAAACACATCAAATATGTTTATTGTGCCTTAATACAACATGAAAATATTATTTTGTCACAATTTTATCATAAAATCGCGCTGACTTTTTAAATTTCTAGTTTTATTTTTTAATTTGTTTAAAGTTATTTCTTGCAACTGAAAATTGGCTAAAATCTGTAACTGGTACATGTACCAGTTTATTTTGGAATTTGGACAACACAGCCACATATGGAACATATATTTTAAAAATTGAAATATCTTAATTCTTAAAGTCTATTATCACAATAAATGATATCAAAACACAAATTAAGTATATAAAGATGTTAATACAATTGTTATGCTTATAAATAGTCATAGATTGTTTTAACTAAATTAGAAAAATACGTTCATTCTACTCATTAACATGTAGTCCAAATAATTCTGCATTTATAAATAAATTCATTAAAATTATGCATGGGTGACGTCGATGTAAAACATAATTGTCAATATAGTGCATCATTAGTGCAACGGTAATTGTCTGCACAATATAAATACTGTGTTTGTTTTGTCAAGTACCAATAAATTGTATAAATGGCAGACCGATTTTTTATAACAGAAATAATGGTTTTGTTCGATACAGAGTCTTTAAATTAGTCCATGCGTTTACATAACATTGCCTGTATGTCTGACGAATATTGATCCTTAACTTTAAAGTGACAGGAAATAAGACATTTCAACTGTCTGCTATCTGCTGGCTTTAATCACTCCATAATATTATGTCATTGATGACGTTTGGTGTCTCCATCGTATTAAATATACCAAAGACAGTGTAACCTTACTTTAGCTAATAAGTTTTTCAATAGCATTTATTGTTTATATTACACTTTGGTATTTATGTAACTATTGTTTATTAAAACAAGTTAAAATGTTGGAAGTTTCATATTTACTTTTCTCCCTATGAATTCCTAACGATTAAATAACCACGATTTAATCATTGAAAAACTGAATTGGTTTCTGAGAATAAGTGGCCGGTTCGATTTGGAGAATGGAAGAGCTACCATAATGAAAAGTGCCCTTCCGAACTGTTTGATTGGCTGCCTTATATCTATTCCACCAGATAGACAGAAGGCTTTAAAGAGGTAAAAGTCACGTGATCAAACAGCATGGCGGGCAAGGAATTATGAGTAAAATGAAACATATTGATACTGCGGTTGGTTTCTTTTTTTACTTTCTTCTGATTTAGAAAATACATATTTCATCACAAATCAAGCAATAAAGCATTTTGTATTAAGGTCGGAATAGTGTGACTGGACGACATTTTGAAATGACAGTCGAGTGTTCGATTGGCTTTCTTTTCAGAGGTCTTCTAACTGTAGAAAAGTCCAATCGGACCAGCATGGGACAGTACGAACTGTTCGTTGCATGTTACGTACACATACAGTCCATAAGATAAAATAATAACGCATTGAGCATGATTTTCAAAATATACAAATAACTACTGCTCACCTCGTGCATTCTCGTCGTCGATTGGTTGTTTTAATGCGGTAATATCTTTGAATGTTACTAAGATTAGAATAACCTGGTCTTTCTCGTTCCTTATTGGAGCCATGTTTAAAAGTAGCCACAACGGAGATCCTTGAAAGAGAGGAAAAAAAACATAATAAATTACATATGTCATAAATATTCATATGTAAGACTAGTGAACAAATACTTGAATGTTTTACCAGAGGCCTTATATTGAAAATAAACAGATTGCATTTGAGCAATGCATGAGGGCAAAATATTAATACAACGATTTCACATATTTTCTTTCTAAAATAATGGTAGTTTATATTAAAGATAATATTAATCAGCAATTCAATATTATATAAATATAACGAAAACTGCTAAACAATATAAGTACAATGTGGATATATGAGACGCTTGACACAAGAACATTATAATAGCTTTTTTAACAATTTCGTTCACACTAGCACAAAACTGTTATATTAAACACCATATTGGTGTGAAAATGAAGGGATTTTGATTCCACCTTTCTGAAATATTACACCTGGATTTGCTTTTTGTATCACTCGTCCACTTAAAGCTAAGTTTGTTTTTTATTTGGCAACCATATGCATTTCAATATTGACTTGAAAACGACAGTGACAAAACTGTATTTTCCAAACGTTAGCTTTAGTTTTTGGAAAATCTCCCCATATGGGATATACTGTCTTCTCAATTTTAGCAATGAAGTGTCAAAACGGTGCTCCTATAGTTCCCCAGATGAAAATAATCTAATAACGCTGGCAGTTTGTTTGAGATACGGATATCTTTATTTGATTTTTAAAGAAATGTATTTTGTCGTTCCAGCAAAACGAACACCATACAACATTCTTGCCATTTAAATTACATCAGAAGACACTGTTTGAATTTTTTAAAAAGGGTTTCTGATTTTAGTGAATAAACAAAGTGTAAAGAGCAATTCAGCAACCCTATAGCTGACCGGTCACTTTATATCTATATACCGCTCTCTTTATTTTTGTATCGGTCACTGTATCTCATTAAAATTTAGCGTGTTATCTAAGTTTTGTCTTAAATAGTTAATATATTTGAACAATAACTATTGTACATGTATGCATCAACGACTTAACGGTATCAAATACGTAACGTTTGGAACTTTTATGTCTTTTGTCCGGCATTGTCCCCAAAAATACAATGCCATGTATGCATGTAAATGTGCTCTCTTAGATATATTGCTGTATACGTTACATTATCAACCTACTGTGATAGTCAATTACCTGCACTATCTAATATAAACGCTATTTGTAATTTTATTCAAATCAGTCACATATCATCTAGCTATATTTGCCTATATAAATTGACAAACATTATAATACAATATAAAGAAGTTCATTTTCACATAATATTTCTTTATAGTTTACAACAGTAACCGACATGGCAAGAACGGTAGCCTCGGAACTTTCTTCACGGAAATATTAATATACCAATGTAGTTAATTATTTACGAATAAGACCCAATTATGCCCGAAACGAGCGTCGGAACTAATTAAATAAGCTTCGCTCATTCCGTTTATTTTCTGCCAATGCGCAGATTATAGAGAGAGAAAGTATACGTGTGCCGTGTCTTCAAAGGAAACACTTTCAGCCAAAGAAGATTGGATCATCTCTCAATTAAATCGTTTCAAAGAACATAGTAATATCAACGTGAACACCTAACGAATGCCATGGAGATAATTTTTAATGAAATAAATTCTCTCGTAAAACTATAAGTCACAGAAGTGTACAACGCTATTCAATGGTAATTGAATGACCAGTCCGACTTATTATCATTTTTGAACACCTTTTTAGATCATCGTAAAATTCTTGGACCTCATTTACGAGTGTCATTAAACTTTGAGCCACGTCAAAAGGCTACACCTAGATTTGAAATAAATACTATGCATACCTTATGCATTTTGCAAACCTATGCCAACAATTGTGTGTTTTACCTTTACAGTTACAGTATTTTCATTAAAATGTCATTTGTACAAAATGGAGCCAATAAAATTTCCACTTTTGAAAACAAACGTACATGTATATTTAGTAATACATCAAAGTAGATCAAAAGCATATGAAAGTGTCGGAAATGTTAGAAACAAAGCTGTATGTTGATATTTTGATAGAATATCACATATTGTAGATTATAATTAATGTAAAGAAACAATTTCATTTTATGTTTTCCATATGTCTGTGTAAAGATAATACGTACATCAATAAATGAACTATTTCTGCATAACTATTGACATAAAGTATAATTTGACTTATATTAAATGCCTTTCCAAAACACTAGGTCCAAAGCCAGAATAATTTGATTTAAAAATCATAGATATTGTTTGAAATAGAATAGAAGAGAATATGCATTCATTACTTATGTACAAAAAATAACAAGTACTTTCAGCATACTATGCCTTTGTCCAATGTGTATTACATGCATTATATATACACATAGTTAATCATAAAATACTTTACGTGTGCATTATGTAATCGGAGTATAATGAACTGTTGTTATAATAAACAGCAATACATTACAATGGCATAACGTTCAATTTTTCGCTGTCAAGTTAATTATATACATGTATTTTGAAAAATTGACTATTATAATCATCATTGACAAATAAATAATAATAAAATATGTTAAGAATAAAAAAAAATCCAAATATATATAATGACTGTTCCACTATTTTCATCAATCGAATTTTACAGATATATTCTGAAGGATATCTATTTATAGATATTTTATGAGTCACATGGATTATAGTTTATATTGTGTAATAGAACGCATTAGTTAAAAACAATTATGGCTTAATGTACATGTATAGAGTTTTTACATTTTCCTGTACACTCAACATTCACACTTTCAAGGACAACATTTCACTTTAATATTCATAAGAACAGACAACACATGTATAACTTGTAGACAATAAGTAGCATACAATTGTATTGTTGTGATAAGCATACAATTGTATAACTAACTGATATCGATTTATCTATTTAGCATCGTTATATTAGATGTATAAATCATATTACAAAACAATAATTCTATATATTGACGATTTATTGTCCCCCTGCGGTACATGTTCATTTATGTAAGTTATAGTATTTTATAAATAAGTAAACGAATATGTTGGCAACTTAGCAAAACCAATCATCTTGTGCAATAACGATTCAGCTTCAATATGGCAAATCCAAAACAAGTCAAAAATGATATACAAAAGACTGCATATTTTCTTTTAAGTGACAGTATTAAAAAATAAATAAAGACATGTGACAAAGCCGTGAATGCTTAACAAAGATAAGCAACAAATGTATTGCAAGTCTAAGCTAGCATGTGTGTCACATTTTAGTGCCATACTGAGCTATAAATTTGCTGGAATATGCTATGATGACAGATTTCATCCGGTGTTACCCTTTGTCCTTTTGACTTATCATTATTTGTTTTGTAGAAATTTATAAGGTAGGTACGTCTGTTTTCATGCACTGTATTTCTGTTTGATTTTAAGCAGAATTATGCATTTTTTTTTAACCGAAGATTGATGCCTTTCTCTTTACATTTTAATTAATTGGCCAGATCTTTGCAATGTGCTTACTTTCTATCATTTTATCTCTGTTTATACTTTCATCCAAGTGTTTAAAATTTTTGTGCTGTATAGGAGTTTTGTACTGTAACAGCTGAAGTTTGAATACTTAAGGCGGTGCTAGAGAGGGGCGGAATGGAAGATTTTTCTTTTTTTCCCCACTGTTCATATCAGACTCAATACAAATTTGTCACCTTTTCATATCTGTTCACTGCTTCCGGAATATATACCTTTTACACATTTTGAAATTGTTTTAGTACAGTTATGTTGACCTGTGAGGAAAACCACCTTCTTGAAATGTTGTCCACCATTGCATATATCAGCTTTCATATGCTATATTACTATTTTTATTATTCATGTGCAAACACTTGTTAATTGTGCATTCAGACAAATACTTTTAGATTGCTGCATTAATTGGCGATGGCATTTGATATTAATGCCATATGAACACGTACTAAAATGATGTTTGCCGTATGTATTGATTTGTATCATTAAGAATAATGTAGAAGAAAAAAGGACTAGTTCAAAGACATATAAATGAATATGAAACCACGTGACCAGCTGATAATAGCATGTTTAGTCAGTGACATTGAGGTAAAGGCGTGCAATTAAGGCCGCAAGAAGAAACCCGGTACACTCTTTAGCAAGACTGTAAATCATTATAACTTACTAAAAATATTCAAGCATGATCCAGAAATCTATTTAAATACCCTAATCAAGTGAACGTAAAAAAGACATCTTTTATATATTTTTTGTGTCAACTGGTGTGTAGAATGCGTGACAAGAAACGGTGTAATCCCGTTTATATTAAGAGTTTCATATTTAATTTGCTTTGATGTTTTCTTTTAAATATATATGAATATGAATGTTATGTGACTGATGATGTCCTCAGACGAGAGTGTGTACTAGCACAAGTGAGGACATTTACTAATCTTTCAGGATCATTTGACTTCACAATGTCACATTAACGCGCGTATACACACACACACACACTATGCTAGCGCAGTCATAGAACTATTTTTAATGCCTAGATGTCATTTGATAATGATATTTTATATATTATGTCAGAGATCGATCGAAACAAGGTCTTCACAAACACGAAGTGGCATTCAACTGGCGGGCTGCTACCTGTGAAAACATGTTTAAATGTTGGCTTTTTATTATTTTTGAAAGCCGTAAATTATGTGGCCATGTTTTATATCATTGAATCGCAAGAGTATGACACCAATTTCTACTGATCATTCTTGCTAAAAAGTCTGTAAATTATTAAGTTATGTTTGACAAAACTACTGTCTACTTTTAACTAAACATTTTATGCCCCATTAGTAAGGAGATATAAATGTAACAATAATAGCGTTTTAGTTTGATACACAATATATCAAATCCTATAACTTGGTTATTACTACTTTAGGTTGTATTTTAAAACTAATGTGTCTTACCAAAATTGAACGTTAAGACTTTTTCCGAGAGAAATAAAATGTAGTGTTTTGCTTCGGTAATTTGATTTAATTGGGGGAAAGCATTTATAACCGCCAGGTATAATTTGTATCTATGTTATTTTAAATGCATGTTTTGATAAACAATGACGTAAACCGAAGACGATGCTACAGCAGACGATTTCTGATAAACCTCTTTCTTGCATAATTACTAGTATATGAGCCGCGTCACGACAAATCCAACATAGTGCGTTTGCGACCAGCATGGATCCAGACCAGCCTGCGCATCCGCGCAGTCTGATCAGGATCCATGCTGTTCGCTTACCAACTATATTACAAGTAGAGAAACTGATAGCGAACAGCATGGATCCTGATCAGACTGCGCGGATGCGCAGGCTGGTCTGGATCCATGCTGGTCGCAAACCCATTATGTTGGTTTTGTCGTGACGCGGCTCATATCTTATAATCAAGTAAGCGAGGGATGTTCAAAAATACTTCTTTTATCTCCTCTTTCCACCTCTTAAAAAGAAGAACATAAATACATATTAAAAATTGTATTCCGAAACCTAGCTTATTGTTCGTCTATCATGCATAAATAGATAACTGTTAATCCATGTTTAGGCGGTACAATGTATCAGAGGTTGCCTGAATACAAAAGAGATGAAATATAATTAAAAATAAAATGAAACAAATGCGCACATAATAATATGAGTATTATATATATGAATAAGATATTAACATTTGATTTAATACATTTGCTTCATAAATATCTAATAAACAGACTTCCTGGTCTTTTTCTACAAAAAGAGATTTGTTTAATATACAAGTAATTATTTTGTTTCTTGTATGTATTGAATATCATTACTTCTTGATAACGGTCGTGTTTCTAATCACATTAACGTGGAATATCAATATGTTTTAATTTCTTAGACTTTCATGCTTTCCTGTTTGAAGAAGACCAAAGGCATCATGGGCGCCCTTCAATTTCTCCTAATACACATCGATATATAACTTGTAATATTGTGTTTTTTATTAGAGTATGAATATACACAACTCTATAATGTACAATATGTTAAATTTGCATACATTTCTGTTAAAACATTCGCTATTAACATGTCTGTATTCATATCTTTAATTAATAAATCTTCAACAACAGTGACGATTATATAATGGTATTTATGACGAAGTTCTTTCATAATAGGCGCATTGCATAATTTACAAAAATTAGATTAAAACTATACACTTGACAGGCCTAAACATTACTCCCAGAACGCATTGTAACTTAAACAATTGAAAACAAAAATAGTATGCTTTTTATAGTATTATTTGTTTTGAAAATAGGACAAAATATAACAATATTTTTTCCTTGAAAGACTTTTTTTGTCGTTACAGCTTTATTTTAATTGAATGTCCCTTGTAAACATAAGTTGTCTGAAACAGAACATGAATTGTGATCGGGGTATTTTTACATTTATTGTTGTTGAATTGGTACCAATTTTGTAGATCATTTCTCACTTGCAATTTAATAAATATTTGTCATTCTATAAACTTTGATATTCATACCTACGTGTATGTGCAACAATTTATTTAAACAACATCATACAAAAGGAAGAAAAGTATACAGAAAAAAAATAACAAAAACGATAACAGAAATTAAAACTCAACTCCGTGTGGTAGTTTTATTTGTAAGTTGAATACAAGATATTGTCAGAATATCAGCATATTTATGAATGAAACTTGGAATATTTACTGACAGAAGGTTGCTTGGAGTGCGAACATACAAACTGATTAAGTATTTAATATATTAAGTCTAAACTAATTAAATGTAGCAATATTTCAATTGATCAGTAAAGCTAGCCGTCTGATATTTTGAACTTTTTGTTTGGACAATTAAGCAGTATCGATGAAAAATATCGACATACTGTTTAAGTATAGTATTCACAAACATAACAATGTCCAATTCATTGCGGAAAACAGAGGTCAAATTTCCCAACATACATCAACATTGTAATCGTTTCCACGATGGAATAAACCGGTATTCCCAGACTGAGATATATAAATGTATCTGGTCAAATCAAAACAAGAAACAACATGGACATGGAATCTTCAAAGCAATTACGAATGGTTAATACGAATTGTCATTACTGCGTTATATCTGCGTGAAAGAATAAACTTCAGCTCTCATATTTTTTTTAAAGAAAATATATCTTATTCGATTTTAAGAGGACTTCAATGACACACAAAATACAAACTAATGAAGAAATCAATAATGGAAAATCTTAAAGTTTTAATACTAAAAGACAAAAGAAACTATTTATTATTTTCTCGGTAGGAAAACTAAAAGTCTATGAAGCGTTGATTTGCCTATTCTTCCTGTACGCAGTCATGCCAGTGAAGTCTTATTAGAAAAATAGTAGAATAGCAAAACTATTATTTTAGCTTCTGTATATTCGTATTGTTTTCGAATCAATAATTGAAGAGTTTGAAAAGACAAAAGAGAGAATTCATTCTTTTCTGGGTAGAAAAACTGAAGATCTTTCACTATTCTTCCCCTATAAAGCCACTTCATGACATTGACATTGACTTTTTGTTAAACTATTATCTTATTATCTAAATATTCATAGTTACTTTTCAAACTGGCAAGCCTTATATTAATATTGGAAGGGCCTTAAACTTCTATTCAGAATAGTTTTGTTACACAAGACATTGCAAAATTGCTGGAATACTGTTAACGTTTCTTGGGGATATCAATCTATTTATTTGTCAATTTAAACAAAATAATAAAGTCACAGCAATAACACGTATAATATCATTTTTTATTTTTCCAACGTTTCGGCAAATGTATGCCTTTTTCAAGGTAAATAAATAATAATAATATCAACGGACGTGACGTCGTAATTTTACAATTAACGTCACGCCCACTTTAGCGGAAAAACGAACAAATACGAACAATTCCAATTCATGATAAAAGAGATAAGTGCACCAAACAAAGCATCAAAATATAAAAACGACACAATAGATATCGGATTAATAAATACGAATATTTCCTATAGGGTTTAATTATAAAAAATGATAATAGGAAAAAACGAATATCTATGTGGCGTAATTCTAGCATTTGTAGCGTGGATTGATATTTTATGAATTATTTAATTGAGTATAACAACTTTGTGTTCATTCCTTCTGGAAAATGAGTTTTTAGCTTATGAATCCAAAATGTTTCTTTGCACAAACGATCTAAAGTATTGTAAACAACATCTACGGGCATAAATGAAAAGTCGGTAAAATTATGATCGTCCTTATTAAAATGATTTGCAACATTAGTGGAGAATGCAGGATCTACAAAATTGCATATATCAAATTTATGGCTATTCATTCGTTTAGACACAGGTTGTTTGGTTTGACCAACATACTGCATGCTACATTTTTTACATGTTATCAAATATATACAATTCTTGGTTTGACAGTTAGTATGTTGACGTAAGTCAAATATCTCTCCTGTATTTGAACTGTAAAATGACGTACCACTATTAATACGAACACAATGAGAACAGCGTTTTCTACAACAACCTCCAGAATGTGATGTAAAGTCACTGTCAGTATCAAATCTAGATCTAACTAAAAAGTCTTGTAAGTTTCTTGGACGTTTATAGGCAATTATGGGTGTGTAGTTATTGTGAATATTTTTAACACCTTCGTTTTTTGACAGATTTAGTAGGTCCCAATATTTATGAATAGTATTTCCAATATTAGGTAAGGACGGATTATATGTCACAATAAATGGAAGAACGTTTTTCTTTTCTTTATCTTGTGGCCGTAAGGCATCCTCTTGTGACATCTGTGACACGTGAAGAAACGCTGAATCTATAACCGTCTCAGGGAAATTTCTACTTATGAAGAATTCTCGTAGTTTGCTCAGTGAAGTAGAGAACACGTCGTCGTCGGATATAATTCTCCTGTAACGCTTAGCCTGACTGTGGGGTATTCCGTCTTTACACCGTTTTGGATGACAGGATGTATAATCAAGATATTGGTGGTTGTTAGTTTCCTTTACATAAACATTAGTTTGAAGTTCGTACGATTTTCCTTTTGATACTTGAACATCAAGAAACGAAACAGATTGTTGAGATATGGTGTGGGTGAATTTAATGCTTGGGTGAACATTGTTGATTTTGTCAATAAATGTGTTAAGTTCTTCAAGAGAATGATCCCAAAGCATAAAAATATCGTCTAGAAAACGAAGCCACAATGACGGTTTAAGCTGACTATCTTTCAAAAACTCCTCTTCGAATTTCCCCATAAAAAGTGCTGCGTACGCGGGGGCGACTGGGCTTCCCATAGCGGTACCCATTTTCTGAAGAAAATAGTCGTCCCCGAACTTGAAGTAGTTATTTTCAAGAATAAGTTTCAAAAGTTTAACAATTTCATCTGACGAAAGTCTGCTGTTATTATTTCCTTGTCTTAAATAATACAAACACGCATCAGTTCCATCCGTATGTGGTATATTAGTATAAAGTGAAGAGACATCTAGTGTTACCAAATATGTGTTTTTGCTTTGTAGTTTAATATTACGTAATTTGTTGATGAAATCTGTGGTGTCTTTTACATATGATGGCAATCTAAGCATATGTGGTTTAAGTATAAAGTCGAGATACTTTGAAATATTTTCTGTCGGTGAGTTACATCCTGACACAATAGGTCTACCCGGATACTTTAATGGCAGTGTGAAGTCTGGAGATTTGTGTGTTTTAGGTAAGATATAAAAACACGGTGTACGTATGTTCGTTGGAAATACATCAAATTCATCTGAAATACAGTCGTTTGTTTCTTTAATCTTATCAATGCATTCCGATATGTTACATTTAATAATTTCTGTAGGATCTTCCGTACATTTTTCATAGTAGCTGTTGTTTTCGAGTTGACGTAAAACTTCCCGTCGGTAATCGTCAGTATTCATAATAACGATAGTGTTCGATTTGTCCGCTTTCTTTATAATTATACTTTTATCTTGTGACAGTTTACGTAGCGACTCCATTTCAGACTTGGTTATATTACTATAACGTTTGTGTTTATTAATGATACTGGATTGCAATATTTCTTCCGTAATAGCATTAATGTAAAAGTCCAAGTAAACATCTCTTCCAGCGGTGGGGGTGAATGACGATTCTTTTTTATTGAAAAATGGGTGTTGGGAATATTCGTCTTTTTCACTATCACTTTGAGAATTAGTTTCACAAGGTTCATTTAAATTGTTAAAAAATTCTTTGAGTCTTAATCTTCTTTGAAACATGAAAGTATCTTCAGCAAGTTTAATTTTATCATGAGACTTAATTTTAGGGCAGAACTTTAAACCCTTTCCTAAAAGAATAAAATCATCGTCACTTAGCTTTTTTGAAGATAAATTCATGACTGTCTGCTTCCCTTTCTGTATCTTTTGAAGCCTCCTTTTGAGTGTCCGCCATGTCTTCTTGTCTGCCACTCTGATAAATCGTCTCTGCCGGCGTTTCCGGTTGGAGTCACTGCTAGTAGATCCGTCACCATCTTCGTTAATAATTCCAGGGTTTTCTGGAGTTTCAGCGAATTGTTTTCTTGGGGCGCCCGTGCTTTATGGCCTCTGCGTAGGTTTTGCGCGTGCCCGGGGCCTGTAAGTTTTTTGAAAACTTCTACTTCCGGTGATGAAGAAGGGCACGATGTTTCAATCGAAGTTTTAGGCTTCACGGGTTGACGGGTATTCTGCGTATTTGTATCCATGGATCTAAATGTTGGCGTTTTTTTTTGTTGGCTTACTTTTGACATTTTGAACTTTTTTCGCACGTTTTACTTGACCACCGTTTTTTGCAGTTGTCTTATCTTGTTTTGTTGTAGTAACAACTATCTCATCATTATATTCTTCGTCATCAGTGTTATTACTAATAATTGAAGTTTTAATTTGAAAAGACGCTTCTATGAGAAAATTTAAGCTTTTTCTCGTGTGTCAACAATACGTCTTCTTTTTTCTTTTCCGTGCGTTCAAATATATCACAGTCAATTTTAAATAGTTCTTCGTTATTTAAGTCCGTTTTCAACTCATTGCGCTTTTCTTCTATCAGACGGCCGTAGTCGTGGGAACGTCTAATGTGGTCTCCTCGCACACGCTCGCAAATATCTTTACTTACTTTCAAAAGTAACGAATCAATAGAATTCTGCAGATCATCCGAATCCTTCCCGACGTTAACTTTAACTTCAGTTGGAGGCCTTTTGGTACAACGTCCTCGGCGCGGCAATTATCCAGGAACCGAGCATGCAGTGTGCTTTTCATTTGTTTTTTCCGCTAATAGTTCTAGTTGTCGTATACGTGGATCTTGAGATGCCATATTGTTGTGTGATGTATATAATATTAAAATAATAAAGTCACAGCAATAACACGTATAATATCATTTTTTATTTTTCCAACGTTTCGGCAAATGTATGCCTTTTTCAAGGTAAATAAATAATAATAATATCAACGGACGTGACGTCGTAATTTTACAATTAACGTCACGCCCACTTTAGCGGAAAAACGAACAAATACGAACAATTCCAATTCATGATAAAAGAGATAAGTGCACCAAACAAAGCATCAAAATATAAAAACGACACAATAGATATCGGATTAATAAATACGAATATTTCCTATAGGGTTTAATTATAAAAAATGATAATAGGAAAAAACGAATATCTATGTGGCGTAATTCTAGCATTTGTAGCGTGGATTGATATATTTTATGAATTATTTAATTGAGTATAACAACTTTGTGTTCATTCCTTCTGGAAAATGAGTTTTTAGCTTATGAATCCAAAATGTTTCTTTGCACAAACGATCTAAAGTATTGTAAACAACATCTATGGGCATAAATGAAAAGTCGGTAAAATTATGATCGTCCTTATTAAAATGATTTGCAACATTAGTGGAGAATGCAGGATCTACAAAATTGCATATATCAAATTTATGGCTATTCATTCGTTTAGACACAGGTTGTTTGGTTTGACCAACATACTGCATGCTACATTTTTTACATGTTATCAAATATATACAATTCTTGGTTTGACAGTTAGTATGTTGACGTAAGTCAAATATCTCTCCTGTATTTGAACTGTAAAATGACGTACCACTATTAATACGAACACAATGAGAACAGCGTTTTCTACAACAACCTCCAGAATGTGATGTAAAGTCACTGTCAGTATCAAATCTAGATCTAACTAAAAAGTCTTGTAAGTTTCTTGGACGTTTATAGGCAATTATGGGTGTGTAGTTATTGTGAATATTTTTAACACCTTCGTTTTTTGACAGATTTAGTAGGTCCCAATATTTATGAATAGTATTTCCAATATTAGGTAAGGACGGATTATATGTCACAATAAATGGAAGAACGTTTTTCTTTTCTTTATCTTGTGGCCGTAAGGCATCCTCTTGTGACATCTGTGACACGTGAAGAAACGCTGAATCTATAACCGTCTCAGGGAAATTTCTACTTATATTTATATACGCATATTTTTGACTCATTCACAATTTTATATTTATAATATTAACATGGCTTAAAAGCCAACTAAATGTATATGAATTATGATGTGAAACAGATATATCAATGATATGGCATGGCCTGCATGCAGTTTTTTGAAAAGTTAAGATACAAAGTAAGTGTATTTCCTAAAGTAATCATAATAATCATAATAATTATTTTTTATAGCAATTATTTTTTTTTTTCAATTTAAACAAAGAATTATTGATTGTAAAACACAAAATTGGATGGAAGAAATTCAGAATTCACCCCGATGTGACACCTATAAATTTTTCAAATCTATGTTAAATCCTGAAAAGTATTTATCTATTGATAGTAAAAAGATCATTATCGAGATTTAGATGTTCTAGTCATAGATTATATATAGAAACTGGACGACATTTGGGTATACTAAGATATGAGCGAATTTGCCAACACTGTTTGCAAAATTATAACAATTCGTTCATCGAAGATGAATTTCATGTATTTTTTATTTGTAATAGATTTTCCCAACAAAGACAACGTTATATATCTCCATGGTACAGTCATCATTACACATTCCATAAATTTTGTAATTTGATTAAAACTAAACATGAAGAAAAAATTAAGAATATTGCTTTTTTTGTTCCTGAAATTATGAAAATTGTTGATAACTAATATCAATACGAAAGCATGTTATATATAACAATGTATATTTTAGACAAAGCTAAATATGTATATCTGTTTTGATTATATTGTGTATTTTGGGCCGGAGGCCTTTATCTACAAAATAAAATGTTGATGATGTTGATGATGATGTCTTTAAAGCAATATCAATAGAAAAATATGATCATTAAATACTGTACAATATTTTTCAACGTACGTTTCTGCAACGCTTGCAAGTTTAATACTGCAATATTTTATCATGCGGTCGTAATATAATGCAAAAATATTAAACCTCAGATTTTTATCTATACTGTATGGTGTAAGGCAGTGACCTTTAACTTTGCAAGGTCTTTTCCTGGTACTAAGTATGAAGTAAACAATAACATGTACGCTTTTGTGAACAACAAAATCTCATACAACATCGCATTAATGACAAGATATAAAGGTTCGCCCTACGTGATCAAGTGTTCAAAGTCTCTTGAAATTCTTATAATTTGATAAAAATATCTATCAAAGAGTTAGAGTAACCGCTAACGAAGCCATTTTAATGACATTATTTTTTCTCTTATGATGTTATATAGTTCTGGTCTCCAATTATGAAGTGATTTCAGGAAAATATCAAATTGAATGTAGGTGTTTGGGAACAGAATTATACTTTTAGGATTTATGAAATACAATAAAAAAACAATAAAGGTCTATATTGACTAGAATCTAAAGCAGTAAAAAATTGTTATTTCAAATGAAATATATACATTGAAAAACGCCCTAAAGATAGCACAAAGAGCGCCCAAAATGACAAACTTGAAAATGTTGCAGGCCTGGTTTCATTTAGCCCTGTGCATGGACGGTATTGGTAATTGCAATGATATCATCTTCGCCCAATTTAGCACCGGTTTAAGCCGTAATCAGCATTTATAAAAGACAATGAAGACATTTCAATTCTTAATTTGAAGTATACGCAAAATAAAGTCGCTTGAGAAGATATGAATTCATTTAGAAACTAAAATAAATAAAAAAATATTTTTACTTATCCTAAAAGGAAATTGAGAAAATAGTGCAAATTGTGATACAAGCATGAAACTTTCAGGAAATCATCTTTAGACCATGTAGATTTCAAAAGCGAAGTGGGCCCAAAAATATCTCTGCTCATTCAAGATGGCCGCCATTTTCAAAATGGCCGCCATATACATTTGACGTACATACTAGCTCATTCATTCCAATTTTTGGTAGAGACCTTTAACTAACACCAAAAACATGCATATAGTTTCTCCTTTTCAAAAATTTAAATCTTACAAAATTTCTCTTTCATACCTCTTCCAAATCCAAGATGGCGTCCAATATGGCCGTCGATTTTGTGCAAAACTATTATATCATTTTTATAGTATAATTTGTTGCACAAATTATGTTTATTATGATAAAAAGTGTTTAAACATATCAGAGATAATCAAACTATATGTTAATCTCAATAAAAGTAAACATTTTAAAAGTTTTTGTCTTAGAAATATCTTTTAGAAAGATCAAGAAAAAAATCCATTTTTTTCATATTTTTCAAATTTGATTTCCTTGATTAATGAACAAAGTTAAGAAGTTACTTTATATCTAAAACTGTATTTGACATTCCATTAATACCATGTGCTTATTGTAAAAAATGTAAGAAAAACATTAAATCTGTAGGATTTATATTTTGTGAAAGTGGGTGGGCTAATTTTATACGGTAATTATTGTAAAAGAAAAAACAACAGAAAATAAACATAGCTAAGTTCATTCTATTCCTTTGCCCTTTTGCTTTTCTATGAATTCTAATGCAAATGTTCCAACTTAAAAAGTAGTTTTTATTGGATGAAAGTATTTTTGTCTTCCTTCGGGCCAAGTGGCTAAGCAAGAAATGCACATAAAAACATGTGTATACATTCAGTTATTTAATTTGGTTGCATGATAATTTTTGTTTCAATATATTTGATATCATATAATAATTGTTAATTGTAAAGACATATAAGAAGACAATGAATCAACTAAACGTGCTTAAAATTGCAAGCATGTACATGAATGTAAGGTATAAAGGTAGTCCATAAACGCATATTTTTGACTCATTCACAATTTTATATTTATAATATTAACATGGCTTAAAAGCCAACTAAATGTATATGAATTATGATGTGAAACAGATATATCAATGATATGGCATGGCCTGCATGCAGTTTTTTGAAAAGTTAAGATACAAAGTAAGTGTATTTCCTAAAGTAATCATATCTCATTTTTTCTTTCAATAAGAGGGCAATGATGACCCTGGATCACTCACCTAAGATCATTGTTGGAACAAAGGTAACAAGATCATTTTGTGAGTGTCAATTATGTCATAACACACATGATTTGTGTCATAATTGAATCCGGTTGCGTTTAAAGAAACATGCTCAAAATCTAGTTTCAATTTTTTTCACACGAGAGGACTTTAATAACCATATTCATATATGAGTCCATATAAACTTAGTAAATTTTGACCATGTTGACCATGATATATCAAATATTTGTATAGTATAACACAATTATGATGATACATGATTAATGTCTATGCGTCGGATACTGTTGGTTAGGAGAAAACAGATTTAATACATTAGTCTTTGTAATTTAAGTGATACTCATTACACCATTTTATACTGCAGTAGCATCATACAAATGTATGCATGTTATATCAGGCTACATCCCAAATATCTTAGTTCAAGTCATTGTTGTTTAACACTTGATGTTTTAATGTGTTTTCCTATACAAGACTGTGAACCCAGGTGGCTATATGAGCATGATACATTAAATATGTTTATAAAGACACAAGTTGGGGATACATGCTTAGTACCTGTGCTCTGTTCATTTTGATTTTTGAGAAGAATTTTAATTTTGCATGTACACTCTTAATGATTCAAAAGTGTTTAATGTAACTTTAAAAGAGGTCTTCTTTTACTTGGCAAGATTATATGGTGACTATCTAAGCTCTAGGCATTGTAGTTTCTTTTTGTTTGTTGATTTTTTTTTAAAATAACATCAACAACAAAAAAAACTTCAATAAGATTCCCTACACAGGTCTTTAAAAAAACTGTGTTCCTCGCGAGGGCCTTTAAATCATGCTCCTGCAGTTCAAAATGTTTTTACCTGTCACTTTGTTTACATTGACTTATATAATAAAATTCTTCTCCGAAACTACAGTGTATAGAGAAGAAAAATATATCGTATATCATCACATTGTGATGCTATATAAAGATTATGAACTATTTTGACATAGGGTCAAAAATCACTTAGTTTTACATGGACTCTTATTGGAATATAGTTATATGAGTCTTTTTTGTAGTTCTGAGAGCCTAGTTATTGGGCATGTTCTTTTCAAATAGTATATACAAAATCATGACTGTATTTGGTGAAAAAAAGATACTCCTTATATGATTTTAGCATTCTTCAGTATTAAAGAATTATAGACTTTAAATTCCAGCAGTGGATCTTAAGCGAGTGATCTAGAGTCAACTATTCTCTATTGTTTAATGGGGAAAATAAAGTATGAATACATTTAGTTTATATTCCAAATCATAAGCTATGTTATGTGGGTCAAGCGGTTTTTATTGATACCATTTTAGCACACATAGATAATATGATGTATCAGTCGCCTTAATTTTTGTTTCTTTTGAAAAATATCATGTCTCTACATATATAAGTTATTAGAAATGGACAGTACTAACTCAATTATACTTGTTACAAAGATGTGCAAGTAAATATAACTTTGAATCATTCTGTTACAAGCATTTAGCAAGACTATAAATTGTCCAGGAAATAATTTTATTCATAAATAGACAACATTTCACTCAGGTCCAGGCATGATTTTATCTAACATAAGGTTCGTTGATGAATATTCAGTCTTCTTTCTGTACAATTATCAAATTATATTAAGAATATTGAAACAACTTATATTATGCAAACACATTAATGAAACTGAATGTATACATATAATTCTATCTGCATTATTGATATTTTAGTACACCCCTCTAGACCTGAAGGAAGACCAAAATACCTTAATACAATAAAATACTTTTACAATGAATATATGCATAAGAAATCATAAAAGACGTTATTTTGTACTACAATTGTCTGCAAAATTTACCCCACCCACTTTGAATAAGTATAAAACCTTCACATTTTTTGTTTTTGTTACAATTATACAATAAAACATAGTGTTGATTCAATATCAAATACACTTTAAGAAACTGTGTAACTTTTGGAATTTTGTACATAGACCTAGAAAACCATGTTAGAAAAAAATGCAAAAAGTGGCACTTTTTCTTTGATGTTGTTAAAGATTTTTTTTTTGTACAAAAAACTAAAAATATGACTAACAATGTGATTAACCTAAAATTTGATTTTTTATTCTAATATGTTTAACAATTTTATATGGAAATAAGTATACTGTGTGCAAAAAATTATACTACAAAAGAGATATAACAGTTTTCATTAAAATTGGCAGCCATATTGGACGCCATCTTGGATTCTGAAGAAATATGCAAGCGAAATTGCCTAAAGATTTAAATATTTGAAAAGGGGAAACTATATGCATGCTTTGGTGTAAGTTTCAAGTCTGTACAAAACATCGGAATGAATGAACTATTATGCACGTCAAATTTATATGGCGGCCATCTTGAAAATGGCGGCCATCTTGAATGAGCAAAGATATTTTTGGGCCCACTTCATTTTTGAAATCTACCTGGTCTAAAGATAATTTCCTGAAAGTTTCATGCTTGTATCACAATTTGCACTATTTTGACAGCAGAGACCTTACTTCCCGCCCCAAAAATGTGACTTTGAAAAGCTTAATCCTGAGCAGTAACGCGATAGTTTGAGTCATCTGCCTTGCAACCAAGAGATAATGGGTTTGAGCCCTAACTAAATTACTAAAATTCTCCTCTCTTATACCTAGCGAATGGCGTTGGAATGATTAATCTAAATATAAGCTGCAAAAATATGCTCACCAATCGTGATAAAAAATGTTAAAACTTATAATAACTTCAATACATACTAGGCTCATCCTTGAGTTAAATGTTGAATTCAAAGATTTGTTTTGAAATATATGAAACGATTTTTTTTCTAATTTGAATAAACTATGTATGAGAAGATACGTTTTTTTAATTAGAAAACTTGTAAAACTGGCTCGTTCTTAAAAAAAAAACTGCCTGTTTTTATTGACACTATATATTCATATTGGTACCACCTAAAGTGTGTAGAATTTTCAACGTACCTACCTAATTTGTGTGGAGTCTAATCATGTTTATTTTATATTTAAAAAGAGACTGTGTAGTAATTATTATTATTTTTTTATATTGAATTTGAGCATAATACATCTTTATATTTTTTCTTTAACTTACTGTTTTTCTTGTAGAGCAATATTTCAACTTGTTCCTGTTTTAACGCTTCGAACGCTTCTTCTAACTTTTTGATGGTTGCTTTATCTGTAAGCTCCCCGTACATAAAGCTGCACGTGCTCGACTTTTGCATGACCTCCGCACGGTTGTAGCCGGACAACTTGCAAAAGCCATCGTTACAGTACACTGTCGGGTAGTCCACAATACGGGCATTGGCCAAGATGAAGCTCGAATCTGAAATAGAGGAAGTAAAGTATTTGATACAGTATAGTAATACAGATGATGATGATGATGAAGATGATAGCGATGAAGAAGGAGAAAATAATGATGGTGATGATGCTGATTAATGATGATGAATTATGATGATGATGATGATGATGATGGTGATTATGATTATGATAATGACGACGGCGACAATATCAACGGTAAAGATGATGATGATGATGTTAATGATGATGATGACAACGACGAAGAAAATCATGATCATGATAATAGTAATAATGATAACAATAATAGTTGTATTATTTTTTATTAAAAAAAAATAAAGTTAGATTCGTTATTTATATGAAGTTAATCGTATACTGAAAAAGCCTTAACTAGAAAATGATTGTTTTAGTTGTAAGGTTATAATATATTAGTAAACAGGAATATACCGAACTGAACCGAAAATAGAATAAAAAATAAATATTTGAACAGGAAAGTTTTATGAAGATTATCCTTGTTTCCTACACACTAGAAATAAGAGAATTCATCTAAACCTAATGTATAACTTTGGACATTCTTTATAATTATTTTATGTAAGCATAAAAACATATGTGTCACAGCATCAACTCAATAATAAATGATAATTAAATATTTTTTCTTTCCCAAAGCTGTGATGCAAACTTTTCATACCAACAAAGGCTTACAGCTTTGATATTTTTGCTAAATATTAATCAATAAGGATTATTTTAAGTCGATATTTAACCTAACTATAGTTCTTAAGATGGCCTTCAAATGTATATCAATCATTTCCAATTTTTTGACAGCAGAAAATATATTAAGTACTATTAAATGCTTCTTAAGCTTTCATATTGGAGAGGGGATTTAGCAATCATGAGTGTGAAGTGCTCAATAATAAAGAAAAAACATTCTTGGAGCATAAGGACCAAGTTGTTATTGATTTGGTATATTTTTACAGACGTTTACTTTATATTATTTAGGTTCCATATGCGTACACATTGAAGACTGCGTATGTGAATTATTTTTCCTCGTTACTGCGATATGATATTATTTTACGCCTTTTTTTGTTTGCATATTTGTTGTTTATAAATGTTTTTGATTTTTGAATGCCCGTTATATTTTTATTGTCAGATAAATATAAAAAGTGAAATCAGTTGTTTCAGTATGTCTTCTGTTGTTTTAATAATCTTAGTTCTACCATTTTAAATATTGCACGTGGTCCTATTTATGGAACCAATGAAGGTTTGCAGACGCTTATGATAGATACTAAACTCCTGTTTAACATTTTTGCGCTACTTAATAAAGAAATTTACTCGTTAAAGATACTAAAATCAAAATGGCAATTAGGTTATTTATTGAATCAAAGCAAAACTCAATCATTTTATCAAGCCGCTTTAAATTATGTAGATGATCTATTATTTCAAAGAACTGTGGCAAATAGAACAGAACGATGCACTTGGTCAATAAAACTACTCACGTGTTAAGATTGACCCAAAAGCACGTGCATAGCCATATCAATCACCCAAACATGAAATTGGTAATAAATGATGATGTTTCGCAGCGTAACAAATTACAAACAATTATTCCCTCAGGACAACGTTGCTATTTCAAACCCATTTCATTATCAGGAGAATCTAAAAAATTCTAAAAAAGCAAATGTTCAAAACACGAAACGTCATTTAATGACCAACTTGATAACTGAAAAGTATCCGCTAATTGACAAGACTGAAATTGGTATACAGTTGATGACGTCATGCGTACCTGTTGCTACGCTATAAATAGGTGTCGATTTCAGTGTCGCTACAATGATTCATTGATTGGACCCCCATCTAGTCAATAGGTGTATCAACATCCGTTATAAATTTGAAATCGATAGCATTGTGTCATTGTCTCCAAATATGGTCCGATAAACTAAAAATTGTCACGTTCAACCGTCCAATATTTTAGAATTGTACACCTGAAATTTGAAACCTTTGTAAAAGGAAACAAAAACCGCTTAATATCTGTTTTGTGAAACGATATTTTAGATATGTGCTTCTTATTTATAGACGAATGTCATTGAAAAATGAACTTTTTTTTTCATTTATTTTAGTTACCGGCACTGGTTACTTGTTATTGGACATTGTACGTGCAAACCACTTGACCACTTTGTAAATGCTCCCCATATTTAAAAAAAACTTTCCTTCTATAATAAATGTTACTAAACAAAAACATATTTTTTTAAACTATCGTGAATAGTTTTAGTATAATTATACATTTAGAAACTTAACTATATTGCAAACGCGTTAATCTGTCAAGGTTCAAAATTGCAATCATAGACTATTATACAACATGTTTCATTTTTAACCTTCCCTACTTTTGTTATAACAAATAGGACAGAGTCTTTCGATTTGAAATATATACTGTCACAAGTCGTAATAACGTCACAGGTATCATAAATTATTAAAATAATAATGAATTATTCCTTATAACTTATTACACCGCTTGTGAAATAGGAGATTATTCTTTTTTTACATTCATTAAATTACAACATTTATAATTTATAACGAATGTGATGCATGGACAGTCAGGTGTCTGCAACGTAAAATATTACGCAATAACAAAATGTATATACTTATGTTTAGGTCAATATATAGATTATTTAATGACCTGATACGTGATATTGACCTCCGACAATAACCTCGGTCAATATCTATGATATAATGTCCAAATCCCCGAAGCTTTTTCGTGATTCGAGTCGTATTTTTTATGGTTATTCATATACAGGTTATGTTTTAAAACTCCATAACAAGGAAGCTGAACTTTTACAGTTCTAAGTTTTTTATATTATACAACATATTACAAAACAATATGTAGGTCAGATTACTGTATTGTAACATGGAACACGGTGAGCTGTAAAAATAACACGCTGTTAACATCGTGCAAAGTCAATATCGTAACTATATATATATGTATTTCGCGGGGTAATATGACATTTTGTCAAGTTCACATTAAATGACAGATCAAAATCATATATTTATTTAATCATATGATATTTATCTATTTTACTACAAAATATGACAATTATTTTGTCGTAAAAGTTGAAAAGTTACATTTATACTAAATAGTTGAAAGAGAAAAGTTAACCTTTTAGGTTTTGCTTTAAATACGCGCTTTTTAAAAACAAAACAAACAAAACTCCCAATAATTCTTTACTTGTTGCTTACATGATA
Source organism: Ruditapes philippinarum (assembly GCF_026571515.1). Classification (NCBI taxonomy): domain Eukaryota; kingdom Metazoa; phylum Mollusca; class Bivalvia; order Venerida; family Veneridae; genus Ruditapes; species Ruditapes philippinarum. The sequence continues at coordinate 138,871 of NW_026859220.1, forward strand.
ATCTTACTGTCGTCTGTTGCTAATATATGAGCCGCGTCATGACAAAACCAACATAGTGCATTTTCGACCAGCATGGATCCAGACCAGCCTGCGCATCTGCGCAGTCTGATCAGGATCCATGCTGTGTAAGGCCACATGTGTCACAAATCACATTCGTCACAATTGTGAAGAATGAGATCACATTCGTCACAAATTTTGTGATGCATGTGATCCAATGTTTTAGACAATCACATTCGTCACGAGTTTAAAATCACAAATGTCACAAATTTGAGATAAATATTGTTTTCTTCAATGCTTTTCACTGAGTCACAAACGTCACAAATTTTTAGGACTGAAATCAATTATTGGAACTAAAACTACAGACATTTTTATCCCCTCCCCCGCTGATGAAATCGGGAGTGATGGGACTGTTTTAGCGTGTTCGTCCGCCTGTCAGTCCAGATTTAGTTTCCGCACTATCCGCCATTGATTAGTTATTATACACTGTATATGGAATCATTTCGTTTCCACGCTATTTTTCAGCAACTTCTGGATGGATATCGATGCTGCAACTTTGTAGAACCTTCATTCACAAACCAGTTGCACATATAACCAGCATATCTCCATTTCTTTTTAAAAACAGACTTATTGCCCCTTGTTGTTGTTGTTATTTTATAAAACACTGTATATAGAACTATTGCTTTTCTGCGCTCTAGGAATTTCAACGAAATTTAGTTTAATATAAAGAGGAGATGCGCATCTCGAAAAATCTCGACGGGACACTAAAGGATTTGGTCCGACTTGAGGGTACGGTCGCTTATATGGGCTTTCCGGCGGCGACTTTAGATAAACACATAAACAAACAAACAAGATGTGCATATCATCATCATCATCATCATCATCATCAGTATTTCCCGTTTGGCCGTTTAATACAGAGTTATGATCCATAATTTATTATCATTTATTGTTCATAGAAAAGCATTAATTCAACCCTATTCTTCAACAAATCTGCTGAATAATTTAAACAAAACTATGTGGGTACATCTAATACCAAGCGGAGATGTGTATATTGACGGCACTTACCCGAAGTTAAGACCCCTGGTTGCTTAATATTCAGTCAGATAACTTAAGTATTTCATGTCTTCAAATGTTAAATATATCTAATTTTAATTGTGTGGGAACCTTCAATACAAAAAGGGCATGTGCATTATCGCCGTGACCTTGAGTGATATGGGCCCTGATAATTTATGCTTTAACCGACTATTTCCCCGGAGACTTTATTCGAAATGTATCCTGCAATTGTTTAATTTTCAATCAGTATATTGATGCTGTCGGCGGTAAACATTAATTCAGCGAATTTGCTTGCAAGATATTTGAATGACCTCGTGTAATTATAGCTTCGCAAGACCAATCATATTCTACAAGAAATGTTAAGTTTTCTTTAAGTTTATTTATTCAAACTTCCTTCATGATTCTCATTTAAACCCTTTCCTTTATAGATATTACTGGTAAAATAACTATATGAACCGCGCCATATTGAACCCTAGATGAGCCGTCAGTACTAAAGAACTCTGATATAATATAGGAATAACGCATGTTTCTTTTTTCGTGTTAAAATATCTGTAGAAACCCAAGGGATTAGTTGGTACCCGACCCAACGTATCCCGAGGGTTTCAGCAGTTGTTATGACACGGAACAATCATTCGTTAACGCTATTCTAGCATAAAGCATGCATAAATCTAACACAATCCATACACAATCAAGCAACATCACTGATTTTCCTCGGATTGCACGGGAACGTCAGCGTTGTATGTGACCGTGACGTCATTTCCGTTTTAGTTAAGCAGCGTCCGGGCCACAATGTATTGACGCTGTGCCACGGAAAACGTATATCAAAAAGGTGTTTTAACAGCGCATGAGCGCTAGAATCTCCTTGTTAAAAGACCTTTTTGGTCCTGTTAAAACACCCCGAAATCATGGTTATAACGGCAGTTTTATGCTAGAATATAAAGTAATGAATAACAACATGGATTCCAAGAAGACTAAAAGCAAACTCACATTGCACAATACTAGCCGCAATTATAATACTGCTAATAAAGTTCACGAATTTTCATTGGTTTAGAGGCGGGATATATTTATAGGTTATTACAGAGGTCTGATGTGCCTTTATTCGATTTTGGCCCACTAAAAGAGCCCGCGCTTATAAGGGAAAATAACGACAAGTTTTCGCTTTTTCGGCGGCAAAAGTTTACCTGTGATAAAAAGAATATTACATTCGTGTCTTTTAACATTGAATTTATTAAACTCGTTGAATAAAATAATAAAATGCTCGGCAGAGCCTCGCAATTTATTATTTTATCAAACTCGTTTAATAAATTCAATATGAAAAGACACTCATGTAATATCCTATATTTATTTGATGCTAACTAATGAAATACTGTTCTATCAATGAAATATATTCATATTATATCAGTCACAGTGTGGTGATATAGATTTGGGTGATATAAGCCACGCCCACTCTGCGTACGTATTTATAAGTCTGGATTCCCTAAACATGCATTAAAAATAACTGTTTAATTTCATTCTAAATGACATATTTCTCGATTCAAATGTCCGTAATTTTGTAAGATTGTTGACAATGAGACCGCAAAAAGAAATATAAATAAATAAGGATTATTTTGCTTGCAGCGTTAACGTTTGCCGTCATATTGTTTACGCGCGCGTAGTCTCCGCGCTTCAGTAGTAAACGGTCTAAAAGCACTTTTCAAAAAGGCACATAAAATAAAAAGAAAATGTGTTTGCTTTTCGTGAATATGAACTATATCTCACATCGAAGTGAGAAAATGTTCATATTTTCACTCGCGCTACGCGCTCGTGATACATATTTCATTTTTTTTCTCACTTCTCAGTGAAATATATTTCATATTCACTCAAAACAAACAAATATCCTCTATAAAATTCACTAAACACCGTCGTTTGAAACTATCTAATCATAAAAGGCGAAAAAAAGCTAAGACGCGTCGAAACGATAAAGCGGCCCCGCCACAAAGACACGATCTGTTTAAACGAATTAACTATATTATTATTACTAGTGGAATAGATATGGAAAGTTCCATAGAGCGTCTGCAAGCAATTGGCACAGACTTGCAAAATCGTCTCAGGAAAGAAGGTTCCTAGATGTCAAAATGTCATACTCTTTAATTGAACCAAGATTCCTGAAAGTCTGCGGAAGTCAAAAGTCTGTCAGACCAAAAAAGGTTCATTGATGTCAAAAGGTCCTAATCTCTAATTAGATATCCTGAAAGTCAACGGGGGTCTCAGCTACTTCCCAAACAATCATATATTGGTCTCATTGGTGTAAATATGGTCATAATTTGTACTGAAACTAAGATTAAGTCTGTGAAGATTCCTTTAGATTTTTCGCTGTATGGTGGGAAAGAAATTTGAGGTTCAACAGAGGTAAAAAATCACTTCCAGTTGAAGTCTGATACTATGCCGTGCATTGTCACCAAAATTTTTTGAAGGTTTCGAGAAACGTAAGACGACTTGATAGCAATACCATTACGACAATGCGACAGTTCTATGAAGACCAATACAATGCCGACGATACGATATTGCAAACAAGTTAGTACGATTGGCGATAATGCTAATGGTGGTGAAAAGATATTGGTATCGTGATGTCGACATCACAATATCGATTTATTGCATTGTCCGCCCTTGTACTATCGCACTGATATATAACCACGATTGTCCTTATGATATTCCGTGTATCAATTTGAAAAATTTTCTTTGGCATTTTGGCGCCTGTTTAAAAATTTTCAATTGGCTTGTGAGTTTTTGATTGGGATTTTTCCCCATTTTTGGGAAATCAAAAACTCCAAAATCATTTGTGACGAATGGACACATTCGTCACAAATTCATAAAAACTTGTGACGAATGTGATTTGTGACACATGTGGCCTAACAATGCTGTTCGCTATCAGTTTCTCTACTTGTAATAGGATTCGTAAGCGAACAGCATAGATCCTGATCAGACTGCGCGGATGCGCGAACTGGTCTGGATCCATGCTGGTCGCAAACCCATTATGTTGGTTTTGTCATGGCACGGCTCAATTATCTTTTTTTATATCAATCAAAATTACGTAATATGCCTTGAAAATAGATCATATAAGGAGGGTGTCATTAACATTACATGATAAAGTTCATCTTGGAAAAATATTCAAATTGTGTCGTTTTAACTTTATATATAAATCAAATTTCAATATAGAATGCGTTTATCAATATCAATACATTATCAGTGCATCAGTTTGAGAAGCAGACTCAAATTGAATTGGCATTTCGTATAATATTTCGTAAAGGAAATGTAATATGAGGTACCTTAATTTTCTTAGCCATGCTTCGTCATTCAATAACACCCACCTTTATGATTTTTGTTATGCTCACAACACATGTTAATGTGCGTTTAATACAGCTATGATTTTTGCCTGATAATGTTAGTATTTTGTTTAGTAATACACTTTGTTAAATTTTTTTTATCATTTCAGATACACGTGTCAATTTTATAGAGGATATTTGTTTAGTTCAGTGTAAGATCGGAATATATTTCACCGAATGAGCACCAAAAGGTATATTTCACGAGTGGCGCAGCCACGAGTGAAATATGAATTTTTGGTGTTCACAAGGTGAAATATGTATATTTCGATCTTACACTAAACTAAACAAATTTTATTTTTATTATATGCAAAGAAACGTTTTAAAAATATATTAAACCTAATACTGAATGAAAAGCGCGCCGAATAATAATACAACGTGACGTCATTAAGTTGGTTCCCAGCACTGTGCACGCTGGTATTTCATTGAAACAACGTAAGGGGCTTAAATTCAAAACAGTGAAATTATCAAATTGATAATATCACTGTTTAAAACAGTGAAATTACCAGTCTTATATCACTGATATATTTCTATAAACCACCGAAAAGCATGTAATAAATTTCCTTTAGTTTTATTATTGCAAATGGTTACGCAAAGATTTAAAATAATGCTTTTCAATTTTTGCTTTGAAAAGTTTTCTTTTGAGCAAAATATTTCTTTTGAAATATCTTAAAATTGTTCGGAGTATCCCTTTCATTTATGTAATGCGTACATATCTGCTTTTTTTTTAAATCAAAGATAATGTAAAAGGTCACTTTAAATTTTAGTTTATAAGTTCAGCCAGAAGCGTTAACTACTGGATGAACTTATAAACTAAAATTTAAAGTGACCTTTTACATAATCTTTGATTTTCTTTCTTTCTTTCTTTCTTTCTTTCTTTCTTTCTTTCTTTCTTTCTTTCTTTCTTTCTTTCTTTCTTTCTTTCTTCTTTCTTTCTTTCTTTCTTTCTTTCTTTCTGTTTCTTTGCATGTGTTTTCGGTACACTGTACTTCAATTTTAACTTGTTAATAATACATTGCGATCACGTGCACTTTAAGAAGTTATTCCGTCCAGTGTCAATATTCATATTTATTCAATAAAGAAAGCAAATTTACCACCTAGACGTTTGGTTTCCGCTGTAAGATATGTAATGCTTAAGATAATTGGCAGTTAGAATCGACCATTTTATGGCATGCGTTTACTTAGGACCTTTAACATGCAACGTATATACAATGCAGGAAATAAATACGCGGGAACGACCTATTTCTCAGAAAGAAATAACATCTAAATTATACCATGATAATGCATTTCTTATGTCAGCGAAATGGCAACCGCATAGAAAGTCTTTTTGATCAATACTCCTGATGCAAGCGATTTTTCTTCTTGTTTAACTGATTTGTTATTTAAGAGCTGGTCCCCATGGGGGTGCCCCATTAAGTAGATTGATAACATAATCCATGTTTTTCCTTCTTTTTGTACTTAATTCTAGTTCGCGGAAAGAATTTATATTTCGTCTTATTTAAAGTAAAAAATGCGATACGTATGACTAAGATATAAGAATAAGACATATTTTCAGCACTCTTATATATTGTTTAGTCTTACAAGCTGTGAGTCAAAGGTATATAGCACACGACTATGTATATTTTGTGTTTTAGCAACATCAATTTTTTCTCAAATCGGAGAATTTTATTAAATCAAATACGATTCAACAAACTCTTAATTTAAGAAGAACTTAAATATAGGCGTTTGGCTATTTCTAACTCTAATTTAAATCTATACCCCACTATCTACACCCCACGCATCATTCCCTTCGTGTCTTTGCCACTTTTAGTGACTTTGTGTCGAGTGGCAAATATGTTCCTTTCCAGTGATTTGATTTTCCGGTGTGGTAACATTTTGTCGTAACCACGTTCCGTAAACGTTGCTTTAGCTGGTTTATTTTGAAGATTTTTTTTTATTCATTTATTTATTTTATTTATTTATTTATTTATTTATTTATTCAGGCTGCGTATTTCTGTTAACATTTTAAAATGATTGTCATTTCAACAAAAACATTTGCATGATGTGTGTTTCTGAAAAGACCTTTGTATGAAAACAGTGTAATTTTCTTCAGACACCACTGTTTTGATAGCAACTAAAACACTTCAGCAGATTAAATGTGAAAACAATAAATTATGGATGAATATTCACGCATACATGCGCAGACGACAGATGTAACAATCGGAATATGTCTGTCATTCATTCGGGATACAAGAAAGGGTAAAAGAAACAAACCAGTCTCATTTTAACGTATTAAATAATTATTGTATAAATAAAGCACACGCAAACCGTTTATTATAATAGAGATTCATATTTCAATACATTTTTCCAAGAAATAATTCGCCTTGTAATAAATATATTATATCATTTTTATTGACATGTAAATGATTTTGTGGTGTAATGCCGCCTCGAAAATCGCCTACATGTACAAGAAACGGAATAGTTTTCGGATAAATCTTACTATTACTTAACATTGCGAGCACTCGTGTCAGAAAATTGGTACAAAAACGGTGTTTAAGGAAAACCTTTGAACAGTATAATTATGTATATTGTCACCAACCTAATAAAAAAAGTTAGATATTTTTTAACATTCGTTATATAATAATCCTAGTCTTCAGACTTTTTTTAAAGCAAATATTCTATATAAAAGTTTCACAATCGTTGTGTTATGCTTAACTATGACAATATATATATATAGAGTTATAAGGTGTAGTCCAAAATGTCTAAAATAGAGTGAATGAAGTATGAATCATTAAATGCAATACCTTAAAAATCCTATACTGGCGGCCATATTTACCACAATATCTTATGCCAAATGTTATGTACAACTCTTCAAAGATTTGTTTGTTTGCTTAATACACATAAGAAAAAACATATAACTCTAGATATTGCATTATTTTGCAAAATACTGTAAATTTTCGGAAGGGTATCTCAAAATACTGGATTTTGGCGGCCATCTTGGCAGCCATTTTGAATTTTGGCCGCCATTTTTATTTTTAGGCTGGGGTCTCGATCCAAAACAGCTAGAAAGACATCAAACTACGATAATCCAAAGTGGTTTGCCAGTAGAATTAATAGATCGATTATATGTACTTTGACTCTAATTCCTAAATATGTTAACCTTTCATCCCATGCGACAAGTGCAGACCATGATAAGCCGCCCGTTTGTGGTCTGCACTGTCCGCTAATCAGCCGGTACATATTTTCCTGAATAGATGAATGATTTTGTCAGGATTGAAAGATGGACGAGTTAATTTAAGATATTCAGCATGGTTCAGGTTAATAAACGTTCTTATGTACATTTGATATCTAAAATTCAAAAAATTTCTGTTCATATAAAAATTTATTATAACTATACACAGTAACTTCAATAAATACGAAACATTATTTTTCTAATATTCATATTCTTTTCATCTTAAAAAGCTATCATCTTATTTCAAAGGTATTGTGAAGATATCGACTAACATTGTTTTATTTTACAACAGAAAAACAAAAACCGGGAAACTGCTAAGAATAAAAAACACGGGTACAAAAACATTGTGTTAATGCACTTCTCATGTTCTCATAAATAGGTATCCCCACGGACAGATCGCGCTACTTTTTTCTTCCGTGCGAAACTGCTTGCTTTTAACATTGTTGTTTTTGTATTAAAGCACTGATCTCCAATGGTTGACATTTAAAACGGATCGTTTTACTGGTTTTGTTGTCGTTTCTTTTGAAAGTGATTGCCGATATTTCCCAATATAACAAATTGTACCTGTTATGTCCAGGAAACAATTCTTCAGTATTCAGATCACTATCGATTCATTACAGTCGCCTTAAGGGATTTCATTTGGCAAACAAATAAGCTATGTAACGTTTGAAAATGAACATCAGTTTGATTCAAAAAGCCTTTTCATAGCACAATTACCGATTTTCCAAAGTCGATACAGTTGCCGGTAATAGTTCTCAATGTTTACCCAAATAGAGATATGTTCATTTAAAAAACGGACATGGATTTCTCGGTAGGGGGCCTTTTCATGTCTCAAAGTATCCACATGTTTGCAAATAGGAATGGTAATGCTAATCCAGCTGTTCTTGGAATTAAATCTTTTGTCATATATTTTAAACTTGACTTGCCAAAAATACAATGCATTACAAATGCCTTGAAAAAAAGAACAAAAAAAACGCAAGGCTATTAGTCCTGTAACTATATTGGAAGTTACAAAACGTAATGAATTTCAACTATTGTTTACTCTAAAAATTTCTTATGAAGATATGATGGGTTTGAAAAAATAAGTGTTTGATAATAATTTAACTTAGTAAATGTAGTTGAAAGGGCTCAACTTATATTTTTGAGGATTTTTTAAATGGAATAACGTTTATTAAGTAAAGAAAAAAAGAGAAATTGTGCTCGTATAAATTCGTTTAACTTCATTATTTTTCGTAACTAATGGTTATCTATAGAGCTGCGTATCGACAAGACGCTTACAGGAATTGTTTAAGACAATATTCTTTTCAAAATATACCGAAAATTATAAAGTTTACACCTGACAATGCTTGGATGATTAATTAGCAAGAAATTAATTACACATATTGTTAAAATCTTAAACATAAACATTATATCTAAATGATAAAATTCAAAATCCCATAAGTACATGGGACTGCTCTTTTATAAGATGTACGTAAGATGTAAGATGTATTCTGTATGTACATGAAAGTCATTTAAAATTTGCTGGTGAAATGTTTAAATTCAATAAGATTTTATTAAATGGCTAATTCAGAAATCTGGGATCAGTTCATCGTTACATATTTCTTGATTTATCATACTGCGAGGAATATATGCTCTCCAGACTTTTGCGCATAAATCAAATACACCGACAACAGGGAAAAGAAAAAATATGGTGTTATTGTCCTTAAGAAATTTTAGAAAATTAAGAAACAAAATAAATGTTACGAATGATGTACGAGATATGTCCTCGCTAAAATGAAGAAAGTAGTTCCCCTTTTAATCGCATCGGAATGTTTAAACATTCAGACGTAATATAATACCTTATAATAAGAGAATTACCCGGTCCATAGGTCTTTGTAGATTTATCCCTTACCATGCCAAGATTCTTTCAATCTGAACAAAACCAGTTATCATTTCGTGAAGGGAAATATATGTATTTAAATAACTACTGACTAAACAGCGTTCAGAGAAGACCATAATAAGACAACTAGGATCTGTTGCCGCCATGGGATTAGTTTTTAATTACATGGGACTGCTCTAATATATGATGAAATAAAGTCTTTGAAATACACAATCCTTTTTCTGTTATTAAAATTATAATCATCTTATATATAAACAAATATATATAAGAAATAAGCAAATAAATCAACATTCAAATGTGGCTCAGTTTGTACAGTTATCCAATCCTGATAAGGACAAATATATATATATATATAGATTAAAAGCTTCATTTAGTACTCCAGAACCTTGGAGCTGAAGTCTCTACCCTCGACTTATACTGAATGAATAGTGAAGACCTTGATAAGACGGTCTGTACTTGATCTTGGTCTGCACCTATTGCATTAATAGTAATCGTTATTACAAGCTCTTACAAAATAGTAACATGATTGTAAACTACTGTTAAATCATTATTATTCGTGGGGTACGAATTTTCGTGGTTTTCGTGGTTTTCGTGGGTAGGTCAATCCACGAATTTAAGATCCAACGAAATTTTATCCCAACAAATACTTCTTACCCTGTCTCTGTTCTATATATTACAAACATGCATCTGCTCTTTTCCGGGCGATTTTTGTGAAATGGATGTTAATAATATACAAAATAAATATATAAAATGAAAATCCACAAATTTAAGAACCAACGAAAATGCCCGTTTTGATAAAACCACGAAATGTCATGCCCACGAATATAAGTGAATCGCAGTATTGTTTGTTAATGAAATAAAAAATTGATAAAGACAATAGTCTTACAAATGTAAACAGTAAACAATACAATGTAAACAAGAGACCTTCAAAGTACAGAAATAAGACAAAATAATAATTGTATTGTTTATAATTACTGGAATAACCTGCTGAACTGTGGCTGATTTCTAATATACAACATGTAATCATATAAAAGGCACTGAATAATTTAGTGGTCTTCTACCGCCTCATTCGACTTACTGATTGGTTAATGTGCGAAACAGCCCTAGGCGCGTCTCGGGCCATATGGTACTAGATTATTTTTAGAAGTTTTAGAGCTGGGGAAAGATAAAATTGCTTCACCATGTTCGTATTTTCCCCTTATTTCATCTTTACAAAATGTCAGGTCAGTTACAATAACTTCCATTGTATAACAGTATATATAGTTTTGTGACTTAAAAAAATATAATAAATGTTTTAAAACAGCAAGTACATGTATAGGATTCGCATGTTGTTTTTGTGTTTGTGTGTGTGTGTTTTTTTGTTTGTTCGTTTTTTGTTTTGTTTTTTGTTTTGTTGTTTTTGGGAGAGGGTGTATGTATGTGTATTTCTTTGTTGTTGTTGTTGTTTTCGTTGAACGATATGTAAATATCACCACTGTCGACTTTTAAATATGAATTGCGTTAATAGATACGAAAAATTTATTATTGAAATACATTCATTACTAGCATTTTTATTAAGCACTTTGCTAGGTTTGCAGATGTTTAAAATGTTTTATTTGTTGTTGGTGTTGTCGTAGATGTTATGGATTTTGATATATTTTTTTTCAAAATTACATGTATATATACTTAATAACATACCAGAAAAAACACTTACGTCACTCACGTTTCAGGAGTGGAAAATTTAATAAAGAACATATAATTGTTGTTATTGGTTACCAGGTTACAATAAATATAATTAACTCAAAGAACTCGAACTATGAAGCTCTATTTATAAATATAAAACAGGAAAACCCCTCTAGAAAAATACACATTGCCAAGTCACGGGCCTCGCGAGAATTCATCATAATAAAATGAAATTAATTACTCATATAACGGGCTTCAATGTCAAATGATTTACTTTTTTATGACTATATTGATCAGAGCGTAAAACTCTTACGGTATGTCGCCATATTAGAAGGACGAAATTGACTTTTAAATAGTTTACTTAAAGGAACCTTATACCTCAGAAATCCATATCATTTAAGGTTCTTTATAAATGTTAAACATGAGTTTAATAACATTTTAATAATGGATTATGAGCATGTTAGATGATTTACAACTGACGAAAGCAGCGCTGAATGTGCAGTAATTTGTTGTAAAGGTAGCAAAAATGTAAGCAAAGTAGTATTTTGAATTCCGAACACTATAGTTATATCCTTTCTTTGGGGATTCTTATTTTCTCTATTTTATTGAATTTAAACTATATGTTTTATCATAATCACTGGGTAGGGTAACACAGGAATAAAAAAACGCTTGAATTGTGTTATATATTGTTTAAATCGCCAACACGGTTAATAAATGGAATATTTCTTTGTTTGTTTAGTAGTAAATTGAATTGAAAGAACTGAATATGCAAATACGGCTCCTAAAACATTATATTATAAACCAATTCCCATATTTCAAGGCAAGTCGTAAGAATGACGCTCCGGCTACCGTACTGTATTGACGGCAACACAACCTTTATTTTCCATCGATGTTAAAAAGTACAATAACTCATTGTACTTTCGGCCATAGATTTTGCACAGTTTGGAGTAACGTCTGCACAATTCCTACGCAACGGGAAGTATAATGTGTTAACGTAATGGAAATTACATTCTAATCGCGCCCGAGTACAATAATAATTCTGTGGGTTGTATATGGTAATGCTATACATGCATGACTATTACCCAGTATACAAAGGTATATAAAAATGCATTTACATGTAGATGCATGTAATAATATTTCTTGTCAAGAAACCTATACGCTCTAAACCTATAGTTTTGGTGTTCTGCGTTCATCTTTATGATACAAAATAAATATTGTTAAAATAAAAAGAGGGTTAAGCAGCCCTATTTTTTCTATGCATTTGCTTCTTGTTAGTTTCGTTTCCTATTACATGTATACCGGTATTATGGCCGCTTAATTCAGTTGTCCTTCACGGTCAGAAACCAGCACGTATGCATTAATATTTCATTAGTTATTGACCCTGGATGAAAATATGAATTATCTCTGTCATAAAAAGGACGTGTGATGTGTATAGCTTTATGATTAATACATTGTGTTACCTAACGAGTTAGATTTAATTAATTATATGGGGAAACAAATAACGCTATTATGTCCTTAAAAAAAGAACTCGATATAAAATGTAGTTACATAAAGTATTCTAAAATGTTTTCTTGTTGTTGATTGTTTAATGATATGTTATTTTTTTAACCACACTAATTTTGCAGGCGCAGTACTCCAGTGTCCCATTACAATGTTACATTTCTCTTATACTTCAAATTAAAGAAGAAACAAACTTTAATATGATGCGATTGTTTAATATTCTTTTTCCATCTTACATTTTTTTCAGATCATTTAACGGGAGGCGGTGTGGGGGAGTGCGATATTCAATGAAGAATGTTTCGGAAGAGTTTTATCTTAACCCTTACAGTCTTATGTAATAATAATACGCACTAATTCGTTTAGCTATAGACAAGTGTGCTTTGCTATGAGTAAATAGCTGATGTAAATGTTTGAGTCAAATAATTAACAATTTGCATAAGTAGCCCAAGAATTAATAATAACTCAAAATATAAAAAAAAATCTGCATCGCTCGAATGTATTATTGATGCTTTTATTATGTGAAAGTAAATAACACGCCTACATATAATAATGAAAATACGCAGTATGTCATTCAAAACGTGCAATATTCCGTTAAAATATGCATCATATAACTTTAATGGTGAGGTGTTTATGGCAAATTTTCGACCGCCTTGTGCATTTTAGTGTTGCCAGTCGTAAAAGTTTTGTCGCGAGACAATAGTTTAATCTCATTATTTGAAAACAGAGGCCGTATACCTTCTAAGGTAGAGATATCATCAATTATGCATGCTTCCTCACCAGAATAGTCTATCAAATGAAAACAAAAAAAGCGGCCACACTTGCATTTCCCCTTTTTTGTTCAAGTCTGTCATGCTAAAAGGAAATAAGGCTTTGAATGACAGACATCCTTGTGTTATCTACTTGTAAATTGTCTATATTTGAACAAACCTTTACATAAACCTGTATCTTTTGCATTAATATATTTATTTTTAGACAATGCATTACTCTTATTATAAAGCTTTATACCATTTATATTTTTGTTTTAGAGCGAGTGATTACCAATCGCTTTACAGGAAACACTTCTGTTAGGCAAGACCAAGTCAAGGACCTTACTGCAAATCGGCGCGTTACTTCATAAGCCTACCAGAGAAAAATTGTTCACTCATTGATTCATGTTTTTAGATACGTTTGGATAAACTTGTATCTTCAGAATTATGTGATGCATATTACATGTACTTGATAAACAAATATTTACCTATATAAAAGTAAGATAATGCGCGTTTGGGCCCATGTCACCTACCATGTGACCAATCAGTGATGATTTACCAAATCATGGTACAAATATAAAAATTATGTATAGCTATGATAACCCCGATAAAACGTTTACAATCAACCGAGATATAACCTTTATCAGTCAATACCGATTCAAACTTTAATAATCAATCCCAATATATTCTTTATCAGTCATCCCCGATATATCCCTTAACAATCAAGTAAAATATAACCTTGAAGTTCGTAAGTCAACCCAAATATAACCTTTTATATCAACCCCGATTTAAACTTTAACAATCAATCCCTAAATAGTCTTTATCAATCATCCCTGATATAACCTGTAACATTCAACCTAGCCTTTGTCAATCGACGGAACGTTAAAAAATACCATTGCCACCTCTACAGCAAATATATAAGCGTTCTTCCAGTGCTTTCAGCACTTTGATTGTGATATGAACATAGAATAAGTAGGTGCACATCAAGATAAAATATAAATATGATTCCAAATAGACGAAAGATGCAGCGTATATGTCACACGAACACCTGAAGTGCAAATTTTCCATCAAGGATACACACACTGCTGTATTTTATCTAATATTCTGATTCCATATTTGAACTTTCTAAAATATCCCAGACATAATACAGTGGAAATAATGCAAAAGGTTTATTTATTTATGAAATTCTTGAATTTCTGACACGTATTATTATAGACCTTTTAGGAAAGGAAAATGAGGAAGATCTAAAAAGAAGGGAGAAGATACAAATTAACATATTAATATTATGTTTTCCCCATTCTTGCATTCTTGGTTTAAAGGCCCATCATCGACATATACAAAGACTATATTTTGTTTCTTTAGCTCTGTTGGCAATGGGTGTAATTTTAGTGCATAAGTATTTTGTATGCAAGTCAAAATACTACTTTGTTTTTACATTTTGCTACCTTTACGACACATTTCTCGCGTTCAGCGCTACTTTCTTCAGTTGTTAAAAAATTTCTGCATGCACACACTCCATTATGAAAACATCGTGTTAAATATTTTAAAGAATTAAAAGATATGGATTTCTGAGGCATAATAGAACTTTAAAAAAGTCCAAACAAAGACTTTTTTGTGACACATTATGTTAAATGCATGATAAGCTTGATTAAACATTAATGTCTTTCAGAATTGTAATTAATCTCTTCAAATGTTCAGTATCAGAAGAAAATCTACAGCACACATTTAAGTGATTTCACCTTAATAAGATTTGTCAAGTTCTGAAAATTTGTCTCTTTATGGGTTTACCTAGTTCGTAGTATTTGTTTTTGTGGGTCTGTGTGGTTCTTAATGTTTGTTTTTGTGGGTCTGTGTGGTTCTTTATATTTCTTTTGTGGGTTTGTGTGGTTCTTTATATTTGTTTTTGTGGGTCTGTGTGGTTCTTAATATTTGTTTTTGTGGGTCTGTGTGGTTCTTTATATTTGTTTTTGTGGGTCTGTGTGGTTCTTGATATTTATTTTTTACTAGCTTTTAATACTGGTATTTTTTAAATTTCAATATTTTTCAAAAGTTAGCACAATATATGTAGTATATGTGAATACGTATAGGGTTTTGTTTTTGTTCTTCCCTTATCAGACATTCAAAGTAATCAGAAATCGTAAACATGAAAGTAGCCAGTAAATGTAGACAGTAAATGCACATTTTTCCATAACTACATGTTTGTTTGTTTGTTTATTTGTTTATTGTCATGGAACTATTGTATACGTAAAATGTGATTTCCTGATTTTGTTTGTTAATTTTTCATGCAGCTATAACATATGTGAATATAATGTATTGTAGATAATGTACTTTGTACAAATCTTAATAAAATTTCTGTTCTGTTCTGTTTAAAAACGCTTTTATATATCAATCTACATAAAATATCTGAGCAATCTATAATATTTTTAATCATTCTTACTGGAAATTTAAACCTTAAATGTTTTACAAATTCGCTCGAGACTTGGTTTCTATGACGACTTATTTAAAAAAAAACAACACACACACAGCAAATACGACTGAAAAAATAAAAGCGAAACGTGTTCCGAGCTTTTAGCAATTAGTATAATATTTGTAATAGATCTAATTTTCTAAAATATGATACGTATTAAGGCACGAGTTTCAGGATTGTATCTATGTACATTTTAGTCATTAAACAGTTATTTACTTTTCCAGACATGAATATTTCTCTGGGGAAATCGTTTGCATCCCCGTTTGACAAACGATTGCGAGAGTAGAGTAGAGTTTCTCTAAATCCAACACTAATGGAATCAAAGTTGAGATTAGGAAGTTGAAATTAACAAAGACTAGGAAAATAAAGACACGTGTAATGTTGATTTTCGTGGTAGGATTTTGAAATTTCTCAAGGGAAATCCAAAACACTTCCCCAGCAGATCTCAAAATGCTGTGAGCATACATGTTGTGAAAGTTAGGACAAGTTTTCTTTAAATGAAGTACTTTATCTTTTAAGTGGAATAGAAAGATAGTTTTGTTTTGATCACAAAGTCCGCAATTTTGTAGCCTGTAGTTTATATAACCCGAGTACTTACAACTGTTTACACACGGTTATATTGATAGTTATAAAGATTTGTTGAGAGGTTATATGGCCCTATATAAATAAATAACCGTAGGACAAGGGTTATACATATTAAAATACCAGCATATATACGGCGATATAACCTAGCAAGAATCTTTATAACTAAATTATAATACATTTATAATACTTCGTAAATTGACTTAAATCATTCATTTAGATCATATAATCGTCACAATTATCCAATGAAAAACGACGTTACAAACGTGCAGTACTATAAAAGCAGTAAAATCTTTAAGCAATAAAAGATTTTTTAATTGGAATTAAAGCCCTTTTGGTGGAGAAATAAAAATGTGTTCATGGGTTTACAACAGCCGCGTATATAATATCATATCAGTATATCATATCATATCATATCATATCATATCATATCATATCATATCATATCATTTCATTTCCTCCAATGAATATCAGCGTAACAAACAAACAGTATTATAAAAATAATAGGAGAAATGACAGTCTGATGTTTTATACATTTGTGTATGTATTTATGTACACGTCTGAAAATAATATTCTTTTCCGTTCTTATCGGTTCGGTTCAGATATTATCTCGAGAAATATCCTCTTGAATTAATGATTCTGTACTTAAGGAGGGCTTGTAAACCATAAGTGGTGTTATAGTGTTTAACCAGTGGGTTCGTTCTCTTAAAGAGTTGCATTAATTGCGCATGCGCCAATAAAACTCTCGTCTTTTAAAGAGCGTCTATAAATGGAACAAATAAAGCATGTATTGGAGTTGATCACATATGATTTGATTTCTTTAATATAAGTGGACATCATTTTGTTGGGTATTTTTTCTTTTTGCATGTTTAATCTGATCCTTACAAACAACAACAACTCAGATCCAATCTAGGTATTGTTTACACTTACATAATAATGTGTTGTTTCTTTTGAATAAAAATATCATACAAATATGTATACATGCTTGAAGCCTAGACATTTCTTCCATTGCGATCTTATAATTAAATCTATATTGAAAATGTGTAACGTTGCATATCGCGAATTAAACGTAAGCTGATGTCACTTCCGCTTTAGCAAACAGCTTGAACATAGAAGTGTCATATTCACTTAATTTCCGTCCGCATAACATACTGAAAATTAAGTCAGTAAGGTTGTAAACTAAACCTCCTAAGGTAAATATAGAAAATTATTGACCTATTTCTTCTCATATTAATTCAAATCAATACAAGTATGATATAAAATACGTGTTTTTTCCCCGCACACATGTTAATTCACACATTGAAACACGACTCCGGGGATTGGAATCCGTTACTTTGTAACGTTCAAATCGATTTTACTTGAAATTAATACTGTCATAATATATGAAACAGTCCCGTATTGGTGTTAAAAGATTGTAACTCCTAAGTGTTGCTTTAGGAGGAATGTGGTACAAATCTTTTCAAGACATAGTAAATTGATATCGTTTTTTTTCCGGGAATTTGAAAACAAAAATATGGAGTATTATTTTTTAAAATTAGTAAAAACTACTTTTAATTGAACTAATGGACTTAAAATTTCATTTTGAGACTAAAACTCAGTCTGTCTTTTAGAAATTTTCAAGAATTAAGTGTCAAAAGACATTTAGATGCAAATCTTAACATAAAAATGAAGGCACTCTTATTCTAAAGCTTTGACATATTATGTCAAATATTGAAATCTTGAAACATTTCTACACATATCCATCTTAAATAATAAATATTTCCTTTCTGATTGAGCATAATAAAATTATATTGTATATCTCAAATATAATAAATAACGAGTCTTTGTGAAGAAAAGCATATGATATTTAATTTATGACGATCAATGGTACATTGTAAATACATACTATTTCAAAAGCCAATACATACTCGTACTACCACCGCTTTAGAAATAGTTACATTACGTCACTTCCTGAATTAATTGAAAGCAACACTATACAAACATTATTGACTTTTGTCATAATTATGTATATATTACAATATGGTCTATATTTGTCCGTATATACACAATCAAATGTTGGAAGAATTTGTTTCCCAAGCATTGGCGTTGATTGTCGAAAAAACAATCATTTTTTTTTCAAAACGATTTAATTTTGGTATCCAAAAGGTTGCTCATTGGCCATATAAATGAATTATCGTTTACGTTTACTTCTTTTATTCTTTTGCAGTTGGTTTAATTATAGTTATTTAGTTTTTGCATGTAAGTCAAAATACTACTTGCTTAAATTTTGCTACATTTATGATATATTTCTGCACGTTCGATGCTTTCTTCAGTCTAACATGCCCTAAATTCTTTATTATTAAAACATTATTAAACACATGTTTATTCATTTTTCTTCATTTCTCTCTTGCATAACGTGGCTTTTAATCGTTGTTCATCAGATATGTATTTTGTATGAAAATATACATGTCGAGAAAATTAAGACCATGTAAAATAAATCAAGACATTCTTTGGTATTTTTAACTAACAGTTTGTTTTCTTGTCTCGCTTGCAATATAAGTAAAATGAGATTTTTTACATTCTGGAAAACATTTGAAAAGAAGCAGCCGTTCAGCTTGGTTACAGGCGTATTATGTTTCCCTTTAAATAATTGATGATGATGTTTAAGAAACGTTCTGGAAACAAAAGACGATGTTGTTTCAAGTTGCAAATATTTTTCCATCATTTGTCGAACATCTATGAACATTATCCTATGGCAGGTTTAATGGATACGAGCTAAGTTTGATTAAGTCGCGGCCTGCATTTTTTTTTTGTTGTTGTTGCGTTTATTGTTTTTTTTCCTGACACAAGCCCTAGTTAGTAAGTTGGTATATGAATCTTGAATTATAATTGCTTTTTTTCCCCCAAAAAATAATACATTTGCAATTAAAAAGTTGTAATGTAAGATGACTATCTCATTAAGAAACAAAAAGGCCATGTTACCAAGTCAACGATACTATTCAATTAACGGAAATATCTAGGTTAGGCAATAACTGAGGTGAAGTTGTATATAATATGATGTATATCAACAATATATATATAGATAGCCCATTATATTGTTGTGACAATAAACATTGTTATATTATCCACTAATTGGATAAGCTTATGTAATATCTGGTAATGTAAATATGTTTTTATTGTTACAACAACATCAATAAATAAGGTAAAATTAGATCATGTCCTTTATGTGTCGCGGAAATTCGCGACAATTCGCGGCAGATTCCGTAGGGAAATTCCTTTACTTTGAGAAAATGTGAACTTAATTTGAAGAGAATGTTTACCTTTCGAAGCGGAGTAAATACATTTTAAGATTACTCAACTTGAGGAAATTGAATTTATAGCTTTAGCATTGTATGAATTTCAACAATCTAGGTGACGTTTTGCATTTATTATGCGTCGATATCTTTACAGCATTATTTCTTCCTCGTTCCTAACGAATGAATGGCTTTTCTTAAAACAATAACAAAATAGTTTTCCTTTTTTCCTTTTTTCAAATACCAAATCATTAAACTTTCAAAAGTAATAAAGATTTGTCTTTTTCATTATTTAACCATACAATGTATTCAAAAATAAATTGTTAACCCATTATGTATTTGGCCATTCAAAATTTCTTTGATTGTATTGGAATATCAAAAGCAAATAATTGAAAGACGCAGTTTCTGTTTATTCAACCTGTTTATGGGAAACAACGGTAAGTGCAACTTTTTTCCCATGTCCCCTAGCACCGGCTTAAGCGGTGTCTAACACTCAATACAGAAAGAACTTGCAGCAATAAAAATGAGGGACTTAATTACCTCAAGAGGTCCTCTGCATAATTAAAATTTTAAATAACATCCGCTTTTCTTCTTGATTTAATTGATTTTCTAATTTGATTGTGAAATAAGTATTTTCCGTATCCTTTTCTTTTTTTATTACCCCTTCCTACTTTTCATAAGGTTTATTTTCTTGCGTAAAAAGATTAATGTATTACAACTCGCAAACAAAATGAATGTGTTCTGTAGAACACTGACAAATAATCGTGGAAGTTGATGAGGTAAAACAGCTCAATAACTGTCCGTTGTAATTATGTGCTATTCTTTCTTTTGTGAATAGTAACCTAAATATATGTACATGTCAAATGCTACGTTTGTTCCTAAGCTAGCATGGAGGCTTTATTTTGATCTTTTCATGATTTGTTTGTTTTGTTGCAAAAAATAGACCGAAAAGTGCCACAACCTTGATGCACCATAGCACTGGCTTAAATGGCACTAAATTTTTCAACGGAATCAGAAGGACCAGTAAAATAAAACAAGACTGCGATTATTTTCATAAATTTGACATGAAAGCAACGAATTGGAAGTAAAAAATTCTTATTCCAACAAGGCAGGATACATTCCACTATTAGTTATGACGTTAAATTGATAATTGATGACGTCACAAATTCAAAAACGGGATATCGTTTGTTTTTATTAAAAATATCAGAAAATGAATTTATAACTTTTTTCTTGTTCCTAGGTTGAACAATATTTGAATAATCTTTTTCATTTTGGTTACCCGGAGTTCCAATGGCTAATTCCACCGCCCGATTAATGTCGTAAAATTCAGTTTTAATTTCCTGAAGTCAGGATATTGAACACCGTATCTTGCTCAATGCCTGATTTACAATCTAAAACAAATTCCCTTTTTTCGCGGGAACAACAGTGCACTCGATTCATGATTTTTTGCGAAATTGGAGCTCGCAGTGGTTTTAATCAAGGTTCTTGTCAACGGCCTGCTTAATTGAGTTCTCAGTAAATTTTCCGTCGTGTCATATCAATTGAAGTTCGGTTGAGGTCCAACTGTGATATGTAATCATTTTTATTAAATAACTACAAGCTCTGGATGATGTACTGTAAGAGAGAATTATCAGAGAATCTGGGGGAAATTATATGATACTGTTAAATGTGTTTATATGCATTCGAGTATGTTTCACCACATTGAACACAGACAAAATGTTCAATTATTTAGCAGGATATTTTTGGTTATAAGTGTGTGTATATGACAAAAAAATGAATTATTTATATGATTGATAAAATCAATTTTAAACTCTTTTTTTTTTACTTCCGATGAATTTGTTGTTCATATGTAAACAGTGATTTTGTAATGCATACTTTATGGCTAAACTTTGCTCTGTACGGTAAAGCTTTACGATTTGCCCTGTCTTTGTACAAACACACAATAAAACTGATCGTATTTAATAGAATATAACACCTTAAAGTTAAATGTATACTTTTTGCCTCAGTAAAACAGGCTTATATTAGATATTTTAAGTGACATAGATACAATCTAGGTCATACATGGCGACTACCCAGCTTCTTTTTTTTTTTTTTAGAAAACTTCGGCTGCATTGCCGCGCATTATTTCTGATAGAAGGGGCACCTGAGTAAATTCACCGACCTTCCGTAAATTAGCTATATTGTTTTATAGTATAGAACAATTCAGTATTCCTTGCGGGATTCGAGTCAACAAAGTAGGGAGTCAAGTGAGTTTCCGTCATCAACATGAACCGCTTGTCCAGAAATACGTAGGCCGAACATGATTATTTATTAAGCTATTTCTCTATAAACGGAGAAAGACCAACTGAATGCTTCTCGGATTACTTTATACGAATTTTTTTATGAAAGCTATTAGTTTATTAAAACACTAAGCAATTAATGTAAAGTTTCTTGTTCATGGAAACAGCGGCTTGTTTTTCGATGAGATTTGAGCCCACGAGGCCTGCAGTCCTTAGATTACTAATCCGACGCGAACTCTGCCACACCTGCGCTCTCTCGGGCTGGTTTTTATACGTAAATACGTATACAGGGTTAGATTTAATGTAGTTCAAAAACCAGGGACCAGTTAGTTAAAAGAAAATCAACAACGTTAAGTCAGGGTTGAATAAGATGTATAAATCTTATATATATAATATATATATATATATATATATATATATATATATATATATATATATATATATATATATATATATATATACATATATATATGATATATACAGACCAATAGAATATCATGAATACAAAATACTGAAAATTGAAAAAAAGTTGTTTCACTTCTGTTCTTCCTGCTAGATATTAATTTCATTAATTATTGGAGTGATTTTTTTCTCCTTTATTCTTAGAACTTCATTTATCGTTTAAGCACCCATATCATATAGAAATAAAAAGCAAACTAGCGCTTTAATGGGTTTTGGTATTTATGACAAAACCAACGTTTATGATGAAAGCATTAATAAAGCGAAGTATTGATTAACCATAAAAAGTATTGCCATAGTTACAAATGTGTCAATAATGGTAAATTTCACTGACAAACTATTTGTTTTGATATTTCTAATAAGATTTTTTATATTGATAATGATTGAAGCTTTTTGTAGTGGTTTTTTATGATGATGTTAGGTGCTTTTGCTGTTACTGCTAATGACGAAAGGTGTTATTCTTTGTAATATATCATTGTTATTATTATAATTATTATTTATAATACCATTATTAATAAATGGCAATGTACATAAAACATTGTCACCCAAAATGTCAATCCGGTACATATTTACTTCATATTTATATACAGTCCTGCGATTTATAAAGATATTTTCAACTAAATATGCAAACATATAAAAACAATACAATTAAATATATAACTTACGTTGTCCGCTAAATCGTCGAATGATATTTTCCAAAAAAGTATTTTGAGGTGCAACTAGACCCCTTCGTGCCCCCGGCATCTTTGTAGATTTATAATCTCAAATATCTGTGAAATATTTTCGGTATTTTCATACTTCCGGTATAATAAATATTTTTTTAAACTACAAACAAAATCATCCACGAATTGAGTTAATCCTTTTTCACTTTATATCCATTCTTATTCACTGTATTTATGTATCAAAGTTCAAGGTATCACTATCCCAATAATTGTGCTGTACTTTTCTTAAAGCAATAATAAAATTCATCATGAATATGTTAGACTAGAAACTTTTCCCTTTTTTCCCGTTAATATCTGTTTGCGCGTGGCTGTTACATTTTTTCTCCTCTAATAACGAACATGTCAACTAGTAGCTCTCGCAATCCTGTCACAAAAATCGATTTCACATTGGAAATATTATCAATTTTCACTTCTGTTATACCTGGCAAGTTATATTTGGCGACTTGTTTCCGAATCCCTAGGTGGCTGGCAGCGTCCTATTGGTCGCTATGACGACGGCACACGCTTCTGCTATAGAGATCGTATATGAACCTGATACACTACTTTGAGTACGCAATATCAATAGTTGAAAGAAGCGGTTAGCAATATAAATAAAGAATAAACAATGCTAAGCGGTACCTTTTTTAAAAAACACAAAAAAAGAAAAAATAGATAAAAAATTTACCAGCCTTTTGTACAGCTATCAATTACTCTATGTCGCTAATAAAGTATTGCTGAAATGGTTTAGCCAATTACAAATACTAGCTTTCGTCACTTGAAAAGAATTGTTCTGTTTAGTCGGGACATGAATATTTTAAAAGAAACGAAATTAAGTACTCTTTTGTTTCTAATATTTTCGTCTAATCGATGTATTGGACGCCGCGTTATATGATTAGCTACTGTCGACCTGCTAACAGCTGTTATAGTGTATGTTAAACAGCGAATACGTCCAAATGTACCGATGACCATTTGTATGATTCCTTCATTTTTATCGGTTTTGTAGTTAAATTTTCATTTCATGACTTTCTTTTCTTTATTTTGAAGAATTTAAAGTAGATTTATTAACATTTATTAACAAATATAAAAAATGATGTATGTAAAATAAATTGGAAAAATGATATTGAGATTATTTCAAATGATTTTTTTTATACTTAATATTTATTTATCTGTACATTAAAGGTACACATTCTTTTTTATATGTTTGACTTGTGAAAATCTATTTATAGAAAGATCGATCTTTCATTTTAACAGTACATTATTTTTACTAAGATCTATGAATACATTAGACTAAAAAGTCTTATATTTGTTTGTTTTATAATATATTTTTTTACATTTTTATGGAGTTACTTTGTGCGAATTTCATTTAAATATAATATAATCAATAAAAATTGTGGTTTATTTTGACGCATCTGTCTTTAAATAATTGAGTGTATTGATAAAAGGGACCACAATGACTTTTTTAGACAGGAAAATGATTGTCCGAGATTTATGTAAAATTTGAAGTCGGTCTGGACGCAAAATTTCAAATCATTCAATTCCAGAATAAACTTTATTATTGTAAAAAATGACCAAAAAAATAAAAAAAATAATATGAAAGAAACATAAATTAAAAAGGATAAAGAACAAAAAAAACGCGCTTTTTACTCAAACTGGTATATAAAAAAAATCCAACACAATATCGATCTTCTTTTGATTCAGAGTCATTTACATTATTACCTTTTTCATATTTTCTTCGTTTTAAGTGCCCAAATTCATCTTCATTTTTAAAATTTTATGATTTTATACATTTGAGGCTTTGAGCAACTCTTTTTACTAATACATGTATAGCTGTTTATGTTTATTTATCGTTAATATATACGCTTTATTCTAAGATTAAACCTTTTTTTACATGTTTACTTTAATTTATATTTTATTGTTTATTTATACTTTATAGTTCATTTATAGTTTACTGATACTTTATTTTGCATTGCACATTTCATCACGTAGCTTATACTTATAATAAAATAATAATAATATAATAAAAGTTTTTGATTTCATGATTATTTTTGAATTTGCACATAATTCTTTGTATATTTTTATTATACATTTAACTCGTTTCAATAGAGAAATCTTATTGTATTTATAATTCTAAAGCGTTGTTCCTAATCGATAATAAATAATTTTATCAGGGATGCGGCCATGAAACTGTGGAACTGACCACGGACATGTTTTAAAGCAGCATGCCTACAGATTCATGCTAATTTTCATGAAAATTTTGAAAATGAATTTAAAAGTAAAAATATTGTGGCATGAAGAAAAAAAGTAATTTACACATTGCAAACGGCGCTTACAATTCTCGTAAATTGCCAAATACATGTCAAATAATGCAAAAATAGCCTTTACTTTTGATGTTATCTTTAACAAATACATGTATATCAAAATATTATTATATCTTCTCATATCATTTGAATTTCTCATTTAAGGATCTCATGTACCCTTGTAGTTGCCCATGCGTGACATGCGATCACGTGAGGAAGCTGATAATTTAATGCGACATGCACTAGGTCAGTTGATTTCATTTTCGATGCCTGTATTTAAACAGAAAGACAGACCTTAGGTCTACCTCCACCAGTTTTCGGCCACTTGTGGAGAAATTGGGAACTATAAGGACAAAACAAAATTGTGTTAAAATTGACGTTAAAGCTGCATGCCTCCAGATGAGCCAACATATTTCAAGAAAATCAAACTTGAGAAAAACTTTTTAAGATGTTAAGAGAAGTAAAATGAGTCAAGTTTTAATGTTCATGCTATATGCGATTAAAGACCGATTTTGCAGTATTTATCATCACATGTCTACTGCGTGACTAACGCTGTATAGATTATTTTTGCATTATTTGACATGTTTTTGGTAATTTACGTGAAATGTGTCTTTTGCAATATGTAAATTACTTTCTTTGTTCACGTCACAATATTTCACTTTTAAAATAATTTTCAAAATTTTCAAAACAATAAACATACATCAGGAGGCATGCTGCTTTAAAGCCAGAAAATCAAGTCAGTAAATAAACACTAGACTAGCTGGGTAGTTGCTACATGGCAATTAAAATGTCTGCATGACTTACACGTGAGCTAAATTATGATATATAAATATGTATCTATGTATCTATTTTTGTCTAGTTAATTGCATGTGATGTACTCATGGGTTGTTAGCCATTTATAACCTCAAAGGACACACGTAATAGTAACAAATATTAAAACATCACTGAAATGAATTTATCAAAATATTTACTTCTAATTTAACGATTTATTGGAAATTAGTATCGATAGTAAACAGTGTAACTATATATAATTGTACTAATTTGCTTAATCAAAGCATAAAAGTATATTTAATTCATAAACTCAATCATGCAGCGACCTGAAAACGTGCGCATACGTTTTGAATATGTTAATAATTAATTATTCAAGAGTACGTCAGCAGGTATATAGTGCGAATGTACTGCCTATTTGCAATGTCATTTCACGACCATTTTCTTCAAATAGCATGGTCCGTATTTCTATGGTGGCTGATTTGTGCCTTTTATTTTCGCTCCGCGGGGTACCGGACGAAATACACGATAATACTACAGTCACCACTCTGTAGTACTTTCGATCTGCGGAGCGCAAGGCAGAAACACGATAATGCATCAGAGTCACCACGTGTTTTCGCCTGTCGACCCATGGCTGGAAAATACAAAACTCGAAAATACGACAAAATAAATACTTTATCGTATTTCCGCTCCGCGGGGCGGCAGGAGACTTTGTGGCAATTTTGTGTTTTCGCCTTGCACCCCGCCTATCGCCCGCTAAGCGAAAATATAACATGGCACAGATTAGCCACCGTGTATTGCTAAGATTATTTAAAAAAATCATTCTAATAATATTTAGTTTGTTACTAATCCAGTAGTATGAGAATACGCTATGTATGTTATAGCTGTATTGAAGATGAATTTCAATCTGTGTATGTTAATATTAAAATAGAGACTGTCTTGATAAGTTTAATTTTATAAAGATAAAGAATATATTAAAGTAAATCAAACTTTAATAAATAAACAATTTTAACAATTTTGTATATACATAAGAATTTATGCAGAGAAAATTCTAAAGATTGTTTTTTACTTCCATTTTTCGTTTTCTATTCTTTTCATAAATTAAAACGAATGAATGAATGAATGAATGAATAAATGAGTGAACGAACGAACGAACGAACGAACGAACGAACGAACGAATGAAAATATGAGTAATAATGCCATGTTTAGATGCTTCAAATATAAGTTAAATGTATAAACATGTATTTATTTCAACTTGTCATATGTTTTAAATCTGTCTTCAGTGAAATATCTAGAGAAGCCAAAACTGGAATAAACTAAAGTTCACTTGTATGTACATTTGTTAACAATAACCTTTACACTCATGTGCCGATTTAAAGCTGCATGCCTCAAGTTGAGCCAAAATATGTAAAAAAAATCAAATTTCAGGAAAAATGTTCTTAGATTAGAAGAAACGAAAAATGATCCAAAATTCAAGTGATAATCTATAGGTTATATACAATTATTGACTTATTATAAGTATTTATAACCATATTTCTACTGCGTGACTAACACAATAATGGTAATTTTTGCATATTTTGACCACTTTTGATAGTTTACGTAAACATAATGTGCCGTTTGCAGTGTTTAAATTATTTTCTTTGTTCATTTTACAATAATGTACTTTAAATGCATTTTAAAAAATTTCATGTAAATAACCATAAATCTAGAGGCATGCTGCTTTAATTAATTGTGACATGCTCGTTATTTAAAAATAATTCAACTCTCATCGTGGGCAAGCCATTGTTTCCTCTAGGAAGACACTTTACACTCATTTTTAAGCTTTCGTTGTTTCGAGAAACGGATTCGAGAATATATCAAATAAGCTTATAGCTTCCTGAATACACACAAATAATAAAAAACCGAAAATAATAATAAAAATAAATAATCTCTTAACCTTTTCCCTTATATAAGCGTGTTTCGACGGCTTTTTGCCCCCCCCCTTTTGAGGCCTCAAACAGTGAAAAAATGCCCTATTTAGGCCCCAAACACTGTCTTTTGTTTGAGAAATGTTGTTAAAAAAAGTGACCATTTTTTCGGCGCCGTTCCCCCATTCAAATATTACATCAGGGGGTTGCCAGAAGGGGGATGTGCCCCCTTCTGTTTGGGGGGTTTGAAGGGGGGCGGAGTCCCCCTCATCGCCAAGAAAATTTTGGACTTGTGAGAGGCTTAAAATGACCCCAGGTCGATCATAAGGTAACGTGTAACCAACGCTGAAAGCCTTTGACTCTATATCTCAATCCCTTGAGAAGTTGCAGCACTTTGAAATAAATTTTGATGGAAAAAATCGAGGCAAAAAAGTGATTTTTGGCAATTTTGAGATGTCCCCTCGTTGCCATGGTAACAGGAAATTTAAGACTGAGCATGTCGTTACAAAGGCAATGGTCCAGTCAAACATTTGTGCCAAGTTTGATTAGTATTGAAGCATTTTTCATAGTTTCATAGCAGTTTGAACTTGTAACAGGAGGCTTTTCAGTGAAAATGGCCATTTTTCACAATATGCTCATGGGGGAAAGGGTTAACTAAAAAAATTATAAATGTTACAAAACAATAATTTTTCACCAACATTAGGTAAAAGATCACCTGTAAACATGGAAAAACTAGATTTTGGGTGATTCCAAGGTTTTCCATCATTTTTTGTTAACCTTTTCCCTTATATAAGCGTGTTTCGACGGCTTTTTGCCCCCCCCCCCCACCTTTTGAGGCCTCAAACAGTGAAAAAATGCCCTATTTAGCCCCAAACACTGTCTTTTGTTTGAGAAATGTTGTTAAAAAAGTGACCATTTTTTCGGCGCCGTTCCCCCATCCAAATATTACATCAGGGGGTTGCCAGAAGGGGATGTGCCCCTTCTGTTTGGGGGGTTTGAAGGGGGGCGGAGTCCCCTCATCGCCCAAGAAAAATTTTGGACTTGTGAGAGGCTTAAAAATGACCCCAGGTCGATCATAAGGTAACGTGTAACCAACGCTGAAAAGCCTTTGACTCTATCTCAATCCCTTGAGAAGTTGCAGCACTTTGAAATAAATTTTGATGGAAAAAATCGAGGCAAAAAAGTGATTTTTGGCAATTTTGAGATGTCCCCTCGTTGCCATGGTAACAGGAAATTTAAGACTGAGCATGTCGTTACAAAGGCAATGGTCCAGTCAACATTTGTGCCAAGTTTGATTAGTATTGAAGCATTTTTCATAGTTTCATAGCAGTTTGAACTTGTAACAGGAGGCTTTTCAGTGAAAATGGCCATTTTTCACAATATGCTCATGGGGGAAAGGGTTAATGCGTTTAAGTAAATACGTGGTTAGAGACATGCTTTTAAAAATAGTTTAAATAATTGTTGCCTTATCACCATGGTTTGAATGATTGCTATGAATTCACTATGTGAACAATTTAAACTGCGGAATAAAAAAGGAATAAAAAAGGAGTATTAATAATTTATGAAAACACGTACATAAAAACTGCTTTTGTTCGATTATGATATAATGTAAACGGGTCGTTATATGTGGATTTATATATTATGCATATGACTTTGCGATATGCGACAATAACTTTTGTATTATTATCTATTATATATATAACAAAGTTAGAGCCCTGTAAAAAATTATAAGCGTATCGACATTTTTAAAATGAATAATTATTGATATTAAAAATTCTGAGAAAAATATTATAGGCAACGCATTGAGTAAAATATATCAAACAAAAAGTAATGTTTGGTAAGAATTTGAAATTCATGTAGCAAATGGCGGTGTGTTTGGTTTTTAAGAATGAACAAAACCAATCCGACAGATATACAAAAAATTGTATAAAGGCTATAAAATGTAAGTAGCAAATGTGAAAACAATACCACTTTGAATATGAGGATAACACTTTGTTAACGTTCCGGGCACTTTTCAATTAATTCTTAATTGAAATATACAAAGTGCTGACATTCCTAAACTTTGTTGAGTTTAGATAGAAGTAACTCAATAAAGATTATGTGCGACATTGTGCTGAAAATAAAGGCAGAGCTTTTGTATTATGGCCAGACACAAGTATACCCAACTCTGTCAAAGAAATGTGGCAACTTTGCTGAAAGAAATGGTAGATCAGTTGAGCCGCGTCAAGACAAAAACAACATAGTGGGTGTGCAACCAGCATGGATCCACGCAGTCTGATCAGGATCCATGCTGTTCGCTTACCAACCCTATTACAAGTAAAGAAACTGATAGCTCCTGATAAGACTGCGGATGCGCAGACTGGTCTGGGTCCATTCTGGTCGCAAACGCATTACATTGGTTTTGTCTTGACACGGCTCAATTATAAGGCACGAGTATAGTCTGATGATATTATTTTGGGATTTTGCTGAAATTAATGGCAGATATAGTGTAATGTTAAAGTTATATAACGTAGGGAAGTACCCATTCGACATCCCGGCAAAAACAAAACAAATAAAAAGTAATGGTGAAGTTATTGTCATATTGCGACTCGAGTGAACATATGTACCCTTCACTCTTTAAAAAGGTTAATTTGAGCCTTTGCTGAAAATCCCGGTATATTGCTATTAAAGGGTATTATTGTACAAGTATATCAAACGGCAAGGGACAACAAAATTAAAAAAGTATGACATTAAAAAAGTAATAAAAATATGAAATATAAATAGTATTGCATTTTAGGTGCTTGATTTGTTGAGTAACCGATTCATCAATCGTAAGAACGGATTTTATTGATATTGGGCATTAAAATACAAGAAAGCACAGTTTAAGAAATGAAACTGCATACAAACTACATGTACGAATGTTGTCCAAAAATTCGTGCATTGCAGTTATTGTCGTGAGAGTTATTGATAGAAAAAAATGAATTATGTATCACTTGAAGGGGAGATCAGTCTCAAATAAGAAAACAAAAGAAAAAAAAACGTGTAACAGGCATGTCGTGGAAACTAATCGTCAGACATTTATCTTGGTAACGTTATACCGGTGCACGACAAAAAATGGGTTAGTTCATTACATTGATGCACCACGGTATCCTTTAAACACTACATATATACAATAAAATTCAGGGAAAAGTCACTAGAAAATGTGATGTCATTTGCCCTATTGTAACGGTCGTAAACAACAGGTTGTCAATACTGTAATAACACGAAAATGTCAGTCGCTAAACGTCTGGAAATACGAATGATCATTAAATTTTGTGCAAATATTGGTAAAACACCAACAGATACCTACAAAGAACTCAAAAGGACAAGCGGGTCAAGTTCTGTGTCACGGCGGCTGGTTTTTAAATGGCACAAACGCCCCGTCGAAGGGCGAGAGTCGGTAGATTATGACAACCGGTCAGGCAGCATGTCACGAGGTTTGTCGAATGTATGTGTTTTTTATGTTAGATGTACGTTACATAAGAACAATACAAACTACAAAATACTTTGCATCACTTATCCTCGATTGACAATAAAAAAAATTATATTATAAAAAACAAATGCCACTTTACAAGCAACAAACAATGTAAATGAATTAACCCATTTTTTGTCGTGCGACGGTATTACGTTACAAAAGTAACTAAATGACCATTTCATTCTTTTACACGATACGCCGGTAACTCGGCTTTTTTCTTTTGTTTTCTTATTTAAAAACAGATTTCCACTTAAAGTGACACATTATTCATTTGTTTTTATTAATAACTTTCACGACAATAGCTGCAATGCACGAATTTTTTGGACAATCCTCGTATATGCCATCCTTGGAATTATTTTCATAACACATCCTTTTTAATTAGTATGTACGTTACATAAACGCGGAATAATCTTAATTATTACCATCATATATGATTTAATTTGACTCAAATTTATTTAACTAGTTGTCGTTTTATCTTTATGTTTATTTACAATGATTTGTAATATCTTTTATTGATAATTTATGAAAAACTTCCACTTTTGGTTGAAGCTTTTACCTAATATATGTACAATGTTTATATTTTTCTTTCATATATATTTTTTTAAAAATATTGACTTCTAATTTACATTTACATCTACAAATCATTTGGCACAGAAGTAAAAAAGCGTGTTATGACTAATTAGCAGCATATTATGTTGCCAAAAGATGTCGCATCAAATCCTCGCAAATCTGAGTTTATTACCCAATGTTCTAAAACATCAGAATTTCCTAGCGTTAGCGGATGTGACATGTGATGATGGTATATATATTTGTTATTTGCTAACCTATAAACTTCTGAATTTGTAGAAATTTTTACTTACAATTTAAGCACATTATTCCTGAAGTTTGATTTTCTTAATTTTGTGTGACGCTTTAACCAGATATATCATTTTAACTGTTTAATTTAATAAAACGTTTTTACCCTTGTTTCCCTTGGTTGCTTAGGTAAAGAAAAAGACAACAAATTGCTATGAAACATTTGTAAAATGGATTATCGGACAACTGAGGGTGTAAAAAATGGTTCTCGAAATAAATTTGCAAATAGGCGAAAGTATGAAAAGTTTGCATGAATATTTGTTGTTTTAGTAACACATTTGGTTGAAATGTATCTTGCTATATTTTGCTGGAGTTGACAACTTTTTCACTTTCTCAATAAAACCAAGTTTGTAGTTGAAGAATTGGTTCAATTCACTTAATTATGAACAATTTAAATTTTATTATTTCCTTTATTAACAGACGCTCTTATTCATACAGCAGTAAAATATGATAACTTAACATAAGATAAGGTAAAGATAACATTAGATAAGATAACATAAGAAAACATTAAATAAGGTAACATAAGATAAGATTTCACAAGAAAAGATATAGAAAAAAATATAGATAAGATAATCAGTATTTGCTCTCTGTCTTTTTTGCATAGAATTTTACTGTATAAGGAATTTAACTCTTGCCAGAATACAAGATATGTCATGTACGAGTGAATGGGACTTCACTTTCCAAATTGTTTGCGCGCTATGGTAAAACGTTCTTTAACTGAAAGTTTTACGTGGGATTTTGATGTGTTAAGTATTTATTTCAAAATTTTAAGAGTAACATAATATTAATAAAAGTAATAAAGAAGTCTACATCAAGTAGATTTCCTTGATATTTTAAACAAGTTTTTACTCTTTTCTTTTTGCACTTTTTATTCTACTTTATATATCTTTTTAGTGTTTGGTTTATATTTGGGTAGAATAATGCACGGGGACACGAGATTTTCATGAGTTTTTTCGCGGTTTTAAATCATTCGGGGTTTTTACACATACAGCACGGTTCACGAAATTTCTTTAATTTCATAAATTGTATGTCAAAGGTGGGGGGGGGGGGGGTGAGGAGACGGTTGATGTTATATACTAGTATATAATAGAATGTTTTATAAATGAATATTTCAAGTTAGTTAACAAAGACTTGATGTTGCAATGCGACTGATCAATAATTGTTTCGGGAGGATTTGTCAAATTGATTTATTTTTCTTAAAATATATCCGGTTGTGTAGTAAGTCTTTAAAATAAAAAGAATATTCCGAAAGCAGGGGGCGGAGAGCCTGTTCGCTAGCCAGAGCTTTGAATTCCCCCTACCTCACACCTTTTAAACAATAAATTATTTAAACAAAAATGATATATCGCAGCATATGATTAATCTGTATTTCGGAATAATTATTCTTAAATGGTTGTTTTTCGTTTTGTATATTTGTTCGGCTGGAATAAAAAATAAAATTAAAAATAAAAATAAAACCACTTCAATTTCACAGTATTGATCCATTGATTTCAAATTCATTCATTTATGTGTATAGTATAATTATAATCAACATTGTTGCTATATATAGAATACTACATGTATGTACTAATTCAGGCATTCTTTTGATATGTCATTATATTGTGTGATGTATTGTTGTAAAAATGTCCACAAAATGAACTTTAGTAAACCCCAATCTATAAAACCTTATCTGAGTGTTCTGGATTATATGGTTTAGGAAAGAATTTTTTTTTTCGGATGAACGAAGTGAGAAATAAATTCCTTTTTTTATGCACAATGTACAATGCTAATATATTTATATATTTTTTTATTAAAAGTAGATTATTTTTCCAACATAGTCACTTTAAAGGAACAAATGATAATAAATGCAACATATATGTTTAACTTATTTTATTTATGGTTGGCATAAAATTTCCGTCATGACTGGTCATTAAGTAACATAAAGTTAATAGAGTTTGAACCTTTATATAAAATAGAATATTATAAAATAGGTTTTGCTTCGTCATCGATTGCAAAAACCTGTAATTTTATGTTAGATTTTCGCCATATCGACGGCTGAATAAGAGCATTAAATATTCCAGACAATCTGTTATAGAATAATATTAACAATCAATTATAATATTATATGACTAATACTCATATCCTAACAGTCGGAAGTGACATTTTATATATTGCTTATATATGCTTCGGTAGCTTAATATGTTTATTCAGATATAATCAATTAAAATTATGTTTCGAAAAAGAGACAATGTGCTGACAATGCCAGATATGATAAACACTTGATATCCGAAGCTTATAAAATATGTTTTATAAATATTATCAATAAAAATTAGTTCAATTTTGAAAAGACTGATACAGCCATTTGTATATATAAATACATTTATCAAGCATATCACGATCAAAACTGCCATAGAATGTCTAGGACATTCCAAACCAGGACAATTACTCAACAGGTTTGATCGTATATTCGTCTTAGGAATACTGGCCGCCTACGTAAAACCCCCTTTTTAAGAGGAACCGTAGCATCCGTTGGCATGCACGGAGGAAACCTCCTCAGACTATTCCTCGGAATATAGAACAACAGACCTGCTCAGATATGCCAGTAAACATATAAAATACAAAATACATACAGCTCAATAAAGACAAACGTTCTTTATAAGAAAAATTATAATTTTAAATAAATAGTAGTGTGATATATAATGTAAGTAAACTTGCTTGAAACCATGTATAACAATGTAATGATATGATAATAACCATTATATCAATATTTTTTTAAAGACAATATGTGTTTTATTTACACATGGGTTAAGTTAATTAACAGTGTTTTGTTTTGTACCGACATCGGTTACAGGTTATCTAATGACTATTCTACAAATATCCGAAAGTCAGTTGCATCCCACAGGTGTTCGAAATGTTTATGGTTATGTACAGGCCAGTTAAATGTAAATTTTGAACCGACGTCGGATTCAAATGATAAGGGTCTGGCAGTCGACGTTGGTAAATTTCCGGATGTCGCAAAACAAATATTGACTGTTGAAATGATAATTCCAGCCATGACGAAGAAGGGCTAAGTATCGCGGCGGTCATAATTACCTGAAAACAGAAAAAAGAGACAACAGCAAAGCAAATGGGAAGGGCGGGTGGGTATTTTTCCGTGTTAGTTCACGGCAGCTTCTGGAGCTCGGAGACTGGATCGACACGGGTTGTTACGGACCGACACGGTTTGATACGGAGCGACACGAATCAGGACGGACGCACTACGGATACACTACGGTCTGCTACGGTATAAGCACGATTTAGTACGAATAAGTACGGTCTGATACGGAGAAGAACGAATTGATACGGAGAAGAACGAATTGCCACGGATCTATACAGACCTATTTTATCCGTCCACAACCTCTTGCATGCTCATTTTCAAAATGCATCACAAGAAAAGAACACTTAGAAAACGAATTGCAGAGTTCAATGATTTGGGCGGAAAGGATTTGGCCACATCCCGTCAGACCCCCGATACATATCAGGTCCAATTATAGTGAATTTCTAGAAGGACGCCGCATCCTCAACAAGTTCGGCCATGAGAGCCTCATACTAAACATGAAGGGGTCTTCGTAAAAGCCCATCTCTAGTCCACCATCTCCTCTGTCTTATCTTACCTGATTAGATATGGACTAGTAATCATTAATGGAAAAAGTTGATCAATACTGCTTCTCTTTTTATTTTAAAATTTGCTGTTCATTTTACAATTACATTAACTATCGTGAATATTTATGTTTTAAGAATATGTTAAAAAAACTTGTTGATTAATCTTATTATCACCCAAGGGCCAGCGTCCGAGGCCTATGAGTTCGTTTTATGTACATATTTACTCCAATTTCACTAAAATATGTAACATTAAAATGTTATTCTATTACTTATGCATCGTTGTACGATATTAACATCTTTTTTACCTCTATGCATGTCATCAAACAGCTCGACCACTGCCTCCGCATTCTGAGCCATATCAATATACAGTTGCAGCCAGTTAATTGCAATTATCATTTATTGAATGTTTATACAAATATGTCTGTTTTTAACAAGAAGGTAGTATTTATACCCTTCAAAAAGTACATGATACTTAATTTATCCGTATTAAACAGTGGTGGACCGTACCATTCCGTAACGTTTCGTGATGCAACGCAATAAACCGTATAAGATCGTGCTAATCCCTGCCTCTCCGTAGTACAACGTACTACGATCGTAGCTTTCCGTGACAATGCCGTATTAATCCGTATTAAAACCGTAGCTTATACGTAGGATAACCGTACAAATACGTAGTTCTCCGTACCAAACCGTGGGTTTCCTTGACAAATTGGGGCCTACGAATCAGTACGGACTAGTACGGTTTTCGTACGGACCACTTCGTATCAGTACGGTTTAATACGGGCTAATAGGGATACGCTACGGTTGGTTTTTCCGTAGCAAATTTTTGTGCATGTTCAAAAATTGTCAAGGATCGCTACGGATATACAAGGACTACTACGATTGATTACGGTTACAATACGGAGAGCTACTGACCAGTACGGGTAGCTACGGACGATGCCGGAATTGATCCGTGGCTCTTCCGTGGGCGTTTTCCGTGAATATGTGACCGGGGTATAAGTGATACACGTAAATTTTCTTGTGCTACTTAGATGTTTTAGGGATCTTTTTTTTGATTACTACAACTTTTCAAAAATAAGATTCAATGCATTTAAAATGTGTGTAGCTTTAAATTGGTAAAATTTGTATAATATAATCAAACAAAACTATGATATAACATAGTAAACATATGCTTATGATCATACATTTGCATTCCAATAAAAAAAAAAACACCGCCTGTGAATTTTGATAAACGTGCATAAGATTAAAAAACCCAGTACACTGCTCTATAATTTCCGTTTAATTGTGGAGATTATAGCAACATGTAACGCACGCTATGTAAGTAAATATACTTACATTATTCTTCCAATCAAGTTTATAAATCAATAAAAGGTTTAAACTTTTTTATTTTGGGATATGTCGTCACGTCATAAAATGGGTCTGGCATTCGTTAAATATTCTAAATATCTTGAAGTCGTGCCATAAAAGTTTTTTATCAAATGTGTGCGATTGAACCTTCAAATTCTTAAACAAGAACACCTCATTGTTCAAACATTCATAACGTAATCAAAACTGTTTGACATTGACTTCAATAATAGCTTTATTTCTCACTACTTTTAGAACACATGTTTTCATTACCACAAATATCTCAATTGAAAATACTGTAAACATTACCATGTACATATACACTATACTAGAATGTTACGTTTCCGCACTGACTAACGAACTCTGATTGTAACATTGTTCTACATATAATCTGGCCCATCATCGGAGAAAGTGACGCCAACTTATGTCAAATGTATTTACCAGTGTTTTCCTACATTTCATAATATAGAGTAAATGCTGTAAAATCTCTATGAAAATGATAAACAAAAAAGCGACCACTGGTAAATGTAGATATTTTCTAGTGTATGTTTTTGACATATGTTTTTATAGTAGACATTTATCAGTCGAAAGGTGTTACCCTGATTAAATAAAAAAATATATATATATAGGTCAAGGTTGGTTCATCAGGAAAAAAACGCTTTTAACGAAAATTTGTATATTCTATATACATAAACAATAAATCACCGCTTTGACTTACAACCATTCTACGTCGGCATCTGGCGGCCATGTTTTTTTAGACTTGCACTAAGTGCCTTTAGTTACCGTCCACGGACCCATTAAGATTCTCAAAATCAGACCAGTAGGCTAGCTAGGTAACGGCGGACTCCGGATAAAGATCTTTTTTACGAAAATCCGTCTAGTTTTATGAAAATTCATATAGTTTATCAATGATTGACCAATAAATAGATAGAAAGTGGTGCTTTGTACCGACAACTTTTTGAAAGCGTTTATATAAAGAAAAGAAAATCACCGCGCAGGTTAAGATGCCTATAGTACGCATGTTGAGGCCGCCACGTATCGTCCTAAATGGAATCAACTACCTCCAGACAATGTTGTTTTTTTTTACAAAAAATCTAAAAGTTTATACAAAGTAATGAGTAAATCGTCGTGCAGGCTAAAAGGCATAGGACAGTCTAAGCTGCTGCACTGTCTAATACGCAAAGAAATAATCGGGCTAATAAGTAAGCACGGCGGGCCCCGGAAAATTGGACATTTTTGTTACGAAAGCTGCTACTGTTTATACTCGTATACTGTAAAAGTTGGGCATTTCATCATTGTTTTTCAATACGAAAAATAAATATATTGCTGAAAATAGATTTCACACAAACCTGAAATTGCAGCCTGATCGTTCCAAAGCTTTCGGACTATGCCGCTCGACATAGATTGTGATAGAAAAAAAATTCTTTTTATTATTAAATTTTTCTTCAGGCCGTCTTTCAGATCACACTTACACAATAGACATTATGGAGTTTAGATATTTGTACAACTGAGATTCATTTCACCCACACTGTCAATTGTAGTGTTATGATTTATCAAGGGGTTGTAATAGTTAAAAAGATGAAAAAAAATTTAATGTATAAACCTACAAGGTGTATGTTTGAATGCGATAATATAAAACACAAGTACATTTTATTTCCATTATGACCACTCTTTATTGTGCTCTAAAATGAATATTGAGCAAACTTGATAACTAAATGGTTGTACCCTGCTGAAAGTGAAAAATTGATCTATGAAAAACTTATTATCATATGATAGGATAAACCATTCAGTAGCATCCAGTTTAACAAACATATGGGACAAACATGATATAATATATCAACAACAGAAATATTATGAAAACAAAAATGGCAAGACTGTTACCGTACACACAGGTTAATATTCTTCAGTTCAAATTGAACTCGTTTTAAATGTATGGTACATTGCTAAATGCTTGACAAAATCAAGTTGATTTTGTTAAACTAGGGTCAAGTATAATTTGTTAAAATGATCAAAGTTACTAGGACTATTCAGTACTAGAAAAATAGTCGGGTAATTTAACATATACGCATGCATATTGAAATGTTACACATCGTTTAGCATGTCTACCCTGCCGTAACAGGTGAGAGTAATTGACTTCCATCATATTTGAAAGAGTCGTTTGAGTCATCATAAAATGATATAATACTTTCATAAAGCAAATCAATTGTTAAAAGCTATATTTTTAAATACTTGAATGTTTACATTTATATGTAAGTATAATAAACAAAAACAAATGCAATGTGTGTTTCATTTTAAATGCTTGGATGCATTGTTAATCTGTAAAAATAAGTTAATCTTACATGAATCATCATCATCATAATCATCATCATACTATGAATTATAATTGTTATTATACATAACTTAGAACACAATTTAATTTCTAGCCGAACAAATTTAAGAAATAATAATAATAATAACAACAACAACAACAACAACAACAAAAAAAACAACAACATTACATTGCTAAAACAAGCAACCTTATTTAGCACATTTCACAATTAATGAAAAATTAGGAATATTGCATTGCTGTCGTTGAATTCGTGAAGTTGTAACTCAAGGGAAACAACCCCTCATTAAGCACTCATGCAATAATTCCTGTATTTATCGTACAAACAATATACACGCGCTAACTCATTAAAGTCAAATGATCTTTTTCGCTCCATTACTCTACAAAAGCGAAATATAGCAGAGCGTCAGTTAAGGTATTGTTCTAATTGGTTTGAAGTGTTATTACAACGGCAGTTTCGATAGTTTTTTCTTGCATATCAGACTGGCGTTTCCGTTAGTTTTACCCATGCCGGAAATTTCATCTGGCATGGGGGGTGCCAGATGAGTCGCGTGCTGTACAATTGCACGATAAAGATGACGTCATTATACCATTATGAATGATTTTGTAATTCATACGCTGTTGAATGAAAGTAGTTACGGTAGTAATGATATCAATTTTCATAGAAAATAAAGATAAAGAATTAAAAATATAATGGAATATGGTAGAATATGCAAGAAAAAATATCTGACATATGTTTGCGGTTCGGATCGGAATATCCGTCCCTCGGTCACCCGCCCATGGGCGGTAACTCGGCAAGCCTCGTTACCGCCCAATGGGCGGATCACCTCGGGACGGATATTCCGATCCGAACCGCAAAATATGACAGATATTATTAATCTTTTATAACAATTGTCATAAAAAAGGATCCCAAACGTGTTTTACAATATTTAATTATTAA
Source organism: Ruditapes philippinarum (assembly GCF_026571515.1). Taxonomy (NCBI): domain Eukaryota; kingdom Metazoa; phylum Mollusca; class Bivalvia; order Venerida; family Veneridae; genus Ruditapes; species Ruditapes philippinarum. The sequence goes on from NW_026859220.1 coordinate 179,586, forward strand.
AAGGTTCATAAGTTTGTAAAAGTTATCTGACAATATTAAATAATCTGACGAAGTGTTTCGAAAAAATAGAAAAGGTGTGCATTGTTTTGAAACTGATGTCATACACATCTATTGAATGAATATATCTCAACTGTCTGGCATGTAACATAAACAAAGGACTTACATTGAAACATACTTTTAAAGTTTCGGTTTAATACATTTATCCATTATATAAAACTGATTTATTAATTCAAACATGGAAATGTACTTCTTTGTTGAAAATTAGATTTTCTATGTAAGTAAATAAATGACTGTTCTATTTACATTCAGTTAGTAATTTTAGTAATGAAGGGTTTCCATTGAAGTTTTTTGACATGACGGGACTGATAAGTTGTTAGATAATAAATATTGAATGCTACCGTATATGGTGAATTAGGCAGAGTTCCCCTTCTTGTTTTACGTAAGATTAGTATTGTAAAGTTTGGGTTTATAACTGCTAAGAATCCAGATTCATTTTTGTATAAACTAATGATGATGACAGATTATAACAATCAGTTTGTTAAAAAATGGACCAATAATGTAAAATGTCTTTTACAAGACTTTTGCTTTTCTTATTTATTTGATAACCCTCATTCTATTTTTATTTTTCTTAAGTCTGCCTACCAACGTATATATGATCAATATTATCAACAATGGTTTTCTGAAATATATTATTCTAATAAACTTGAAACGTATAGTTTAATTAAAAACACGTTTGGAAAAGAGAAGTATCTTGATTGTATAATAAATAGTAAATTTAGAATAGCCCTTTCACGTTTTAGATAAATATCATAATATAATATCATAAATTAATGATTGAAGATCAAGAAAGAAATCAACTATTTTTTAAAATGCAATATGAATGTAGTGGAAATGGAATATCACTTTTTACTTGCTTGTCCGTATTATATTGATCTACGAAGAGAATATTTACCTAAAAGCTACTGCTCTTGGCAAAATATACAAAAATCATTTTATAGGGAAAAATGAAAGTAAAATAAAAAGTGTTGAAACGCCTTTAACTTAAATCCGACTTAGCATCACATAAAATCGATTTTCAATTATATTCTCATCTTATCTAACGATTATCCGTCGCACAGTTTTCCATTTTAAGTGATTGTCTTAATATTTGTAAGATTTTCAAATTTCATGCTTTTAGGCTTTTTACCTCAGTGGAGTTCCTTTAATTATTACAAAAATAGGTCTAACAATGCAAACACGTTAAAGCACACACGATTAAAACGACTCTATTGTTTCAAACTAAATTGAAACTACTATTTGATGTGGAATTGCACAATCGGAACGAATTGAAAGAGTGTAACATCTGTGAACAGATTTGCAATCGACAACTTTTGTAACTGTAGCTACTAGATAGATACTACTATCATAAAAAACTTGTACCAAACGTTCACAAATACAATGTTACTGAACCAGCTTCGCCGCGTCCTTTTGTGTCTCACCGTCCTGTCTTTTTGCAGTTGTTTCATCCTCTATATACATACCACTGTCACTTACATTCTGTCCATCTGGTGGTATCTAAATAATAGATATTAATATATTATGTTAAACCAAGCACATATTTGTAAAGATCATAATGCTAGATAAACTTATAAAAAAATTGTTGACCAAATTTACAAGGCATATATGTAAAAGGGTTTGTTCTCCTTTAAACACACATAGTGTCATCGTGTTCATGTGTAAAATGCGTTACAATTCCTAAATTTTAAAGATGCTACCGTCCTGATAATGACTAAATCAACATATATGATTTATCTACAATATTTTCGCCGGTTAACTTTTTTTTCTAAAATTAAACAACTGATATTGCCACAGACAGATTTCACTATTTCATGATGAGATTCTAAATATTAAGTTATTATTTTGAATAATTGGACAATACAGATATTGAAAGAAACTTAAGAACTAGCCAGAAGTAGATTAAGACAAGGTGAAGATTCACTAATATGCGGTTGCTTTTTGTAGGTTCCTAATATTATCGTTCAAACGTGTGCTAATCATTTGTCCTTTTAAAAATACAGAGTACGCTTAAAGATCCTGTAACACATTTTTTTCATGGTTTTATTACATAAATATGATGCTGAAATTAAGATTTGTCAATATTGTAAGTTCCAATAAGCATTATTTATAAAGATATTACCGAATTAAACATTTCATGTAAATAAAGGGAGGTAATTAGAAATTTTCCAATAAGAAATGAATGCATATAATTTATTGTTTAAATATAATGTGCACAAATATTTGCAGTACACATTTTACATATTCCTCGATGTTTGAAAATTGATTTATTTGCATAATTATATACATATATAATTTTTTGCAAGTGTGGTATACACACAGTAACAATATCAATCACAAAACATACAGGATCTTTAAATTAATTCTCATGATCAGTAAACTAGCGTAGCATGACGTAGTTATCGTAAGTTATCATAAGGGGTAAAGCAACATTGAAGAATTGAATAGTTTCATTAACATACTAAAATACATCTATGAAAATGTTTCAAACTTCAAAAAACCGCAAATTCATTTATTCTAAGTTACCTTTAGATTCAACATCATTTGTTCTTCATATGAAGGTTCCTGAGCAACCCTGTCGTTTGCTTTAGGTGTATCCATATTATCAATTTTTTGATTCCGAAGAAGACTGTCATGACTTGAACGTGCACTTGATTCAAAATTTAACTTCACATCTTCTGATTTATGTATATTGAATTGATTGTTGACAAACTCCTTCTTTAGGAGGGTCACAACTGTGAATATATATTTATAAGGAACATCAACATGAAAATAAAATATTTGAGATGAGTTTTAGACAGCGTGTATGTGTGTGAATACAAAGCTCTATGAGTACATTTGGTCAATTCATAACATGAGGATTAAAACAAGAGCAGAAACATTTTATTAACAGTACAAGATGAATTCAAAGTTATGCTACAAGTATCATATAAGCCAGTATGTGTGCGTGCATGCGTGCGCGTGTGTATGTGTGCTTGTGCGTGTGTGAGAATGGCGGGAAATTAAATATATCAACGACATCAATTATTACGACCCATAAAGTTTATCTGAGACATATTGGAAAATAATGTATATCTACGAGGTATCAAACAATACGGCCAAAAGGCGAATAATTCATATCTACGACACAGAAGTCACAATACGTCTTAAGTTGAAAGATATATGGAATTTAATTATTACTATTGCTTCTGGTCTTGAATGTATTGAAAAAGTATTAAGAAATTAAGACTAGAATACAAAAAATCGATCAGTTTATTTGTTGACATTCTAACATTGGACGCTGTGTTTAATATGCAGAGTAAGACCAACAAGGAAAAGGATCACAGAAATGGCACCAAGTATGATACCAAACAGGGACGGGTAAAACAAACTGGTATGGGTACAAATGGTAAATGGCCTAAAACTAAAGATGAGAAATTCTTTATTTTTATAAGACTAGATGAAGGCCTGCAATGAACTGTAAAATTGAAACAAAACAGGTTTCGGTCAAAGTTCTATTACCAGTAATGCCACCCACATTGTGCATAGAAAGGATATATCGGTAAGATTCTATAGTACTGGTACGGAGTCTATATAAAGCATTAAATATGTTCTCTTTACGAGGAATGAAAATACAGACCAATATCATTTAGGGGGTGACTCTAATAAAAACGTTTATAATCGAAAGCATAAAAAAGATCGTGCGTGTTCAAATACATTTACATATTAAAATACATATAGGAAGACATACCTCTTCTTTTATTTGAGTTTCTCTTGAGTTTAGTCACATATATAATGCATACGAATAACAAGCCTGGTAATAGAAAAAAATCACATTCTTTTAAGGCCAATGAAAACAATACATGCTTCACATATAAATGAAAGCAGGTTCAAAAGAAGAACAATCAATCCTCTCACAATTAAGACATGCGTCAACAATTACTCATAATAAATGAACTCTTATTATCATCGAAATAAGAATATTTAGTGTCTTCAGCATATTGATACTCGTATAAGCTAAAAACCAGCCGATTCATTGATTTGATGTTTAAGTCAACAATCTTAAACAAATCACTTACTTAGAATGCTTGGGAAATCATGTAAACTTCAGAAACTACTAATGTTTCAAATCGAAGTATTCAGTAAGTAAATAATACAATGTGTATAACGATAATAGTTGTTTTCAAGATTCCATTGAATAGGACCATTTATAGCGGCCTTCATTTGTTATTATAAATTGTTTAGCTTTTTGAAATAAAATGAATGGGTTTGCTTGATTTTTTTTAGCAAAATAAAAAGCAAAGTATTTTGTATATACCTAATAGGACAAAGATGGCAATATAAGCACCAGTTCCTAAATTATTGCTGTCGTTATCTGCAAAATTAGAAAACAAGAAATATATAAGATAATAAACTTACATGAAACTTATGAATTTTGTTCTTTCCATGATAATAGAAATGTACATTCCTTTTCAGTGAACTATTTTGAATCTGATTATTTCATAATAAATTATAAAAATAGTTTGACTTGCATCAAATAAATTACTATAGATGCCTGGCCTACCCTGATACCTTGCACCTTCCAAGAAAGGTTTATTTTTTTATTTAATATACTCTGCAAAATTTTAACTGAGAGGCCTTTGTTATTCCCAGGTGGCATTTCGCTGACTTATATATAAATATGTAGAAAAATAGTTTAGACACATGTGCGTTAATAACACGAGAATCTACTACGATCGCCTCATTATATCATAAAAAGTCTAAATCTATCGTGTTACTTACTTCTTTCTTATTTTATATGGATACGGACCAACATTAAAATCATTAGGATACTCATTGCATTAGATATTCTTGTTAATGTTTTTAAGCTATTAAATTCCCTTGAAACAAGAAAGAATGTATTAGTGTTTTGCACCAGATATTGTTACAACAATTAAATAAAATCCCCACACCTTACTTTTTTAGTTTGTCAAAATTCTTCCATTTTACATAAATACAAAAACTTTAAGTCGCAAGTTACAAATAACAGAAGCTTAATTACCATAGAAATTATATGATTATGAAATCAAAGTTATTTCATTCGAGTTAAAATGTTAAACATAATTTTAATGTTAAAGACAGGTTTAATTTCCAGGAATCAAAGTCGTGAGAAAGTAAAACTAAATGTACTATCTACATCACTGTCACAATGCTTTTATGTATTTTCGACCATTACACCTTTGTACATAGTTAATAATGATAACTATCATAAATAGAATGAACAGAAAACGTGGAACAATATGAACTATTACAAATGATTAAAATGTCTAGAATATTTTATGTCAGCCATATTTCTCGGAAGTAAAGGCATAATTCTATTAGACCATCATCTCTTTTAGTACTTTGTAGCTTAGAAGAAAACCATGACCATTTTGTACATTTATTTTTACTAAAAAGAAAAAAATGTTTGACGATACCATTCTTAGTTCTGGAGCTAAAATGTAAAATATTGTTTATCACTATGACAGTTCTATGTTCGTTAATTTCAAAATCAAAGAATTAAAATATTCAACAACTGATAATAAATTTAACCGCCGACAACATAAACATTGAACAAAAAACTAAACAATAACCTTTGTAGCAAATTTGCTTGAAATAATTTAAATTTTAACAGAAATAATAGATTGAAATATCCCAATAATATTGTTTTACCTGCTTTGTCTTTTTCTTTGTCTTTTTCAGGTTGAATTGATTCCCTCTCGTACGAAGGTGTTTGATGCTCACTAAAAGATTCATTTTCAGGGGGAGTGATTCTGTCTGTCACTGAAGATGTCTCTACACTATGTGCATTCTCGCTGAAATCAAAGCAAACGTTTTAGTAAGTGTACATTATGTTTATAGGATATACTCTGTAGATGAAAAAAGATTAAGAGGACTCATGAACTGGTCTTGAATATTCATATTTAGTTTCAACAAGCATTTCAAATATTGATAAAACAAAAAAGATGTATCATTTGGATATTACTGTCTGTCACATTTCTTAGAAAATGTGATAGAGTTCTTAGTAATTTATGAATAACGTCCTTACCTTGATTATAAACATTGTAGATATTTTATAGCTGATCATGTTTCTCACACTAACAAACACTATTCATAGACACTTAATTTTCGGTTTTGTTGTCACGTTAAATACTTAATACATCGCCATAATTATTAATCGTATTTTTGAGCTTTCAGGACCTTTCACTAAGGACCAAATCACATTAAATAAATCGTAAAATTATTTCAACAGTTTTAAAAGGTTTACGTAATTGGGTGCGTACGGAGAAATCGTTATTGTTTGAGAGAGTATTATGGGAATGCTATTTGTTTCAGCCCTTTATGTATATAATTATAATTCTTATTGTCTTTATGATAATGCGTACCCCTGTATTTTTTTCGAATTTTATGTCCTTACTGTATAAATAAAAAATAAGGTAAGTATGTGTATATCTGTGTTAAAAGCAATGGCATTTTTTCAAAAAAATAGCATTGAATTCAATACGTCTGATAAAATCTCTGAAATAAATTTTGGTATTCCAATAATTATGACCTGGTATGACCTCGTATCAAATAACATTCTTTCAAATATTTTGAAATGACTCGATAGTCACAAGCCATACCTGTTTTTTCCGATTTCAGGTGGTACCACATTTAAAAAAAGTAAAGGATATATTTACATATTGCGTATTATTTACAGTTTTTACGTGGTTAAATACTTTTTTCCAATGTAGTTTTCTCAATGGTACTTACGTGACAGGGATTTCCTCTTTAGGCTTGCACATAAGACTTTCATGCCAATCCCTTTCTTCATTAGATTTACACTTAGTTGTACATGAACAGTCTTAAACATAAAAGTACGTTTTTCTTCATATACATTGTAATTGATTTATAAATATGCATCAGTGAATGTTAAGTCCCACATGGGTTGCAATCCTCATTGTCACTCCGATTTAAAAAAAAGAGTTTATGTTAGAAATGAAGTTTAGCTGAATACAATTTGAAAGTCATTGCTTTATAAAGGATCTTTTGTCTCCTAATGTTGGTGCATATCTATAAAAAATATATCATGCAGTCTGTTTTATGATCGCAACATGTTAGTTTTCAAGTCGACTTTTCAAATTTGACAGAATCTTATTTTCATTGACGTAAGAATTGTAGATTGTACAAAATGAATCCCGATAAAACATATATTTATGTGGCAAAACATAGCCTCCTTTTACACATATTCATATTGATAATGCTATGAATGAATTTTTAATGAACACTTTACCTGGCATTAAGTCTTCAGTTATGTCACAACGTATTCCAAGGTCATCATCTGCAACCACGCACTCGTCTTCACTTGACCCGATCTGAAAATACGTTATGCACTTTTCATTGCAATAGCCTTCTTCGGCGTGACAGCGTGCCAAAGCTCGTTTTCCGTCTGTCCCTGCTGTCGCCCGAGCAATAATAGAGTCGTCCTTCTCACAAGGGCTAAAACAATTGACACTATTCATTTGGGCATATCCGGGCCGACATGGAATGCTATAGACAATAATATTTTCCATATCCTTTGGAGTAGTCACAGCTATGTTTCTTCCTCCTATAATATAAAAAGTGTGATTTAAATCTTGTATTACTTACATTGCAATATTAGTAACAATATTATGAAGTAAATTTTGAAAAGCTCTGTAAAAACAATTTGATGTTGTGAAATTTCTATGTATGACTATTAGGACTTTCTGGTCATTTCTGTGCAATTTGAAAACAAAGATCAATAAATAAGTACAGCAATCAATTCACGCATCCCCAACAAAACCCAGCAACAAAGGACCCCAGGCAAGGAGTCCAGCAAGGCACCAAACAAAAATCGGAGATGACAAAAGGGCGAAACACGGGCGGGGCGTACCTAATTCACTTTAAAACAATTTAATAAAGGTAATTACTTTAAAAGCATAAACCGAGATAAGGGTGTGCGCGAAGGGATGTCCAGAGAGCCCGGGAGTGCAGGGGCAAAATTTGAAAAAAAATAGGGAAAAAAACTTTCGCCGTTGACGACAAAATTTAAGAACGGACACTAGAAGTGTCAACACACTAGAATGTAGCAATAAACAAGACTTGCATACAGGAAGATAGAGTGTCGCTGACTGGGAACGGTCAGCAGCAAGGCACTATTAGGAAGTTTAAACCGGCTACCTGTGCACAAGACTTCACTCTTAGCTTCAGTATGTTCCTGCTAAACGTGACAGTGTGAATAATATGAATCCCCGCCGATTATAATTAAAAGCTGTAAGTTATAGTTACAACAGGCGAAATAACTAAAACATAGAAATGATCATGTTGACTTCTTTCAGTGGAACTTGTGCTTTTCAAACATTTTCGAGATAAAGATAAATCGGACAGAAATAGCAATACAAATAACTTAATATATAAAGAGGTAGATTATACTCACGTTTATGACATTTGTCAGCTTTTCCACATATGTGAACGTTGTTGTCGTTAGGTTTGTCCAAACAATAGTAATGTTTCCTCGGACATACGTCTATGTAACACCGTAAATGGTAATCGTTATGCAAATCCTCGTCGGTATGACATTTTGTTAAATTACTATATGAACAGTCTTCTGGTTGCACCATCCTTTCAAATGTATAGTTTGAAAATATTTCAACATCTGAGGGCAACTCAGAGCTACTGAACACTTGTTGAGTATTTAAATCTGGACTCACAGCTGTTGTCAAGCGGAGCTGTACAATAAATATTGCAATAACGATGAAATAATTCATGTTTCTAATACTTGGTATGGACTGATCTTCTAATAGCCCTTCTATCTGAAATATAAAAAAAAGACATAAGGTTCTTTTGTTATCTCAAATTTATTAATAAAATACGAAGACTTAAACGTTTAACTTGTTTCATAACTATGTATGTTCAATAATTCATGTTAGATGACACACTCGAAATCATTATAAGAATTAAAAGTATGTACTTTATATATTGGTTTCAATTCGAGAAGTATATTATTTATATGTATATGTAAGAAAAGGCTAGAAATTAATAATAATTGAAGACATTTTGTTCTAATTGTAAAATGTTAAAAACCAAGCAACTTATTTTGTTAAAGTCAAGAAATTTAATTACTGCTGTAAAATATTTTCTTTAAAAAAGATTGAATTGAATGGAACAGCATTTACCAATATTAATTATACAATGTACATTATTTTCGGAACAGAAGTACCAAAATGTTTCATGTGTCTCTTTTAATAATTTAGATTAATAACTGATAAGGTTTGGCATTTCCCAGACAGAGATTTCAAATTTGAAAATCTTTTTTTTTTATCACTACGGATAATTTGTAATCCATATTTTTCAAAGAAGAAAACAAATAAAAAAAGCCTAAAACGCGAAGCATCAGTAACAAAGATTCTCCGCCTTGATGGGAAGCCTACTTTAGATATTTTGAGTTATTTCTAAGTATATTTTGCGTTATTGCTAACTCGAAACAAACTTTTGTTTATAAATACCGGACCGTTATTAAATATGGCCAATTCTTTATCCGTAGGTGCGAATTTTTAAATTCTAAATAATTATCCGTTAATGCGTTCATAAGGTTTAATTGCTGCTTTTTTCTGCTATTTTTGGAGATGAATATATACCTGTGGTCACATCTATTTAAAACATTGTTTGCGTGGATATTTATTTCTTCATATTTTCAATACTTTTATTTATGTTCTGTCCATTTGCTTTTAACAAATAACAGTAGAAGCATTTGCCAAAATACGAAGAATATCATTTAGAACTCTCGTGCAATAACAATTACAGGATTGAATGAACATTACGTTGAATTTAATATGACCAATTCCTGTAATTTTCAAGTAACCTTTTATTACACCGTATTACCGGCGGCAGTGATGGCAGATCATTGCAGTGATGACAGATATCTGAAAATTACAGATCGATACAGGTAGGTTATAAATTTGGTTGATGAACGTCTATATTGATAACCGAAAATCCTGCCATTTACTTAAAACTTGAGATATTTTGAACAGAAAACAGACATTTTCACGGATTTTTCCGAGGCTGTCACTTTTCACCTGCTCAAAATAATCTTAAAACAGGAAAAAACGAGTCCAAAATTACCTTACAGTATCTCCATTCAATGGACAATAGTTTTATAGCAATGAAATGGGCCGTATTTGTGTAATATTATTAAACCAACCAAATTTATAACCTACTTGTATCGATCGGTAATTTTCAGATATCTGCCATCACTGCAGTGATCTGCCATCACTGCCGCCGGTAATACGGTGTGTTTATTATAATGTATATAAAGCCACTGTCCGAATTCATGCATTTGAAGTTACAATTGCATGGAGGTTTCATTTCATAGAAACACATTTTGAACTTTGACTTAGCGTTAAACGTAGGTGAATAAAAAATATAATCGGTAATTGTGCCATTTTATTTAAATTGCATTATAGGTTAATAGAAATTAAAATTTTTCCTTGCAGTGAAATTTTTTTCACGGGATGTAAGCTAAAATTTTAGCCTAAATCAACGCTAAGAATATCAGATGAGATTTCTACAGAAAAACTATCCTCTAATACCGGCCTAAGCAGATTTCAACATTTAAACATAAAAATAGGGAAACTTTGAATTTTGAAACATCCGCAGATGTACGAGGGTTTCTCAGTGGGTAATGCAATACTACGTACACAGTAGATAGTGTGTTTTACATAAAACTCTATACAGACACTGCAGAAAAAAATTAAAAATAATGTCTTATAATGCCTTAATAGGCCTTTTTTGTATTTATCCAATAAAAACCGCAATGTTTGTTACATTTTTGCAACATACACTTATTTTATATGAATCTCGCTCATTTATTTACTTTTAACATATTGAGTAATTTCCTGTAAATTAAAAGCCAAAGCACCTTTCTAAATAAAAATGAAAGGAAATGAGAAGATATCTATAAGTTTACTTACTTTATCTATGTGTGATCGTTTAAATAAGTCCTTCAATCAATATAAGTGTTAGTAACAAAATCTATATCAAATTTGTCAAAGTACCTAATCGATATTCTAACGTCCGTACTAAATTATGGATTGTGGGGCGAATAACTATTTCAAAATGATCAATGACTTGTTACATACTTTACTAATCATTAAATGATATAAACTATTTGAAATATATGCGTTTAACTGCCAAAATTGTAGTACAATATGTTGAAAGATATATCAGACCGTTACAGTCTAGCGCACAGGAATTTTCGGTAAATTTGGCACCGTAATAATATATCTTTTAATTGATAATTTCATTAGCGTTAGATTTGAGCATAAATATTTGAAAGACAAAGTATGACCCTATCTAAACCAACGCTACGTATTTTAATGTCATTTGTTTTTCATGTTTTCCCTTTAAATAAAATATAAATATAATTAATGTCGACAGTTGAGGTGTCTGAGCATTTATGAATTTAATCTGCAGTTTCAGTTTAGTAATGCATTCTTTTCTATGTATTGCAACAAAAAAGATTATTAAATGAAGATTCCATTATGAAATTTATGTACTGCAAACAAAGAAGAATAATGTCTCAACAATGTACAAACATTTTATTTAGGACACAGATATATTTAGATTTATTTATTATTCTGAAAGTTGAATATTATACATAATTGAAGTAATTATATTGACTGTACTATTTAAGTTTATATGAGACGGCACTGTTAAGTCACAAAACCTCGAATTGAGGAAAGGAAAACAAATGCTGGGTTACCACACTGCATAGATAACATGCGTAGTTTCTAGTATAAAGTATTCACGATATTATTTGCAAATGAATACTTAAATCTGAGAAAAATCTATTTTTAGTAAATTTCGCTGATGAAATACGACTGAGGTGCCAACGCCCACTTATGACGTGTTGTCGGCTCGCCGTGGATGCCGAAGACAGCCAATCATCAAGCATAGTGGGTTATTTTGCAGGCTCGCCACGGCGAGCCGGTATAACGTTAAGATTTTACTGAGAAACAACCTAAAACTCCGAATCCATCCAAAAATTTAATCGAAGCTTGGCTTCCAGCTTTCTACAAAATTTATCTGTCAGGGCTGGAATCCAAAATTATTTAGCCAATCAAATTTAATCTTCGTAGCGTCAAAAAACTTTAAATTTTTACGCCATTTTTAAAAAGCAGCAAGTATTGCTTTGAGCGCAAAGATATAATGATGATTAAAATGTTTGTTTTCATGAATTCTTTTCAATAAATCATATTTACACTGACTTTTGATTTAGCGATTTCACCTGTTTTCTCTGTTGTAAGTTTTCGTTTGGTTAATTAACATCAGTGTACATCTGGTTCTGTGCATTTTTTCTTTTTCTTTTTTTCCGGTCATTATATCCTTTCCGGTATTTAGTGTATGTATTTACTTGGTGGGTGGGGGGGGGGGCGTATATCATTTTTTATTGTATGTAATGAACGTTAAATTAAATTAACTTAGGATATAGATATATTTAGAGCTATTTATTAACAAACTTAAAATGCAAGAATCACAATACTTATAATTATATGCCTAATACATGTAATTGGTAAAATCAAAGACTATATTCTTGAATTGGTCAAAACCCGGGATCCTTATATGTTTTGATACGATCCCAGCTTTTCTGAAAACTATATTCTTGAACTGGCCAATTCCTGGGATCTCTATATATTTCAATACGTTCCCGGGTTTTCTGAAAACTATATTCTTGAACTGGTCCATTCCCGGGATCCCTATATGTTTTAATACGATCCCGGCTTATCTGAAAAACATCTTCTTAGACTGGTCAATTTTCAGGATCCCTATATTATTTAATACGATCCCGGCTTTTCTGGCTGAATTGATTGACAACTTGTGTTTACTTTAGGCCTTGTGTCTGTCACTCATTCCAATACTAAGTAACATATTACAACTTAACTTCGTATAAAAAGACATTTTTATGAATTCTACCTATCTAACAATTTTTTGGTCACGGTCAACAGGCTATATAGTAAATGTGCATAGACATAGGGACTTCATTCTATCTGTTTACATGCATCTTCATATATACTCATATTCCTCTTTGTTAAAGTGAGAGAACTGGCTTCCATAAATTTATTTGTCACTTTTATTTTGATGTTCGCTGAAGTCTCTTCAGCGATCAGAACTGTCATTTTTACATTTAAACACACCCCTGAAAAAAAATTACGAAGCGAGTCGGTACTAGCTTTTTTAAAAGCTTGTATGATATTAAATTGACATTGTGATCATTTTTGCATTGTCAAGTTAAGCTCATTTGTAATTGACGGAAAATTTTAAGGATAATATATAAATCTACGCAGAAAATAAAAATCTGCCCCACTCTTTTTTTTTTAATTGAACGTTATATGAAAGTAAATTTCGATGGATATTTACAAAAACTTTCCTGGAGAACGTTATAGTTATATTTCTCCTTAATTCAAAGTAAATTATTAGGTTACATGAAATTATGGCAAAATGTAAAATTATTTTGACTGTCAATTTTTACTCATTATATTCCCTTGAATGGACAAAATTTCACTTTAATTTTTGGTTTAAAAAGATCCAAACAATGTACGCTCGTACACAGGTGCTAGTGGCATTGATTTGACCTAATATGTGTTTGACCTTGTTATTTATACAATAAAATACAAGAAAAGCATTGATGCAAAGCATCAAAGGACGTCCAAGCAAGAAATACAGCAAGTGAAGATGAACTAGTAGACATATGATGACAAGGTATTCTTATAAACTACCAGAAATGTATATCACTTATGAATGAGCGGACGAAAGACATTGTTCATTATGAACTTTGATTGGCTTGCTAGAGATTAGAATATGACTTGTTATTTCTTTATGATCGTGGTTATTAATAGCAACGGATATACATGTATACAATCATTAGTTATAATCCATATGTGTAACGCATGATCAACACGTACCACACCTTTGTAATTGTCCCTTATTATGTTATCGCTATTAGCGAAGACCCCCTCTTAGGTATCTGTTCACACTTAGTAACAATATGACACTGGTTATATTACCATGTTGACCATGTTGAACATAATTGTTTATTATACAATATTTATTACTTTTAATAAAAAAATACAAATTTTATGAATATTGTTTTCTTTTCTTCTTTTTTTGTGCTTTATGTGCTATTTTAATACTGAGTTTTTATGTTTACTACTCTTTTTTTATTAAAATTGTAAAATAAATTTTAAGAATTCAATTGTCATATTGACCAACGATTATAAGTCAAAACTTAACTGGAAAAAGTCAGTAAATTATGGTTTATTTTTCAATATATAATATTGTTTATTCTTAAACCATGTACATGTACAATTGTATTTTTCTTCATCAATTTTTTAAATTATCAATCAATTGAATAATTCATAAAATCTTATTTGTAACTTTGAATAATTCCTCGGCATCTTTACTAAACACGGATAACAAATTAAATAAAATGTTTCAAAGTTTATAATGTCATATTAATACCATAAAAATGTACCTTTTTCTCAATTATTGTACATATTTATTGTTTTTATCTCATATAGATAAAATGAAACATGCTATTGTTGTTGTTGTTGGATTTTTTTTAATTGTAACGATATCAAACATCTACTCCAAAACCGGGAGAGACCGGACACTAAACATGAGGTTCACTAGAAAATCCCGGTCAAAATAGACCGGGAGAGACCGGGAATTACCGATAGGAGTGATAAATAGATATATCTATAAATAGATTTTCGGAATATTTAGGTCATCAACTGATCATTCTAGGATACATGTACAACAATAACATACCATGATAACCTACTGTGTACTACAAAATGATAAATAAAAAACCCCGAAGAGCGCGATTTATTGACAGAAAAGGTTATTTCATTTGAAAATGTTTGCATTGCGAAATTCTCCAGTTCGCTATTCATTGTAACATATCGCGACATTTCATTCTTAATTAATAATCAAGCATCCTCATACCGATCGGAATGATCGGTTTTTATCATGACCGGCTAAAAGGCTCGAGAAGTTGCTGTCGCCCTTTCACAAAATCTGATTTCATTCCATAAGAGCGCCGCGCTTCGGCGCGGACGCCAATCAATATATTAAAAAAAAAAATTAAAAAAATAAGACAAATGTCGACTTGTGGAGGATAAAACCATTTAAAAGTATGTAAAATCCAGTTGTTTGCATGCGAGTTCGACCCGTTTGATCTATTTGTTGATGTATTTCAAGCGTAAATACCAGCTTACAATGTACATGTCATGACGGTCTCATCTTTCGGACCTGGGTGATTTCTTACTTTCGGGCTTTATAACATTAACTAGCGATTAATTGGGGATCTGTAAATAGTAAATTGTAATAGAAAAATATATTGTGCATTGATTCCATGCAAAAATCCGACGATATTACTGCCCGGTGAAAAATTTTTAACACAGATAACCGGCGTACCCATAATTTTCGTACCTTAATGTTGCATACCCTGTCTATAATAATATAACAGTGAAATTTTTTTTTTTTTTTTTTTTTTTTTTAATATATTGATATTTTATTGTATAAATAACAAGGTCAAACACATTTTAGGTCAAATCAATGCCACTAGCACCTGTGCGCTCGTATATCGGTTTGTATGTTACAAAATGTGTACGTTGATCTTTTGCTAAATACTGAGCATTTGATGTCCTTGTTTGAATCTAAACTAGCTAACATGACCCAATTTAACTAGATTACTTGAAGTTCGTAAAAAGACGATAAATAGACGAACATTTGAAGTTACACACATAAGGAAAGAAACGAACAATAATGGTAATCTTTAAGATAACATACGAAACCGTTCCTTTATAAATACAAAACGTTTTAAAAACATATTATGAAAATATTAATCTTGTCACTAGATCTTTAGATATACACGTTTGTCGATATTATTTCGATATTAACAATTTTAAAGTCATTGACGAGACCAGTCAAAATAAAGTTTGAGACGTTTTTTCATGGCTACCACTCAATTATTGCTTAAGATTCAATGTTTGTTAGAAACTACCTTAAGTATAGATCATAGTGATCAAACTTAAATTGGTAAAAAACGGCTGAATTTAGTTTTTGAAATTCTTTCTATAAAATTATCAATTTACTAGACTGATTAAATTAATCCGATTTAACAATTTGAAAGTATTGGTGTTATGATTCATTTGAAATACTGCAATTCTATTGGACAAAAAATTATTTCAAACACTAAATAGAACAAGTTGTATCAATTTTTTTATTACTTTCTAAACAGATGTTTGATATTTTAAATTCTTAGGCATTTAATTTATTTTCACAACACCAAATCCATACTTTTCATAGAAGACAAACAAACAAAACTTCAACTCCAGGTATCTTTTACACAGATTCCCCGCCGTAGCAAGCCTACGTTTAAAGTTAGATAATTTAAGTAATTTCTAAATACGTTTTGCGTTCTTGCTTCGGAACTCGGAACACAGTTTTGTAAGTAAATAAAAGACCGTTAAAAAATGGCTAATTCTTTATTCTTAAAAGTTTTTATCCTAAAATTATGTTAATAATTAAAGGGTTCATTTTTACTTACCATATGAACACATACAAGTGGTTGCATATTGTTCACAGGAAGTGAGCTAAAGTTTAGGTAGCCTCAGTTAACGCTATAAAAACAGAAACACTTTCTACATAAAAAACGGAATCCCCAAAGAACGCCCAAAACGACAAAATTGTGAAATGCTTTAGGCTCGATTTGATTGAGCATGTTCTTTGATTGTACTGGAAATTGCAAGCTACCTCTCCTAGCACCCGTTAAAGCAGAACGGTATTTTAAATTTTGAAACAGCCATAGTTTTGTTTCAGGGAGTGTATAACCGTCTCATTAGCAGTCAAATATTTGACAACAAGGTGAGACCAGGTGTCAATCTTTGCCAATTTGATACCTATATAGCGTTGAAATATTTGGCAATCATTCAGAATCGCACTTCCAATATTATTTCATTGATCTTCTTTGTGAAGAATGTAAGCTATTCTATTCATTTGGTTAAAATATACTTTGAAATTTAGTTGTCACATTAACCTTTTTCGTTGGAAACCCACGGTTGAATAACATGTCATCTTCCCGTGGGTAAAAGGAATCGAAAATGAATGATATACAGCAATAGACAAGTGAGTAAAATATCGACAGATGAAATTGCGTTTAACAAAATTAATATTCTTCAATGGCGAAGGTAAAAACAGTCAGTAACAGTAAATTTTCTATGCTTTATTGCTTGAAACCGTTAACTTTACAGTTTTAATATTTTTTCACAGCTTTATTTTATTGGTTGCCGCAATTTTGTCTGTAATACCAAACGTCGTATAGAATGAGCGCTTTGATTGGTTTGAATCGCGTCAGGAAATCGTGAGGCAACCAATTAAAAAGCTGTCTTTGACACACCTCTAATCGACTGAATAACGGCCAAAAAACCAATGTCTAAAAAATGTCTATAGTTTGGCCGTGGGAATTCGTCGATGCAGATTTTTTAGAATTTAAACGAAATTTCTTATCTATGTAATGTGGGTCTTAACATAGAATTATATGCAAAAAGAGATAAAATTGCGTCTCAGAAAAAGAAAATTTAAAATAAAAATTTAAATTATAATAAACAATATACTGTATATGTAATGACACCTCAGTTGTACCGATCGATCTCTTACAATGATTTCTGTATTTACTATGTCTATCGCAATTTGTTTAAAATCAGAACATTAGCTTTCATTTGTTTTGACCTTTATAACTTTAATGAGCACAATTGCCACTGATACAGTATCGTGCAATATTTTAGAAACGTATTTCGCTCTTTTTTGTAAGAAAAAATGTACATTGTTTATCTAAAACCAATAACAGTTTTGATTTCTCAATTGCTTTTATTTACTTTTAAAATATTATGACTTACTCCATGTACTCAGTCACCTGCAGTTAATTATTGAATTAAATTAACAAAATTTAAATTGAGTAAAAGTTAAATCAAATTCATTTAATAAATGTAATATAAAACACCAATACAATTCAGTTCAATGAAATTATTCTCAATTGCCTATGTTGAATGAAATTAAATCCAATCTTATTCCTTGCTCACTTCTTTACTATTAACACATTCAGTAATGCTGAAATTAATAAATACAAAAGCGGAGTAACTTTTTTGATAAAAAAAAATGTCTGGAAAAAAAATAGTTTAATCACTTTCATCTTTGTGTGATCGTTTACTAAGTAAGTCCTTTAATCAATATAAGTGTAAGTGACAAAATCTATAACAAGTACCTTATCGAAGTAAAACAGATGCAATCCTAACATGTAATATAACAGCTATATAATTATATCATATCGTTTTGTATCGAATTTCATTTCAACACCGTCAAAACAGTCGAAAATAGCAATCTTTTAAGTGGAAATTTATTTAGAGAAAGAGAAAACATTACTCATTGCTTATATACTTATCTGACGTATTGTAGGACTGATGACTATGAATGTTTGATTAAAACGTCACCGCCCAATTCATGGGAATACTCGATATTTTTGAAACGCAGTAACTGAACAATTTTATAAGAATGGGATTCCAGACCCGGGACTCCTCCAAAATATGTTCTGATCTAAGCAGATGTTAATACGTGTACGAGCATTAATGTTTTGTAATTCTTTTATTTACGTGTGATAAGGAGAACGATTATAAACTGAAGATGCCATTAAGAAATAAATATATGTACGGAAAACAAAAAAGCAGTTTCAACAATGTACAAACATGTTATTTAAGACAAAAATATTTATCTATAAAATATTAATTAATAATAATATTATATAAAACAGATTTATCTATTATTCTTAATCTTAGATATTATATAAAATTTAAGCTATAATTTTAACTGAAGTATTAAAGTTTATGTCAGACGACACTGTTAGGTATTTCAACTTAATATCGAGTGTCACGCAGAATTGAAAAGAATATAACTTTAGGATTGTCTAACAGCCGACCCGAATGACGTGTTGAAAAGTAATATCTATTTGTGAGCCAAAGAAAAAAAAATCAAGTATATCACATTTATTATTAATATATCATGATGACATAGTTTTTTTATACATGAATAATACTGCACAACAGTACGCATGCTCAGTCTCAGAGATATATTTAGAACCGTATATATACGGAGCTACAAAACCCTCCCCGTGTATTTCTTACAGGAACTGTACGAGATAAATAGTCCACTGGCATTTTTGTAATTTGATAAACACATCTTGACATTTTATGTTAAAATTTATTTCTCCCGAAAGCTATTTCAACACCTGGCTGTTTAAGAAGAACGTTCATGGTACTGAAGCTGAATCTTTGCAGGAAAGTGGCCGAAAGACCGAAACGATTAGGTCTACTGTTAAACCTTGTGAACGATCACTATGGTTATGAAGGGTCCTGTCTTATTTGCTGGGTAAAAGCGGTTTTACAGTGGATAACCGAGTGATTTCCTTAGCAGAAATCATCGATTTCAAAAAAGAACAAACACATGTGGTGCATTTGTTTAAAGTAATACACCTTCAATGGACACTATACATGACAATTTAACACACAGTTAAACGAGGTCGATGCCCGCCCCGTTTCTTCTCCTTACTGTTTTTTTTCTCGCTTTAAATGTTTCTATTCTCATTTTTAAATCATGCAATGTTTAATTAATTTCTATAATACTGTATATATTGCTGTAGTATCTATTTAAATGGACAAACTATTCAAAGACATTACTTTACAATACGTCAAAATACGCTTAAAGTTTTATAGTACTCCGTAAGTTACGTGTAGAAACCTTGTGACAAGGTGACAAAAACCTGAGAAAAACTTGTCAAACCACTTATTTAAGTATCTATTTTTAGTAAATTTAATGTTCCAAAAATCTATCTGATGAAATACGATTGAGGTGCGAACGCCCACTTATGACTTCAGCTAATTTGACAATGTAATTTAAACGATCGACTGTTATAATGCATATTTGACCAACAGTTGATATTGTAAAATGTTTCAAATGTTGATTCGATATAAATCTATTAGTATATAAAAAGACTTTCCATCTTTAAAAAAATGAATTTCGAAAATGCTTATAAACCAAAAGAAACGATTTAAGACAAAGGTCAGCGTATAAGTATATTAATTTCGTGCTATTCATGAAACAAAGTAAAGAGAAAATACCTTTTAACACAATAATTAAACTATTACATCCGAAAAAACATATTTAAGTAATTATATTTAATTAAACTCCTTACACAGTCGATAAACAAATGGCCGTCAGACAGCGCGCAAAATCTGATTGGCTAATTGAATGTAAGCGCTTAATATTTAAAAGTTTCAAACAAAATATTTTGAACCAAATATTTGCCCATGTTCCGTCAGCATGTACGAATATATTTTTCCGTTCTTATTTGAAATCAATCTGTAAACCAGCATCGCGGAATTGCAAAAATAGAGTGTTGTTTGTATTTCATTTTAAATTCATAATCATTTATTACATTGTTTGAATTTTTTGTTAATGATTTTGAGTATGAAATTGGTAGAAAAGGAGATAAACTTTTGATTAAAGGCAAGACAATAGACTTTAAAAAAAAATATTATCATGACGCTTTGCGTTTCTGAGCAATAACAAGTATTAGTCGTCGGGCTTGACCATCATAAACTTTAATGTTAGATAATTTAAGTCATTTCTAAGTACGTTCTGAGTTCTTGCTTCGGAGTAAGAAAATTATTTTTGTTCTTAAATACAGGGCCTTTCTGAAATAAGGCATTTTCTTTATTCTGAAAAGTGCTTACATTTGTTATTTCAACCGATTTATCTATTTTATTTGCTACTGGAAATGAGTGTTACCCTTGCCCGATTCCAAAAATACTACACTGATATACTCGTATATATAGCAGGTGCAAAAAAGCCCAAACTCACATGTTATATATCAGTTGTGTTTTTTTCCTATTTGAATCAACGAAAAAACAGCACTTATAATAGTCTGTTATATATCAATACGGTTTTCAAATCCACAATGAAAGTGTACCGAATATAATGGGTTAGATAGAACAAAGAAAAATTCTGAACCATGCGATAAGTAAAAGAAAGAGCATCGACACACGAGGCTATCTGATTTGTACGAGGGGGGCTTGGCTTAACTTTTGTATCATAGTCAAACATAAAAACACGAAACCCCGGAAAAAAGTGACCAATGAACGAGCATTAGAATGTGATATTTATGTCGCTTTCCCTTCCTCTGCCGTCACAATGAGTAAACCCCAACAAAAAATGAACCAATCAATGGGCATGCCCTGGAGTGCGGGTAACTAATACCTGCACTTCAGTTAAAGCATTGAGCGTGTATATGTATACGATTTAACTGTGACACATTTCCAACAGAAGTGTCCCCATACTATGATACAATAACAATAACAAGATTTACATAAAGTGTTATTGTCAAATTTAAGTGACTTAGAGGTTCATTTTATAGCCATAAATTTTGAACTTTGATCTGTGAACAACTTTTGCATCGTAAAAGATGGATAACATAATATGAAAGCTATATTTTCAGCCTCATTATTATAATTGTATCATAGGTTTCTATAAACAAACTGTGAGCAAGGAATTTTTTTTTTATATATATGAGACCTTTTTCACAGAAAGTGAACTAGAATTAAGATTGCCTCCGTCCCAAATTGAGAAAAACATGAATCTCTACAGAACGCCCAAAACGGGAATATTAAAATACTGCAGGCTCGGTTTGATATGAGCCTGTTCATAGACGGTACTGAGACGTACAAGCTACCGTCCGCTAACCCCTCTCCCTCCCCCATCCCTCCAATTCCCTCCCCAAGCACCTACTTAATCAAAATTCAATATTTAAACATAAAAATGGTGAGATATTGAATTTAGAAACACCCTCTTAAGTATATAAGGGAGTTTATAACCGTCCTGTTGGCAGCTAAATAGTTGACAACATGACAACAAGGTCAGACAAAGTGTCGTTGCCAATTTAATGGTAAAATATCTACATAGCTGAAATATTTGGTGACTATTGAAATAACAGGGTCAATATTATGTCAATTGTATTCTTCTTGAAGAATGCCAACTATTCTATTAATAAGATATGTTAAAAGTACGTATTGAAAAGCACTTGCGCATAAACCTTAATTTCGTTACTTATATTTCATTAAAAAATTCAAAATATTCAGATATTAAACGTTATTTTCACTGTAAATTTATTCCTGAAGGAGTTTTTACATGAACTTGTATAACATATTGTGGGTCTCACATAGAACGATACACAAGAAGAGATACTAAAGAAGAGACAAACATTACAGTAATTATAATATAAAACTAAAAAATAAAAGAAAACAAAATAAAATGACGCCTCAGGTGATCCGATTACTACATGTAACACTAATTTCCGTATTAAATTGATATATTAAAAACCAGAACATGAACGTCTGTTTGTATTTATAAAATTTAAGCTATATATACAATTCACACATGGTTTCAGATTGTTCTACATTTACATTCCGAAGTTGTTTTGCTTGTTTGTCTTATTTCTTTTGTTTTACGCTTTGTATATTTATATAGCCCCAACTGCAACAAAAACAGTGTTACATACAACGTTTTGCAATATTTTAGAAAATAATGCATTTCGCTCTTTTTGTCTGAATAATTTTTGATAAACAATTTAATTCAAATTGAATAAATGTTCAATTAAATTTAAAGCTGAGTAAAAAAATAATTTATTTCAATTTCAAATTAACTAACTCACTTACATTATTCACATGTTAAGTAAATAACTGTTTTACCGTCCAAAACAAAAAATAACAAAGATACACAAAAGCAAAACAAAAAAACCCGTAAGTTATTGAACAGAGAGCAACGAAAAATGAAAAAGAAATCAACTATGACGTAACCTTAGATCATAAACGGGTTAACTCTTACTATGATTTAATAGAAGTTAAATCGTTACTGCTTTAAGGTGATGATAATGACTTAAATTATTGTGTGATCGTTTAGTCAAAATAAGTATCTGTTACAATTTCTTTAATATCAAGTATACAAAGTAACTTATAAAATTTGAAAAAATAACTATAATTTCAAAACGATCAATGGCGTGTAAAATACTTTAATAATGATAAGAAAATTTTTGATCTATTTGTCAATATTGTATTAAACACTAGTTAAAAGTTATATCTGAGATAAATACTGGTTTGTTAAGATCAAAGTCTGGTGCATTAGGATTTAACGTTATTTTAAAACACACGTAGATTGTTAAAACTTATGACTTAGTCCATTGAAATGCCAAATAAAATTGTTTTTAAAGTTTTCTGTATGTTTTTTGGCAAAATACGAGTGGTAATAAGATTTTCAATAAATTTGCAATGCCATAAATCATAGAGACTGAGGCGTTTATAGTCCTAAATTATAAAGCCCTGACAATGATCAATTGGTATTCTAAAGAATCAAACAATATGACTGTCTATCAGACAATCCTTAATGACGTGTTAAAATTCCCAAAACTGTATGCTGGCGACTCATTATCATATAAATCAGAAAGAAAACAAAATATGATCATTTTACCGTTAAATAATGTCTGCACAGTTATGGTAAGTATGTGACTTCTGTAATGTATGGCAGATAGAGAAATTTATAATTAAAAAATGCAGATTGAATATTTAGATTACATATTTAGATTAAAACATCTGTTTCTTGCACACATTTAAAACAATGCATCAAATAATTGCCAATTTTATGTTTTGACAAACCTTAACTTTAGTTCTGTAGCAAAAATTATTCAGTTTCCAATATTTTCTGTGCCTGTATCTCCTTCCGTCAGATTACTCTTCTCGAGAAGATACTCAATATAGCATTGGGTTACATTTAGAAAAACACTTAATAATTTGATTCTCATTTATGTTTTTGTGAATATATTTTCTACACTCTATTGGACCAGTTGACGAATTCAAAGGAGCAATACGGTTACTTACTGGAAATTTTTGAAACGAGTGTTATTTCATACTGTGGTATTATGAACGAATATTTCTTTCTAATATAGACTACTTTATGATTATAACATTGAACACTAAAATTATGACTGTTAGGTTTATTTCCCTACAGATTAAGCTTACTATATCTGTATAATATTACATTAAATTACGATACCTTTAACATCATCCAAGTCAAACAATCTATCATAAATTTGCTATTGGTAATTAATAACCGCACAAATTTCGGAAGAAACCGGTTTAAGCAAGCGTTGTCTTTTTTATATTTATTTTTAGTTATATGTAATTTCTATAAATATCTATATTTGAATAGAAAGTCATTGACTTTAAATTTCTTTACACACATGTTGACAAATTTCTACGAACTAGGCCACTTTATTAGCTATTACATATTTGCAGCTGACTTCATGCATTTGACTATAAATAGTACAAAAGTCTTTAAATAATCATTATACAAATGAAAAAAAGGTAAAAAATCAACACTTGTCGCATTAATACATGTGAGATGATATGTAAGCTTCATTTGACAAAAAATATTAATTTTATAAATGTGCATAGTAAAATTATAGTAAAATTTAATGCAGTTATAGTTATGTATTTGAAGTAAGTTTGACGTTAGCTTTTTTCTTGGATGGGAAAATTGTGTCACTATAATATTTTTTCTAAAACTTTACATAATTTTAGAATATGATGATAGAATCATTTTATACAAAAAAGAACAGGCGTCTCCGATCCCGTTTTCGAGTTATCTGACCTTGATGTATTTCAAACGTAGGTAATTCACAATCGAGATTAGCAAGATAAAGAGTAGTATTTAAGGCAAAATTTTCCAAAACAATTACTGAAGTTAAGATTCTGAACATCTGAAAAGTTTCTAATCAATAAACAATTGCGAAAATAATACATCTGCTGAAAATTAAAATATCAACAATCATTTGCTGAAAATGAAAATATCAACAATCATTTTCCAATTTGCATCAACCTATAATAAAACACATTTAAAAACATACTCTATCTCATTAATGTATACTGAAATAGATATATAAGAATAACATAAAGTTGAAATTCAACTTCAAGAGTAATGGTACATTAAAGGCACATAATGACATTTAGCATGTTAAAGGTACAACACTAAATATGTCAACATTAAAGGTACTGCACCATATTTTCTGAAAAGATAACTATAACATTTTCAGACACAAAATTCAGATAAGATATCAAAAAGAAATGCATTCAATATGAATAATTAAAACAAAGGCATTTCCTTAAACATTTCGAAATACAATATACATATTTCATTTACTTGTACTCTCTCGAAAATCTGAAATGTAAATTGCACACACAGAAATAATGATTTCTGATATAGATTTCATGTTTAAACCTGAAACTTTATAACTATTCTGTAATGTAAAACACAGAAATTAAGTTCAGTAAACAAAACACATATAAATCAAAACTGAAATACAATATTTCAATAATTTATATGGAAAATCAAAAGTCATACCTATTATGTGACATTCTCCCCTGATCTGCAAAAGATTGAGGATACAAAATGTCATGATTTTGAGAATAATCAACATTTGCAGTAATGGGTCTAACCCACTCACCATACCTATCTGGTGGTTTTCTAACCCTTGATGACCTTCGAACAATACTGGGGTCATCTGTAACAAGAGAAAAAATTGTTACCATTAGAAATATCATTTAAATTACTATTTGATAAAATAGCATTATTATGGGAACTACTAGATTGGTTTCCACCTGAAAAATTAGAATATAGGTTATCAACAGAAAAATTATCTCTAAAATGTAAATTTGGAGAAACATGTTGAGACCCTAAATTCTGTGAAAATGATGACATCTCTCCACCAGTAGATGACAACTGATCCTCACAAACAACATGTGTATTGTTGGTTGGCTGCACCGGTCTTAGTACACGGAGCTTGGATGCTGGTCTTCTATGGGGTGGGATGTATCTAGGAGTTTCACTTCCTGTGCTGCAGTCTGAGTCTGACTCGTGCTCTGGTACAACTCCTGTAGTCTGTTCCCTCTTTTCTGGTCTGGTTTTTGTTTTAGAAACCTGCTTTTCACTCTGTGTCTCATCGTAAGTGTACGGTACAGACATCAGAGGAAGAAGGAGGTTTCTATGTAGGGTCTTCTCTTTTCCCTTGCCAGCTTCTTTCTTCAGTTTGTAGACTGGAATGTCTTCATTGGGGATGCCTACTATGATGTAAGGTTCCTTCTCCCACTTGTCATCTAACTTGCCTTTAGGGGTAACGTTCCTGATGAGGACTCTATCACCAACATCTAAAGTAGAGTGTCGAACCTTAGCATCATAGTAGGTCTTGTGTCTCTGTCCTTGTTTGATGGAGGTTTCTTGGGCAGTCTTGTATGCAAACTCCATCCTCTTCTTCAACTTGTCAACATAGGACTCTCTGGACTTCGACTTCTGTTGATGCTCGATGCCCAAGAATGCATCAATGGCTAGGCGTGGGTGCCAACCGAACATCAAATAATGCGGGGAGTAGCCAGTAGACTCATGTTTGGTTGCGTTGTAGGCATGAACAAGAGGCTTGACAAAGTCCTTCCAATTGCTCTTACCCTCCGAGTCCAGAGTACCAAGCATACCGAGTAACGTCGAGTTAAAACGCTCGGTTCGTCCATTACCCATAGCGTGGTAGGGTGTTGTTCGAGACTTCTCCACCCCTGCAATCCTACACAGCTCCTGTATAACCTTACTTTCAAAGTTACGGCCCTGATCACTGTGCAGTCTTGCAGGAAAAGAGTAGTGACAGAAGAAGTTCTCGAACAACACTCTTGCTGTTGTGTGGGCTGTTTGGTTTCTGGTCGGTATGGCCTGGGCGTACCTAGTAAAATGATCAGTAATAACTAGGATATTTTCATATCCACCACTAGATTTCTCTAATGATAGATAATCAATACAGACAATCTCCATAGGATAAGAAGTCTGTATAGGTACCATATGGGCAGAAGGTTTATGTGGCGTCTTTCTCCTTATGCAATTCGGACAGGTTCGAATCCTTTCAAGGACATCTTGTTCCATATGGGCAAGAATAATTCAGACCAAGAAAGGGATAATAAGTCAATAAATCAACACCCTAACTTTTCAAGAAAAAATAATACTGTGTTCCTAGAAAAATGCCTACGACACTGTGTGAAAACAAAACTGATCAAAATACAAATATGTCACCTAATCATCTCAATAATATTTACTGTAAAATGTTTCTAACTGGTCAAAATATATCTGATCAAGTAATTACTGAAAAAAATATCTCGCGAAAATATATGAAAAATTTACGTTTTACATGTCAACACAAAAAATACACATACCTCAATATTCACACTATACACAATGATATAAAATCCAATAATTTACAAAACAAAAATATTTACAAGGTAATTTAACAGGAGTTACCCGTTAAATTGGTATTCAAAAATAAAAAGTTCTGCTCACTGTTCATATCCTCAGACGATATCCTCATTCCATGGTGGTGACTCATCCCGGCTCCTCGTAAATTCTACACGTCGTGAAAATGATAAACTTCTATGGAACGCGTTATCTGTCAAGATAATAAAATTCCTCCTTGCGCGCAAAAATCCTCCAAATGAATTTGCTAGCTAGCTAGACTTTTAAATAAACAAATAACACTGATGCATCAGATTTTAAATACGCTTTTCACTTTATTATTCCCGAATCCTTTCCAAAACTTCCAAAGTATCCAAGAATGAATAAAAGTGGTGAAACAATCGTATATACGTCAGCGATCCTATATTAATGTCGTCGGGATTCGTATCCACTCCACGTAACCCTCTGGGAACCTCGTTCCTGGCTCTGTAAGGAGCAGAGACTCTCCAAAAGATACCACTCGTCCTCCTTAGATCTGGACTCTTCAGATCGCCGTGACCATTCAAAAACCACACTGGCCACCAGTGTCATAGGGTCAAATATTTCCGGTGGAACAGAAACAAAACTCTGGGCGTAGGTTCGATGTTTTTAATGACTCCAAATAAAAATGGTCTAAAAATATAATAAAATAATTATACATCTTACAATTACAATACATATAAAAACAAAATACATTGAAATAACAATATATATACACAATCGACGCGGAATAAGAAAATACAAAAATACATAAATAAGATTACAATCAATATGTTAATCTTAATACAATTTCTTACCACAGCGTCTGTAATTAAACTATTTCAATATAAATTGAAATAGGTAAAGTAAATGTATATCTATATAAATGTTAAGTTTTTACTATGTCTGACTCGTAAGAGATGACTGTAAAGAGTGAGCGGGACAGGAAAAGCAAACAGTGCGCAGAAGTAAAGAATATTTAAAAGAACCAATGGATATCTCTCTCACATAGAATCATTCATAACAAACACAACAATTGGATAAGTTACAAGAAAGAAAGAGTGACCAGTGTTCACGATATTGCACGGGTGAGATCGACAATGTACATCATTGACGGAAATTGTCGATTTTCACCGATTCAATACCGGAAGTTAAACTTATACGATAAAACCTAAACGAAATCGAATAAAAACGCGCGTGCACGATGTTTCCGCTTAAACAAAACTATGGAAAGCCACGGCTGCCATTACCATATAATTTCAATCTGTGACACAATCTTTATATAAACCGCCAATTATCGTCTATTTCCATCCAAATTATGGTTTGATTTTGCGAAAAATTCTTGATTTGCAAAATTACTAGGCAAGATGTTGATTGAGATGGATTACCCCCATGTTTTCTGCTTAAAATGTGTCTTATATCAACTTCTAAGATCGTGCAGAGTTCATATAAATTCTAATATACAGTTTCCATTATGTCTATATGCCATTATTTAACCCCTTCAAAACAATTGTACATGTTTAATTATTATAAAACCTTATTTAGGAGGCAGATTTAGCATTTTTATATTTCACTGTAAACCATTGGATTACAAAATGTTTATAAAAAAGAGTGATAAGTTATTAATATAGGAATCATTTGGTCATTGCTCAGTAAAATGACCCACACTTTGTTTTTAGTCATAATATGTTTGTTAACCTTTGATATGGAAGAGGTTACACAATATTCAACTTCATGCATGGTCAAAGCGCGAACAAAACAAAAATATGCGTTGAATTCTAAAAATAAAATTAAACGTCAAAGGCAAAGTCGAATACTCGACCGAGATAAGAAACTATTCGAGTAATTGACATAAAATAACTACTCATACGGGTTTATGTATCTTATTCTAGTACTGTCACTTAGGTATTACTTCACGGTAACTTTAAAGAACAGTTAAGATAACTCGGAAAATAATAATAATAATAATAATAATAATAATAATAATAATAGTAATAATAATAATAATAGTAATAATAATAATGTTGATAATGTTAATACTGTTATAATAATAGTAAGAAAATAATGATAAGAATAACAAAAATAATGAAAATAATAGGAATTTGAATAAAAAATTGATATAAATAAAAAGTAATTGTAATAAATAATGAAAGTTATAATAAATAGAGGATATTGAATGAGTGTAGTTTAATACTAAATTTATTGAATAAGTTGAATAAAGTCGTAATATGCGAGCCTCTGGCGAGCATAATATTGTTTTATTCAACGAGTTCAATAAATTAGTATTGAATCTACACGAATATAATATTCTGTTTAAATATGGTACAAATGTACAAATTCGGACCGAATATGGTACAATTTTCGACCGAATATGGTACAAACATTGTACCATATTCGGTTGGAATAAGTTTTTCTATGCTCGCCAAAACGTATTTGGTACATACCAAAAAAAAAAAAAAACTCATAAAATGAAAATGGCCTACGTATATGGTACATAAATTATGTATTTCTTAATAAATGAAATAGTCTGCCGATGTGTAAACTTTTTTTCAAACTCAAATACATTGTATTAACCTAATATTGGAAGTGACAAAAGTATATCATCATCATCATCATCATCATCATCATCATCATCGTCGTCGTCGTCGTCGTCGTCGTCGTAACTAGCAGTAACAGAAACAGCTAACCTAACCACACTTTACATGGATTTTGCTGGTTGTGTAACTGTTTCGCCGGCTAGCTCAGTCGGTTGCGCGTCAGATTGGCACGCAGGCGGCCTGGGTTCGATTCCCGGGCGGGCCAGATACTTTCGTGGAGATTGGTCACGAAATGATTTCTACGGCCATTCTTCCCCTACCGCTGTTTCAAGTAGGGCAGTTGTCAATTACTGGCGAATGTATCTGCTTAGTACTGGTTACTAAGTACTAGTACTCTAAGACTAGAGACGTGCTTGCTCCAGGTAACTCTGTAAAAGTTTGAGGATTATCGCATTTTGGTTATGTTCATAGAGTGTGAACGTGTAAGGGTAAAGGTAGGCGAGCAAATCCATGAAGCGCGCCAGCGCTTCTTGGAAAATTTGATCGTTTAATACCACTCGGTATTAATGCTTATATTTTAATACATTTTAATAATAATTGGTAGGTTTTGTCCAGATATGATTGCTTTAAGCAAACGTCGTTGCAGGAATGTCGACGTCGCATTCGATTGGTCGAATGACGTCGCGTCAGCCATATTAATGATTTCGTGCATTGTTTGGGTCAATCTAAAACTTCTGACAAGAAGATATTGCATGAGAAAATCCGAAAAATAAACATGAAATTGGGCCGAAAAAATAACTAACGAAATTCATATTTCATGCATTTGCAGTTGTTTTACGATAGAATTTCTTCGATATAATTCAATATCCTTTGGTCAGTAGTTTTAGATTGACCCAAACAATTCACAAGATCATTAATAGCAATTTTCAAATTTTTAAAACTTTTTTTTTCGAAAGTGTATTTTCACCAAAATCCGATTTAAGAGATTTTGAGCTCTTTTAAATGAATATATCTCTCCAAAAATAAGGATGTTTGACTGGCTGCTTTAGACAGGTGTGACTGTATTCCTAAACATTAGGCGAAAAAAAAAAATTGTCTGGTTCCGGTGACCCGACCCTACCTATTTTTTTTCGCCCGACCCTAAACTTTTTTTTATTTGAATACGAAAAAATTGGTCCGATTTTTTACTCAATATTCAAGAGAATTGTAAAGAACGTTTTTAAAGCGTTCATGTAAACATTCTAAAAATAAAACAAAACTTAATAATTTTAGTTTAAGTTTTGAATCTATAATATGTTGTCTTGATTAAGGGAAAGTAAATTTTGAAAATAGAAATACATTGTATGTGTCAATTATTTGAATTTGAAACATTGGATATTCAATCTTTTTTGGTTGGTAAGCAGATGTGTGCGTTAGAGTGTTGGTTATTTTCTGGAACAGGAGTTGTTAGCTTTAATATAATGAACTATCAAACCCAAAACCATTTGATTTAAAGACTGAAATAGCACAGTATGAG
This sequence comes from Ruditapes philippinarum, assembly GCF_026571515.1. NCBI lineage: Eukaryota > Metazoa > Mollusca > Bivalvia > Venerida > Veneridae > Ruditapes > Ruditapes philippinarum. The sequence continues at coordinate 211,128 of NW_026859220.1, forward strand.
TTTTAGATGAAACAGTCTTTTATTTACTGGGTTTATTACCAGTCCCCTCTAGATCTTGTGGCAAGGTTCGAATCAAAACCTCATATTTTTAAATAAATGTACGAATTTGCACAGCACTAAAGCATTCAACGTAAAGCATTCCCTGCGACTTCTTTTTACGCTGATATTCAGTCAATTTAAAATGTTCTACAACCCATGATTTTGCCATATAATTGCATAAATACTGTACTAGTCATAGCAAGCACCGAAAATGGTCTCGTTTATAGCGAATTATATTTTCAAAATATAACACGTACAGAAAGAAACAATTATTAAACCTATAGGGTTAAATGTGCATAAAAAACTCCTCCAGCTTGCACACTATGCATGTTTACAGTACATAAAAAGCTTAGTGTTGCACGCACAGAAGACTTTAATCACACAAAATATACATTAAAATAACGTTATTATATCACCTTTCACTCAGCATCAGTAAAAATAAATAAATAAATAAAATAAAAAGAAATGCCGACCTACCCTACCTACTTTTTGGGGGCATGTCACCGGAACCAGACATAATGTTTTATTTGGCCTTACTTTGTAAAGTTGATTTGTCGTTCCGACGTCATATTGCTGAGAAGCCGACAAAGCTTTGAAGTTTCCGATTTTTTCTTTGATAACGTGCCGCTTTAAAAAGGCGGGAATTTTGCACACGAGTCTTACTCAGAAGTCATTCCTTCAAAAGAATTCTTGACAGTAAGTACTGTACATAATTTTAATTTTCAGTTGTCTTAATATGCATTGATGTTTTAACATGCATTGATTTTTATGTTTTATGCCCCCCCCCCCTCAGAGTGCATTTGCAGTTGTCCGTCCGTCTATCCAATTGTCCGTGGCATTCCTTCCGGGTGCGTAACTCCTAAACTGCTAAAATATTTAAGCTACAGTCATGAAACTTCATGAAAAATGTTGTCCATCATCAGCTCTCAAGATACATTTCAGCTCACCTGAGCACAAAGTGATCAAGGTGAGCTATTGTGATGGCAAGTTGTCCATCGTCCGTGCGTGCGTGCGTCCGTACGTGCGTCCGTCAACAATTTCTTCAAACGATTTCTCCTCCTAACCCGCTAAGCCAAATTCAATGAAACTTGGCAGGAATAGTCCTTGCATCAAGCTCTACCAAAGTTGTTCAAAGAATTCCATTTCATGAAGAACTCTGGTTGTCATGGCAACGAAAAGGCAAATCATAGTGAAATCTTTAAAAATATTCTTGTCCGAAACTGCAAGGCCTTGAGGTTTGATATTTGGTATGTGACATAATTTTGGTATGTGACATAATTTTGGGGTCCTATACTAAGATTGTTCAAATTATGCCCCTGGGGTAAAAATTGGCACCGTCCCGTGCCTGTGTTGGGACCCTGTCTCCAACCCGCTGGGAGGGGGGCCGGAGGTCCAGCACAAATATGGCGGTTTCATATAACACGCCATATGAAGTGGGCCTCATCGAGGGCCCCCCTCCCAGCAGACCGGAGACAGAGCCCCAAGGCTGATAAGTGAGGATGGGATGATGACGATGATGATGATGATGGCACAGAGTGCATCACTAAAACCGTTCAATCACTGGGGGCTGGAAATGTAACCTTAATGCTTCAACGTTGAGATCCAGCTCCCTTGATGCATAATTCAGTGGAACATAAAATGATGAAATTTACCCCTGTGTGACGTTAAATCTTATTTTTAAAATTTGAACAACTGCGGTGCTATATACATATTTATAACAAACGGCACCTTCCCAGGACCATGTTAAAAAGAATGAGTAACTAATAACATATATACTATATTTACACTATAAAACAAGGGTGATTTTGCCACACAGGGGTAGTGATAAGATCATTGAAGATGAAGACATGGCCAGCTCTTGTTTCTCATGTTAAATTTAAAACTTACTTGGTCGTTGTTCCTTTCTACGGCCATTCTTCCCCTACCGCTGTTTCAAGTAGGGCAGTTGTCAGTTACTGGCGAATGTATCTGCTTAGTACTGGTTACCCGCTTACACCAGAGTGTAAGCATGCCCAGGAACGGTGCGTAGGTTAACTGACCGCTGTGATATGACTGAAATACTGTTGAAAACGGCGTAAAACCCAAAAACAAACAATGGTCGTTGTTCCCTAGGTAACAGCATGACTTGACCAGAGGTTTGCGGTAGGGTATGTTCCACTCAGGTCAGTTCTGCATGCCCACCTGCATGTTAATTGTACATGGTGAGCCTGTTCCTTTAAAGTTTGGGGTTCAGGGATGCTGTATGGTGGGTTTTTGGGGGAGGCCGATGCGAGGTTGCCGAGGCACGGATACCATTCAGTTTTTCATTTTTTTATTTGTTTTATTCCTAGTTTTCCTATTTGGGTTTGTTCGAAATTTACGAAATTGGCGTAGGAGTCTGTGTGCTTCCTAAAGTGCCAGACACATATTCCTGGGGGGGGGGGGCATTTTATAAATGGGGGACACCTCGGCACATATATTTAACAGGCCTGTGAGGTGCCTTATAATTAAGGGAGGGCCAAGCATGGGGCCACCTGAGCGAGAGGTCAGGTGTTCTTACTCCCATTTATAATGTTTAATATGTCAGAGGACAGAATGCTCTGAAAGAACTTGAATGGGGCCTTTAATGTTAGTGAGTGACTGGCACTGAAGTACATATTTAGGAAGCACACAAGGCTCCTTGAGTAGACACTATGTCTAATAGACATTATTTAAATCTTACGGTATTATCATACCGGTAACCCATGACCAGCGGAGTCGCACAACCGGGACCTGGACAGTCCAAGCACACGCAGGGCGGCCCCACTGGCCATAGAATTATGTATTATTTCTATTTAAAACTATTTATTTATGACGTTCTAGTATAACATTATATCCGCATCCGTAAAAAATCGAAACAGTTCAGAGTTCGAGGACCTATTCCATGTATCCGTAGTCCGCAGTACGCATCCGTATACGCATCCGCATCCGCAAGTCGAATCGCTCAGCGAGCGATTCGTTTGCGGATATGCGGATGCGGACCCTTTTTGCGGACAATTCTAATTACACCTAGTTAATTATTTTCAATTGAAATACACCAAAATTGGTATTTTTGTCCTATTTATTGAATATTTACATAATATACATCTGCATACTTCTACTGTTTCATTTTTGTTAACTTTTCTTCTGAAAACAAAATGCACGAACTCCCAAGCCAAACATTGGGCAAGATTTGCCCATGAAAACAGACATTTATTTTAAAGATTCATAAATAAATTATATACCGACTGGTAAAGCTTGTCAGACGTTAGCATTTCAAATTGCAATGCTTTTTTAGTTCATTTACGTTCAAATGACTGTGTGGATTTCCATATAACCCAGAAAATAAACGCTAATCACTGTAAAATGAAAATTAAAGTAAAAAGCAGCATAAAATAAATGAAAACATACTTGAAATACTTATACTGTAATTAAAGGGTTAAGACAGAGGGCAGCTTAGACATTTTACTTACAAAAATGATTACGTATGCGGGTACATGGAATATGGCACCCGCACGATAACTCTGCGGATACAGTTACTGATACGGGTGGCTACGGATGCGGGTGCGTATGCGTGTACAAGAAATAGACGGCATTCTCTAGAGGTCTTCTACCAAGGTTGTTCGAATATTGCCCCTGGGTTTAAAATTGGCCCTGCTCTGTCGGACAGTATTTGGTACAAAAACGCTTAGTTTAACTATATAATTATTATATAGAGAAATTTAAAAATATATATCTTTTTCTCTAAAACCACTTTGCCCAGAGCTTTGATATTTGTTATGTGACATTTTCTATTGAACTTTCGACTTTTGATGAATTAAACCTTGACCAAGTGACTTAATTTTGAAGCTTTTGCCTTTATTTTCCTTACAGTTATTACAGCTCAATCTGATTTTGGTGAAAAATACACTTTCGAAAAAAATTGTTTCAAAAGTCGCTATTAAAGTATTAATGATTTTGTGAATTGTTTTCGGTTAATCTAAAACTACTGACCAAAGGATATTGAATTATATCGAAGAAATTGTATCGTAAAACAACTGAAAATGCATGGAAAATGGATTTCGCGTTAGATCTACTAACGCGATATTTTCGGCCTATTCCATTCCTATTCAATAAATAGGACAAAAATACCAATTTTGGTGTATTTTAATTGAAAAATAAAAAATCTTGTTATTTTTTCGGATTGTATTTGATGTCATGCAATGTCCTCTGGTCAGTATTTTTAGATTAACCCAAACAATTCACAAAATCATTAATAGCGACTTTTGGAAACAATTTTTTTCGAAAGTGTATTTTCCACCAAAATCAGATCGAGCTCCTTTAATCTGTAGATTTGAACATTTTAAATTTTATGGAGTTTATAGGTCTTTGACCTTCGAACCCTGCCTAGTCGTGACTTCTGGTGAGCGACCTAGGCCCCCAGGGCCCCTTCTTTATATCCCTTCCATCCACGTAGCATTGGTTTCTACAGACCGTTTGTCCGTTGACCGCCATAAGTTTGCCCGCTATTTTTCCCCTGAATTTGAATTCGGTTGGATTTCAATGAAACTTTACATGAAGTACTTGCTACTTTCATTGCGCATATTGCCCGGAAGTTCGGATTGTAAATTTTAGCGGAGCTATCAGACGAGTGATTTTAGCTCAGCTCATGTCGTGAGACATTCGTTTTCGACACGCGGTGTTCAATACAAGCTCTATTAACTAATGAAGTATAAATGTATAATAACTTATTATATTATTTCAGATGAAGGAAGCAATTAGGAGAAAAAGGAAGCAATTAGGGTGCTTGCCCAGGTCGAAGTACGACATTATTGTCAGATGTTTAAACGGATCGTTCGATGTCCCTGTGAAGAAACGGACACCTGAAGAGAATAATTGTTTGGCCATGATTAGAAAACGTAAGGACTTCGAGCTTGGTGACCGGGGTTCTTTATTGTGTGGCGGAAAGCAAGTCCTTGTGAAAGAAGATCTTCCTAGATTTGTTGAGAAGATGTTCATGGAAAACAAAGGATGTGGAGCAAGGGTTATTTACAACAAACTGAAAGTAAATTACACGGGGTTCTCGGAACAAGCTATCCTTGAAATACTGTACAATAGCAAGTATTACCATGAGAAGTATCCGAGATTTACAAACAAGCCAACGCCAAAGACAATTACAGAAGAGGAACCAGGCAAAAGATGGCAGATTGACATAATTAACATGAAAAATCAAAGTGTTAGCTACAAGGGGTCCACATACAGTTATATTCTACAAGTCGTGGACGTTTATTCTAGGTACGTTATGCCAAAACCCCTGAAAACGAAGAGTTCGCGTGAAGTTGCAAAGGCATTAGAGGACGTGTTGATGGTTAACCTTGCCCCTGACATCATCCAATGTGACAACGGACTGGAATTTAAAGGCCCTAGTATGAAACTTTTGTTGAACAAGTACAACATCAAAATGATCAATAGTAGGCCGTATCATCCTCAATCACAGGGCAAGTGTGAAAGGTCAAACAGTGTTATAAAGGCCAAGATTCTATTTGCAACAAAAAGTAAACGTGGATTTAACTGGGTCGAAGGGCTTCAAGATTTAGCCTATGCCATAAACACAAGTTTCAAACGAGTTCTTGGGGGTCTCACGCCCTTTGAAGCCTACTACGGAAGAAGTCATGTTTTTACCAAAGAACGTCATAGTTCTCGTGAAATAAAGAAAACCATACGGCGAGCAAATAAAAAGGCTTACAGGTCGCTGTTGAAAAACGCAACTTCCCCAAGCAAGTACAAAGTAGGAGAGACAGTATTAATTCGCTATCCCTTTCGAAAATCCAGGGTGCCAACCAAAAGATATGTTATCGAAGGCAAGGTAGAAAAAGTAAAACGAAATGGTGTTTATATCGTGTCATTTCAAGTACCGAACAAACCCGAACTTGGATTCGTAAGCAAATCGGTTGGGGTCGAAAACATGACTAGCCTAACTGTTGCGTTAGAGAAACAACGAAAAATTAAAAAACATTCATTAAAACAGAACCGCTCAGAGAAACAAAATCACAGAACTAAGTACTATCATGTTTTAACACACCATGAAAATCTGCAGTTGTTGGATGGGGTGAATATTGCCATGGACCCAAATCCGGATGGAAATTGTCAATTTGCTGCTATATCGCATCAACTTGGTAAAATTGGTATATACAAAGACGTAGATGCTTTACGTAAGGAAGCAGTCCATCACATTGTAGAAAACAGATATTTCTATGAAACTTTTGTCTATGATGAAACATTTGATGAATACGTTAAGAATATGTCTAAGAATGGGACATACGGCGACAACCTCACGCTCATTGCACTTATGAGAGAATATAATTTGCAGTGCCTGGTAGTTTCTACCCGAGGACTAGAACACTCATCAATTGTGTCAGCAGATGGAAAGTTCGATGGTGATGTTGGAACAATTGCATTGGGGTATTTCCCAGAAGGATTTGGCATGCATTACGTTAGTATCCGTATCAATCAACGCGTGTACAAGGACATAATATCACGCTTAGAACAGTCGTATGACAACGGTGACTCTGGCGACAGCACTGCGTCTGGCGACAGCGCTGCGTCTGGCGACAACGCTGCGTCTGGCGACAACGGTGACTCTGGCGCAACGGTGACTCCGGCGACACCGCTGCGTCTGGCGACAACACTGCATCTGGCGACAACGATGACTCTGGCGACAACGATGACTCTGGCGACAACGCTGCGTCTGGCGACAACGGTGACTCTTGCGACAACGGTGACTCCGGCGACAACGGTGACTCTGGCGACAACGGTGACTCCGGCGACCGGTGACTCCTGCGACAACGGTGACTCCGGCGACAACGGACTCTGGCGACAACGGTGACTCCGGCGACAACGGTGACTCCGGCGACAACGGTGACTCCGGCGACTCGGCGACAACGGTGACTCCGGCGACAACGGTGACTCTGGCGACAACGGTGACGTCTCTGTGTGTTCAGCCCTGAAAGAGCTTCAAGATATGATAAACAATAGGAGGGCACAGAGGCGAACGACTTTTCCATTTCTGATGTTACCACTTCACATTCAAGTTGAAATTTTTAAGTTCTGCATACAATCAAACCTGTCCATCCAGTTTGTGTATGCGAAGGTCGGCAAACCCTTTAGAGATTTAATAAGGTCAATGAGTTTGCAAACACCTAGAATTTACATTCGGCCGGATATTGGACTAGATACTAGTAACAGAAATCCTGTTAGCGTTCGTTTCCTATTAACAAGAGCGGGCAGAAACAACGGTCTTATTTCGGCAATAAAAGAAATCATCAAGGGGCCAAAATAGGCAAACGCATGGCTGCGTTTGCGTGTTAGTGGAATCGGTTGGTATGATATCATAGATGTCATGTACAGACATTACAGGTGAAATATACATGTATATCGGTGTTTGGAAACCTGTTATGTTATTTTTGTGATTGATGGTTATGTTCTTCTACCGGAAATTTGTTGTCATTTGCTCATTTAATGGTAACTTTTTACGAAGCACATTTGGGATATTTTGGCTGCTACTAAAATGAATGTATATATGTATATTATGTCTGGTCAAAATGCTACAGTTGGATTAAAATTTAAATGCTGTTCTATGTTCTTCAATATTACTTTGAAAAATCCTGTCAGTATACCAATAAATGAAAAAAGTACAAGTTTGTTGAATCTCTTGAATGAAACAAATTATAAAATACAAAATGTAAAATGAATATGTGATGATGATGACAAAACATTTGTGATGATGATGATGGTAAAAAAATTGTGATGATGATGGTGGTGGTGATGATGATGACAGTGGTTATGATGATTGGGGTTTGATGATTGTGGTGATGATGATGATGATAATAATGATGATGATAACAAACGTTTTGGGATGATGATGACAGCGATGTTTATCGGACGATGATGATGGTTATAATGATGATGATAAGATTTTAGATGATGATGACGGCGATGTTTATCGGCCGACGATGATGATAATGATGATGATTATAACAAAATATTTGTGATGATGATGATGGCGATGTTTATTGGCCGATGATGATGATGATGATATTCTCATCGTCGTCATCATCATCACAACATCCTCATTATCGACCGAAAACATCGCTGTCATTATCATCACAAAAAAAACTTTTGTGATCACCATTACGATCATGATAATGGATATGATGATGTTGGTTTTGATGGTGATGATGGTGGTGGTGTTGGTGAAGATAACAACGATGATGATCATTGGGGTGTTGATAATTGATGTGATGATGATGATGATGATGATGATGATGATAACAAACGTATTTTGATGATTATGACAGCGATGTTTATCGGTCGATGATGATTATTATAATGATGATGATTATGATGACAAATGTGTTTTGATGATGCTGACGGCGATTTTTATAGGTAGATTATGATGATGATGATGTGCTGACCGTCGTTATCATCATTACAAAACTTTTGTCATCATCATCACCATCGACCGAAAAACATCGCAGTTATCATCATCACATTTTTGTGATCTTCATTACGATGATGATAATGGTGATGATGATGATGGTGTTGATGATGATGATGACCTTGATGATTGTGGTGATAATGATGGTGATGATGATGACAATGATGATAAAAGTTTGTGATGATGATGATGACGGTAATTTTGATCGCCAAAACTTTTGTCATCATCATGACGCTGATGATGATAATGGCGTTAATGGTGACGATGATGATGATGGTGTTAATGGTGACGATGATGATGTAATTGATGATGATGACAATGGTGATGATGATTGGGGTTTGATGATTGTGATGATGATAACTGCGATGTTTATCGGCCGATGATAATGATTATAATGATGATGATGAAAAAAGTTTTTTATTATGTTGACGCCAATGATTACCGGCCGCCGATGATGATGATTATGATGATGATGATGATGATGCTGCTGATGATGATGATGATAATGATGAAGATGATGATGACCATGATGATTATTTTCATGATGGTATTGATGACGTTGATGCAAATTGTAGTTATGATGATGATGATGATGATGATGATGATGACGATGATGATGATGACGATGACGACGATGATGATGATGGTGATGATGATGATGATGATGATGATGATGATGATGATGATGATGATGATGATGATGATGATGAGATGACGATGATGATTATTTTCATGATGGTATTGATGACGTTGATGCAAATTGTAGTTATGATGATGATGATGATGATGATGGTGGTGATGATGATGATGATGATGATGATGATGATGATGATGATGATGATGATGATGATGATGATGGTGATGATGATGAGATAACGATGATGATGATGATGACGATGATGAGTGTGTACCATATTCGAATATGGTAAAAGTTTGTACCATATTTGGTCAGGCATTTTACCCCAAAACTGCAGATACGTATATGGTACAATTAGACAGTTGTACCATATTCGGCCGAATATGGTAAAAATTTGTACCATATTCGTTTTTGTACCAAATACGGTCCGACACAGCTTTAAAGGTTTAACAGGAACTCAACTGAGGTTCAAAGGTGTAAAAAACACACAACCAATTTTAATTTCTTACATAGATCAGCTGGGGTACTTAAAAAGAAAGGTATGCAAAGTTATTTAATAAATATACTAAGAAATAAATTGAAAATCGTATTTTTGTGCTACTCTTAGTTCGATTTCAGTGAAATGCGTAGCAACGCTTTCCAATAATGGGTCATTTTTTTCACAATAAAAATCATTATTTTTGGAAAAACGGAGTGAGCGAATGATCTAAAATTTTGTACATAAGTTATTGGTCTAGACCTACATCAAACGGAACATTTATCTCGAAAAATTATTTCCAGTCTTGTCATGTCAAAAACATCAGTGGAGTCCCTTTAAACCTTCACATGATATTCATAAACCAGTATAGATAAGGATTAAATTATATGATGACGATGGAACTGTACTTTATAAATTCAATTATAGTTGTAAAAAGTGTTTTGCACGCTTAACACGAATTGCACGCAGATCGCGATAGCCAGGAGAAAAACACGTGTACTAATTGCCCCGCTTTAATGTTACTAAATGTACATGATACCTGATACTTGTCAGTGCATAATAACAAAACGATGTAACGTGTCATTGACATTTTTCCCAAACATTTGAGTATTATACAAAATAGGTAAGTACTAACTTTCGCTTAAATCACTTGTTATAGTTAACAACTGACTGCCCTAATAAAGTTTGTAAATATGGATAGCATCGCGAGTAGCATATTTTTTTTATAAGTACACCTAAATTTAAATGAACTATATTGTCGATGTAGACTTATGATTTTTAATGAATCACTTGGTGCGAAAAGTAGTTCCGTAATATTGAATAATAGAACATTCTTGTCGGGCGAACTGTACAGCGTTTGATTCAGCTGCTGCAATCACATGAACCCGGGTTTCACTTTGCTGATTGCATGATACACGGAACACGGAATACTAGTAAATTGCATGTATACTGAATCTGTGAATTGTACGGTGATATGAAGTTGACGTAAGAAATCTATATTTTTTGACGTGCGCACGCATTAGCTATATCGTGCACACGCGATAGTATTAAGTGTCACGCGAAAGGTATTACGTACGTGCATGTTATCTATTGCGTAGTGACGCAATCGGTATGATACGGAATAACGTTAGGGCCATCGTGGTTATACGTAAAATACAGAGGGCGACAATGCGAGAGTGCGACAGTGCGATAACGACAATGCGACAGTGCGATGACGAAAATGCGACAGTGCGATGGCGAGAGTGCGACAGTGCAATGACGAGAGTGCGACAATGCGATAGTACGATGACGACAGAGCGATAGTGTTATCACACTGTCGCCATCGCACTGTCCCATTGTCGTCATCGCAATGTCGCACTCTCGCATTATCGCACTCTCGTCATCGCACTGTCGCACTCTCGCATTGTCGCACTCTCGTCATCGCACTGTCGCACTCTCGCATTGTCGCACTCTCGTCATCGCACTGTCGCACTCTCGTCATCGCATTGTCGCACTCTCGCCATTGCATTGTCGCACTCTCGCCATCGCACTGTCGCACTCTTGCATTGTCGCACTCTCGTCATCTCGTTATCGCACTCTCGTCATCGCGCATTGTCGCACTCTCGCCATCGCATTGTCGCACTCTCGCCATCGCACTGTTGCATTCTCGCATTATCGCACTCTCGTCATCGCGTTATCGCACTCTCGTCATCGCACTGTCGCACTCTCGCCAGCGCACTGTCGCACTCTCGCATTGTCGCACTCTCGTCATCGCACAGTCGCACTCTCGTCATCGCATTGTCGGACTCTCGTCATCGCACTGTCGCACTCTCGTCATCGCATTGTCGCACTCTCGACTATCGCCTTCTGGTGGACGGTTCTATACTGCTGGCGAATAAGCTGACGGTATAGAATATGGGATAATTTTTCAATTTAATTTCTTTTTGTCACATAATGTTCAAACTTCATAGGATAATTGTCCATATTACGGAATACCGTTAGGGCCATCGTGGTTATACGTTAAGTACAGAGGGCGACAATGCGAGAGTGCGACAGTGCGATAACGACAATGCGACAGAGCGATGATGAGAGTGCGACAATGCGATGACGAGAGTGCGACAGTGCGATGACGAGAGTGCGACAAGGCGATGACGAGAGTGCGATAACGCGATAGTACGATGACGACAGAGCGATAGTGTTATCGCACTGTCGCCATCGTACTGTCGCATTGTCGTCATCGCACTGTCGCATTGTCGTACTGTCGTCATCGCATTGTCGCACTCTCGTCATCGCACTGTCGCACTCTCGTCATTGCACTGTCGCATTGTCGACTCTCGCCTTCTGGTGGACGGTTCTAAACTGCTGGCGATTAAGCTGACGGTATAGAATATGGGATAATTTTACTTCCGTCAATTTTTTTTCTCTTTTTTTCTGTTTCTTTTTTATTATTTATTTGTTGTTTTTTCTGTATACTTATAATGTTTAAATGAAATCATAAATTAATAATAAGAATCATTTTGTATATAAATACTGAAAGAGTTATACATAGACGGAAAATGCAATTAATTGTATGAAACTTTAATATCCTCTGATGAAAATGATCTTATGTTGACATTTAAAAGAAGAAAAAATATTAAATAAAATCATTGTTTTTACTTGTATAAAAAAAGACAAACGAAATATATTCATTGATCGTCATCAGTGGTTTTATTGTTTTGTAAGATGAATAATTTATTATATTACTAACATTGTAAATAAAGATACATGTAATTAGAAATTTACGTCAACAAATATTTTTTTTCTATATATCTAACATAAGTGGTCAACAATTTTCACTTTAAGAGTAACTTAACAGCAGATTCTACTACAATGTATAAGTTTAATTGGTCAGCATATTGTTCAATACCCAACTGACTCCGCTGGTGGACATAGTGAGACAATGTGTTTCAATGTTGAAAAACCCATCTATCCATTAAATTTAATGCGAAAAAATTCTTACTGTTTAGTTTTTTGTTGTTGTTTTTTTTGGTTTTTTTTTAGGGAAACATGCAAAATTCGGATTACCAACTACCCACCGGTGCAGAATTAAGAATAACCAACTACCAGCTGGTGTAGAAGTTTATTCGAATATCAAACTACCAACTACCTATCAAATTGACGCTTCTTTAGATTTTTATCAATATCTAAGATCGAGCCATTTTTGGTGCTTGGCATAGCTAAACATAGCGCTTTTATATTTCTTAAAGGTAGTAAATAAATATGATTGAATAAAAAAAAAAGAAATATAAAAGATAATTATACCTGATTTCTGTGTCCACTTGTTTTATATATGAACAGCCACCGGAAAATCTTTGCACCACCGGGATAGTGTCAAACTTCACTACCATTTATACTTGCCTTAAACACTTAAAAATCATTTCATCCGATAGATTTAATGTAAATTATAAATAATTGACTTCATTTGAAGCTAATTTAATTTTTTTCTTATCAAAAAGTGTATTTTAAAAAATATGTCCGGACGGAAATTCATGTATTCCGCCCGGAATTATGCTGTCCGGTCGGAATTTACTTATATTCCAATTGGAATTTTTTCCAACATTATTATTTATTCCAACGGGAATTTCATTTTTTCCAGCAACGCTTAAACTATAAAAATAACCATTCATACATCCTTTAATGACTTTCTGACTAGTTTTGAAGAACTTATTCTCTAAAATAAAAAAATCCCATTTTGAAAGCTGGAAAAAATTCCGACTGGATTTTTACAGAAAAATTTTAATGAGTATAAAAGCGATAATAATTAAAGGTAAATGATAGTTTTCGATATAAATTAACATAATTATACACGCTGAATTACCAATAAGGTGCTTTGAAAAAAATGAAAATCCGATTGGATTTATTTCCAATTATTTTTGTTGGAAAAAAAATCCAACTGGATTTTTTTCCATTAAAAGTTATTGGAAAAAATCCAACTGGATTTTCATCAAATGATTCATTTTCAAATTATTTCACAGTTATCCATTTGATTTCCTTTTAATAAGAGATTACGAAGTATTTATAACTATGATGATAAATAATAATAATAATAATAATAATAATAATAATAATAATAATAATAATAATAATAATAATAATGAAAACAAGGAAGAAGAATAAAATTCCATGATGCGATTATAATTTATATAATCATTACTTTTATTCATTATTATTATTATGATGATGATTATTATTATTATTATAATTATTATTATTTTATTATCATATTTATTATAACATTGATTATTTGGCTGTTTATAGCCAAAGTGATTTTAGCTCAACCTTGAGAAAGAAAAACTGCTTATGAACAGAGGAAAATGATATTTATATTTTTACATTAATTTTATGTTTTTTAATAGTTTGAATATGTTAAATTTATATTGTTCCTTGTTGAGGGCCTCATGGAAGATTGATATATTTGTTCAAATGAGTTCGCTCGTTAAATAAAATCTAGAATCTTTATTATTATTATATTTACAGTGAAGTTTCAATTTACTTTGCAATGTGAGTAAAAATTGGTTTATGGTTTATGCCATATTTTTTTCTTCTTATACTATATGGTCAGCAGACTTAACTTACGGTGCTTTAGGTGCACATGTATACTAGAATCTGATGACCAGTTAACCCATTCCCGCATAAGCATTTTGTGAAAAATGTCTGTTTACATTGAACCCCCCCCCTGTTACACAAGTTCAAATTGCTATGAAACTATGATGTCGGTGGTTCTACTCAGGTACCTGTTTGTGCCTAAAATAATGCACGGAAGGGCACCTGAGGTCTTCATCCACCAGTAAAGCACCAGAGTGCGACAATGCTATGACGACAGTACGACATTGCGACAGTGCGATGACGACAATGCGACAGTGCGATGGCGACAGTGGTATAACACTATCGCTCTGTCGTCATCGTACTATCGCGTTATCGCACTCTCGTCATCGCATTGTCGCACTCTCGCCATCGCATTGTCGCACTCTCGCCATCGCACTGTCGCACTCTCGCATTGTCGCACTCTCGTAAACGCTCTGTCGCACTCTCGCCATCGCACTCTCGCCATCGCACTATCGCATTGTCGTCATCGCACTTTCGCAGTGTCGTCATCGCACTCTCGCACTCTCGCATTGTCGCGCTCTGTATGTTAACGTATAACCACAATGGCCCTAACGGTATTCCGTAGTATGACGTGGTTATGCGATGTTTACAACGTGCGCAGTCTATAGGAAATCGTGGCTACGCAAAAAAAGGTATTACGTATGGCTGCTCACGTAGAACGTTTCGCGTGGCAATGTAATGGCTTTTATGCACGTGATAGCTATTGAGTGCCCGCACGGGGTATTACGTGATCGCACAATATGTATTATATAAATTCCATATTTTTTTAAAATCTGAACTATACACACGATAGTTTTAAGTAGCCACGCGGTAGATGGTAGATATATGGAGGGTTATTTATGCCAAAATTACATCTTGCTTTCTTACGTTACATCGTGCTTTCTAACTTGTACATCGTGCTTTCTTACTTGTACATCTTGCATTCTGACTTTTAAATGGAAATGTAAATTTTAAAACAAAGGGACGTAACTTGGTAATCTGAATCCGACCCGCAATACGGACTTTACCGAGAATATAACTGTAGCGCCACCTGTAAGCATAATTTGGGTGTCACTCATTAATACACCAGATGTCGCGTCGTATTATGCTTGCTGCATTCGGCTTTCGGCTATGCGTCATTCTACCTTATGACATTCGTCATTCCTAGACCCAAATATAAATAGTTGCAGGTTAAGTATTAATATACCAGATCAACAAATGAAAATGAAAAATTATTGATAGTTAATTAACGATATCAATATACAAGTAAGCAAGACGCACACAGCAGAAAGCATAATATACATGTAAGAAACAAAGATGTAAAAATCAGAATGCAAGATGAACAAGTAAGATTATTCGTAAGTCTGTTACATTTAAGGCTTAATTCTGGAATTCTATTAATATAAGCAGAATTATGTATTTCTGTATTACTTTAAACATCAACACTAGACAAGTCAGTTGAAGCCTGAAATGTCCTATGTAAGCCATCTAGATTTCACAATATTACTTTATAAGTTAAGTCATTGTCAAATTATCAAAGTTTCAAATGTCATGTATGCTGGCGTGTAGTACTTCTCGAATCCTTTCACCAAAAAATGAGATCCTGCAGAATACACAAAAAACAACTTTTAAAGTCATCAGAAATGACACTACATTTACACTGATACAATAAATACACTTAAAATGTAACCAGTCACATCAAAAATGACTTGAAATAGGGCACTTTAAAATTCCATAGAACTATTTTCTAGCCTTCAACGGGTTGGGTCTAAATTCGTACCGGAGTGAGACCTCGTGTGGCCATGTAAACTATCCTGTGGGCACGTTTTAGCTTTCGCGTACGCATTTAGTAATAAAAGATTTCCAGTACTAGTGTCCTGTTTATGCTACCGTACTTATGCCGTCATAGAAACATATTTTATCATTTATTTATTATTTACTGCACCTATCATATTATTTTCAGACCACTTCGTGAGCTTATAATACGTCATATGATTTGTTTTCTGTTAATGTGAAGAACGCTGCCTGCTCGTGCAATATATCCTTACAGAATAAGACTCATCATTTCTGAAGACTTCACCACATGTGAGCGAAAATTAACTAACCAGTTTTACTGTTTGTTTAAAAACATCAATGGCCATGAGATCCGTCTGCCAAGGTGACGTCAGAAAACGCATCATCTTTATTCTTACAACAACAACAATACTTATCGATATTTTTCTTTTAAATAGTTTAATACTAAGTAACGTAAAATTCCAATTCGTCACAAAAACGTCCATGACTTTGAGGATAAACGATGGAGCAGACGACAAAAAGAACGCTGTTGATGGTGAAACGACGACAGTTGACAATACAACTCTCAGTCACGTATCACAGATGATTACAGACATAGCAGAAAGTTATAGAGAAGCAGACGATATTGTGAACGCGGGAAATAAACGTAACTTTTATTGCCCGCCGTTTCCGAGAAAGAAACATGGCGTAGAGGATTTAATGTGTATGGTAAGTGGCATTTATAGTCAAGTTTTGTATCATCTTGTATAGGTATTTACAGCAGTAAACATTTAAATAGTTACATAAAATACCCCTGAATGACTTTCACATTAGAGATCTAAATTAATGTGCTTAAGAACATTTTCGGGAGTTTTCATATAGTCTGATATAGACATATAGGCAAAATTAAAACTGTTAGATATAGATTTTCTTTAAACTTGATATGTTGTTAGAATATGATAACAGAAACATTTTAAGCGAAAAAAAATTGGGGTCCGAAAAAAGGCCATTATTTTTCATATACAGATTGATTTAGCAAACCCTTGATGTTGATGAACTTATGTTGGACCTTGGCCTTAAATTGACATTGGCATGAAAGGTCAAAAAGTTTAATTCTGCTAAAATTGCTAATTGAATTGTTTATATCGGAGGGATTTGATTCGTATTTAGAAAAAAAAACACTAAGCAGGGATGCGTCATGTTTAGCAACACAAGTTTGACATTGACCTTAGAATGACATTGACCTGTGTTGTCAAATTATTGAATTTTGCATACGTTGACCTTTACTTTGTTGTTTTTGATGCTTTGTATTCATACGAAATGAACTTGTCATTTAACTTCACATGATATTGACATATATCATAGTAAAATTATTGATTCTTAAAGGCTTAATATGCCTGACAAATGTTTTTATTTACCTTAAAGTATTTAGTGTCCTGTTATGGTATCCACATTGGCCAGTTACCTGAACCATCCTTTTTAGCTCGACTATTCGATAAGAATAAGTAGAACTATTGTAGTCACCCGAGCGTCGGCGTCGGCGTCGGCGTAACCACTTATGTTAAAGTTTTTGTAATAGTTTAAATATTTTCAAAGTCCATTGACATATGGCTTTTAAACTTTGTACACTTGTTGACCATCATAACCCCAACCTGTAGACAAGAGGGGTAACTCTATCAAGCATTTTGACAGAATTATGCCCCTTTTCCGACATAGAAATTACGTTAAAGTTTTTGTAATACCTCAAATATTTTCAATATCCATTGACATATTGCTTTGAAACTTAGCATACTTATTCACCATCATAACTCCAACATGTAGACAGGAGGGGGTAACTCTATCAAGCATTTTGACAGAATTATGCCCCTTTTTCGAATTAGAATTTACTTTAAAGTTTTTGTAATACCTCAAATATTTTCAAAGTCCATTGACATATGACTTAGAAACTTTGCACACTTATTAACCATCATGACCCCAACATGTAGACAGGAGGAGGTAACTCTATCAAGCATTTTGACAGAATTATGCCCCTTTTTCGACTTAGAATTAACGTTAAAGTTTTTGTAATACCTCATATATATTCAAAGTTCATTGGCATATGGCTTTGAAACTTTGCACACTTATTCACCATCATCACACCTACATGTAGACAGGAGGAGGTAACTCTATCAAGCATTTTGACAGAATTATGCCCCTTTTTCGACTTAGAATTAACGTTAAAGTTTTTGTAATACCTCATATATATTCAAAGTTCATTGGCATATGGCTTTGAAACTTTGCACACTTATTCACCATCATCACACCTACATGTAGACAGGAGGAGGTAACTCTATCAAGCATTTTGACAGAATTTTGTTCTTTTTCGACTTAGAATTTACGTGAAAGTTATTGTAATACCTCAAATATTTTCAAAATTTATTGACATAAGGCTTTGAATCTTGTTGAAATTTTATAATCTTCTTTGAGAGCATAATAGGACTCTCTCCAAGGCCTATACCTGTAATATGGATTTAAAGAAAAGTTTTGCCTTTTTCTTTACTTAGAAAATTTTACCTTTTAATCAAGGCTTTTTTACTATCAAGCACTAAGAATAATCGAGCGTTGCTGTTCTTCCGACAGCTCTTGTTCCTTCTGTTGTTTTTTGAGCAATATTTACAGATATAATGATACTACTACATAATACTACTTTGTTTACATTTTGCTACTTTTGTGAAAAATAATTTCACATTCAATTCTTTATTTCTGCATATTATAAGTATCTTATATGCATCTAAACGTTATAAAACTCTGGGTGCCCCTTTTAGGAAGGACAAAGCTATTAGTTTCTGAAGCATAATATAATGTGCCTTTGAATGAGTCAATATTTTTTTTTATTAATGGACTGATTTGATTTCAAGAACTCCCATACAAATGTTACGTTGAGCATTTTTAGGTATAGTATGGCTATGACCTTCAGTTGAGGAGCAAGTGTTTATGTTTCTTTTACTGTTATAGATATAAAAAAAACACTCTATCTGTGGAGATGTATTTATCTTTTATAAAGACATTTTATTTAAATCGTAAGATGATAAAGTGTATAGTAACTATATAACAGGGGATAAGGAAATGTTAAGATCAAAATAGATATGCTTCCGAAAGAAGTATAATGATCGGGGAATCAGGTTCTTGTATTCGCATGGCAATTGTAAAGTTTTGTAAGACATGGTAGTGATACTGCCATAAAAAATGCGTAGGTAGACCATATCTTTTTAAAGTAATTGAAATAAGAATTATTGCCATTTAAAGGTGAATGCCTACAGATGAGCCAAGCTATTGCAAGAAAGTAGAACTAGAGAAAAATCTACTAAGATGTTAAGAAAAGTAAAATTATTTAAGATTCAAGTTAGTAATTATGGTGTATGTGCAAAATATTTGAAAGACCCTGGTGCGAGTAAAGACTGATTTTGTAAATTCTATAACCATATTTCGATTGCGTGACTTGCACATTAAGGGCTATTTTTGAATTTATTAACTACTTTATAGGCCATTAAAAATCAGATTTTATAAATATTCTTTCAATACATAAACAAAGATATAAAACAGAAAAAGGTTTTAATAAACATGCATTACCATTCTGAATATACGTCCCCTTAGTTAGCAGCTAGATCTAATTCAACGTCAAATACTATAAGAAAGAAAACGGTAGTGGAACATTCGGCCGATACGCAGGAGAGTACTTTTTAAAGAATTACCAGAGACCGTTCCAATCAATCAACCAATCAATCAATCAATCAATAAATCACTCAATCAATGTATTGTATTGTATGTATGTAACGTTATATAATGTAACGAAGCGCAACGTAGCTTAAGGTAAGCTAAGGTAACGTATTTATCTATTTATTAATCAATTCATATATTTATTTATTTATCTCCCATTTTTATAGCATGCACCAAAATTCTTACCCGAATATAAGAATCCATGCTGGTTTTCCTTGATTGGGAAATTTCGATGCCTTCCATATTTCCAAATAATTGGAATCGATAAGAGTGGGACAACAGATTTGTTTGACAAAATAGCCAAACATCCAGACGTGCTGAGAAATGAGGGGATATTACAGAAAGAAACAATGTGGTGGTCGTGGCTGCGATACGGTAATCTTTTTAATACATTGCAGTTGTGTAAATATTTTAGGGGCCATAAATTTCAAATTTTGTAAGGAACGGTAGGTATGTTTTGGAAAGTTAGCAAAAGTGAATGTCTGTTTGATACCGAACAACATCAGCGTTTCCAAAGCTTTGATTTTGTAATAAGATCTATTCGAAAGCGCTTTCAATGTTTTTCATATTAAGAATAATCTGTAGATCTGGGGGTACAATGGCAAACTGATATTACACTGATACCGCCATTTGTTACTAAAAGACACCGCAAAAAGACGTTTTAACGAATGAGACATCTACGTTTAATCAAAGCACAGAAAGCGCAAGATTTGTTTGGGTCTCCGAATGTCAGAAAGGTGTAGGTTGTGAGATTATAAACCAATTTGTTTTTGTATAGTGCCACCAATGCTTTCCAGCGTTTTAATTGTAGTTAATTGGCTAAACAATTTCAATTGAAAAAAAATGAGTTGCCTTATTTGGGATTCGAACTCCAGACCTCTCGCTGCCAAAGCGAGCGCGCAAACCCCTCATGGAGCTTACTATAAGCATGTATATCTATAAAGAATAAAACAATATTAGAAATCTTCGACCATTCGGGAATTATTTTGCTTAAAAATTAATGCGCCTGTCGTTTGACCATCTTTACGCAGTGATCTCCCCTGAATTTTTCGGCGTTAATGTACAAGGGGAAGTAGCCGCTTCAAAAAAGTGGACTACTTTCGGCATTTGCAATTAACAGCATTAGAGCCTGAAATCAAATTTGAGTTCTACAAACCTCTCAAAGTTTTTTTTATCCCGAAACCATGTGCCTGTGGCAAAAAACGTTTTAAAAGATACCAACTCAAAACTTGATTATCATTATAAGTTGCAGTTGTTCAACAAAAGGCATCATTCTGAAAGTTATATTTTTGAAGTTATGCTATGCCCCTTTAAACTTTTGTTAAAATCGATTATTGACAGTCCTTTACGAGCGTTAAAACAGCAAGCGATGCTCTTGTTTCTAATCACCTCTTTTTATAAAATAAAATGAAATAGAATTCTGTACATTTTGGAGCTGGCGGGGTTCGAGTAATTTTTATGTAACAGATATCTATGGTAAAATTTCGTTATAATGACGCAAAGTTTTCATTTGCAGGTCACAAGCTGAAAGAAAGCAGAGACATTCAGAATTTTAAGACATATTTACAGTATTTTACAAAGGCCGCCTACGCCATTAGATCTGAAACTGGCTCGAGGCTCATAACAGGTATGTCTACCCAAAAAATGAATATCTAAAAAAAGAAGTTATATCTAAAAATAGAAGTTATATCTAAAAATAGGAATATTGTATCCAAAAATAAAAATATATCTAAAAACAGAAATTATACCTTAAAACAGAAATTATATATTATTATATCGAAAATTATATCAGAAAATATAAGTAGAAAGTATCAAAACTAGAAGTTATATCTAATTATATCGAAAATAGAAAATATATCTAAAATAGAAATTATATCCAAAATTAGAAAAATTATGAAGGGCAGTTACTTACATTTATTTTGCGTTACGTCTTGTGAAAAGCTCTTGTATCTATTTAAGGTGATGCAACGCCAATGGATTTTTGGGATATGAGTGGATGGAAGGTTATTCCACAGAACAGTAGATTAAAGGAGCCAGTCATCATAACACCGCATCTGATAAAACACATGAATCCGCACGTTAAACTTGTTCTAATTTTGAGAGATCCAATAGAAAGGTAATACATAAAACATTTTTTCTCATGTGTGTTAGGGTATTCTAGGCGCTGAAGGCCATAAAGTGTTTCATTTTTTTCATGAAAAACTACTTAGATGTAAGCTAAAAATGGCATTAAAGCAGGAAGCCTCCAGATTCATTTTCATGAAAATTTTGGAAATGGAAAGTGAAATATTGTGAAGTGAACAAATAAAGGAATTTACGGATTGCAATCGCCACATACAACCCAAGAAAATTACCAAAATTTGGACAATGTATGCAAAAACAGCCCTTACTGCGTTTGTAACGCAGTAGAAACATGGTGATAAAATACTGCAAAAGCAGTCTTAAACAGCATATAACATGTAGATATCACTTGAATATTGAATTTTTTCACTTTTCATTAAATTTTGATATATTTTTCTTTCCCAATATTGATTTTCTTGAAATATTTTGGTTCATCTTGAGGCGTGCAGCTTTAAAATGAATGTGATATTCAGAAAAAATACAATTTTTTTTCGGAACCTGAAAAATAGGAACCTGTTATTTTTCGTGTACTGTAACAATTTCTAAAAAGAGACACTTTAACAATATAGCTAAGTTTTTAGCAATTACTTTCGTATTTTATATAAATGTCAAAATACCATTTTCTTTACTTCCTGCTATCTTATCACACCTATTTAGCAATCAGCGATATTTCCTTCAGCTGATGAGTTCCGCACATGTTCTGAATCCTCTTCCTTAAGAAAACATTCATTTCTAAGGCATAAAGGGCATGAATTTAAGCTGCTATAAGTGATGACGTCACACTTGAAAACACCATGTCACGTGACAAAATGTACGACAAAATAAATAAACAAAAACAAAAAAAAAATTCTAAAAACACGATTTATTTTTTATCGTTACCCAACATTTGTCGTTGATACCTTAATTAGTTTCATTAAGGTTATTTACATATATAAGTGACACTGACTCTTTTTGGCAGGATTTTTATACGTACATAACATAAATTCCTATTTTTTCTATTCTATTGAAGGCTGTTGAGTGACTACTTTTTTCTGCAACAAGGTGTTATGACTGTTGAGGGATTTCATTTAGAAGTTGTTAAGTCCATCGTTAAACTTCACCTTTGTACAAGACAGAATACTTTACGAGGATGTCTATATGACAGGAATTTGCATGTCGGACTAAATGTAAGTATTGAAAGTATTTAAAATCTCGTGCATTTTCACGCATTTTTAGGGTCGAAAAAGGGTCTAATTCACAAAGTCAGAAATGACATTTTTTCACAATTGATTAATTAAACTTCACCGTTGTCAAATTGAATTTATTCTACAGAAGTGACTATTACATACGATATGAAACAACAGAGAGATGGATCAATGGGACTTTACTTAATCAGTTGTTTGTCAAATGAAAGCATTTCCCATCACATGACTTTATGTTTCCATTGCTTACTCTTTAACATTATGATGTAGGATTATATATATAAAAATAATGGTATTACGGCGCTTATTTTCACAATTCAAAGAGACTCGAACCCTTTTCATAAAAGACTTGAAAAAACAGCAACACGGAAATCATAATTGATTCTTCTTTCTCACTTGTCTGGATTCGATTCTCGCCGAGGCACGATGAGCTCTTACGTGTATGGAAATTGTATAAGATTGTTCGGTTTTAATGTATCGGCTATTTAAAGGTACAAAAGTTGACTTCGAGTATAAGATCTATCGATCAACTGTCTTTCTATGTATCTGTATAATTATATCTTGTGTTTTTTTGTTTTGTTTTGGGTTTTACGTAACATCGACACAGTGTAGGTCATATCGCGACGTTTCAACTTTACTGGTGGAGGAAGACCTCAGGTTCCCTTCCGTGCATTATTTCAGGCACGAACGGGCACCTGAGCAGAATCACCGACGTTCCGTAAGGTAGCTGAATAGCTTCCTCACATGAAAGAATCCAAAGTACTTGTCGGGATTCGAACCCACAGCGGTGAGGGGCAAGTGGTTTGAAGTCAACGACCTTAACCACACGGCCACGGACGCCCCCATAATTATATCTAGTCATTTGTCATAGTCATTTGCTTTCTCTAAAAATTAACGTTTAAATGACAATACCATACCGGAAATAATCACACATTTTTTTTTTTAAATTTACATACAACGGTCCCCAGCATCCGAACATTTTCAAGACATTTAGTACTTCAGCTACTGTTACTTTTAATTCAGATTACATGTATATTCATCTAGAATTTCATTTTCTTTATTTTTATTCCAGGCTAGAATTCATCTAGGATTCTACTCTGTTTTCTTGAAAGACTGGTTCAAGGTGTTTCCCCGGGAACAATTTTTCATCGTAACAACTGAGATGTACTCGCAGTACCCTGATCTTGTTCTAAAACAAGTGTATTCTTTCCTTGGTCTAAGTAAGAACGCTGTTAATTACAAAGATTCTGATTGTCGGTTACATGGACATAATTTTACGAGTTGTATTAAGTAGTACAATCTCTGTACAGAGACACACGTTGGGAGTCAAAATTGAGCCGTGTCACGACAAAACCAACATAGTGGGTTTGCGATCAGCATGGATCCAGACCAGCCTGCACATCCGCGCAGTCTGATCAGGATCCATGCTGTTAGCTTACATACCCTATAACAAGTAGAGAAACAGATAGCGAACAGCATGGATCCTGATCAGACTGCGCGGATGCGCAGGCTGGTCTGGATCCATGCTGGTCGCAAACCCATTATGTTGGTTTTGTCATGACACGGCTCAAATATCTTTATTTTGCTGAGAAGTGAGCAGTGAGTTTGGAAAATTTACTGTTTAGTCTTTCTTTAGGAAACAAATAATAAATTATATTGTTGTGAAAAGATTTTATAATCATCTTAATTCAAGAAATAATGTTGCCAAAGCGTCAATATATCGTGTTTTTCCTTGGCATAATTCGACTTTTATATCATATTTCAAGCTAAAGTTTAAATCGATTTTTTCACCAAATATCTGACATTACTATGATTTTAGTGCCATCAATTACTAAAGATATTAAAACAAAATCAGTTATTCGTTTCCCTCTTAGTTTGATACAATTCCGGATTCCATGCGTTCCGGACCACAGGTTGCGATATTGTCCGGTACAATCACGTGGTACTAGAAAAAACCCGGAAAGTATAACAAGTTAAAATGGTTTCCTGCGAGGGGAATGTTTAATGATTAAAACGTGTTTCATTTAACTCTTTCAAAATTGTTTGAAAAAAAGTTTGTAGCGAATATAGTTGAAAAAGATCGATCAGTAGAAGGTCTTTGGAAACCGGAGACCGTCGAAGACCGGAGACAGTCGATTAGAAGGTCCTCCATCCGATCTGTATGATTTTTTTAAATCTTCGGATGTAAGTGAAGTAAAAATATATTTCTCTAAAAAATATCAGATACCATTGTGTGAATAATTCCATACAAAAAATAAAGTAAACACAAGTTTACGCAGAAAATATTTCTGTTTATTATGACAGATGCCACTACTTATGTTTTAATTTACACATTTTCATTATAAACAATTTATGTTTTGTAAAGTTTGAGTAAGATATCAAAGGAACATTGATAATTTTCAAAAACATCAAGTGTTTCCACCTTCAACGGTTAAATAATGATAGAGGAATAGAGATATCATAGAAGTATACACACAATGGTGCTATGTACATAATAAGGTGTACTTCCCCAGAGCTAAATTAATAACGTACCGCAAAACGGTGTTAACTAGGTTTTCGAACAAACATGTACGGTTTACAGATCACGTGCTCCTACACCTACTGAAAACAGGTCACGTGCTCCTCCATACCGCGTACCAATACCCTGTTGTCTCCAGCCCGCAGGGAATAAAAGAAGGTATTTCCCGTTGGCAGAAAAGCAAACTGTTTATTTTCAGTGCAGTAATGTTTAAATATGAACAATGTGAAGTGTCATTTCGATATCTTTTAACATATTATGTTTTTGAAGAGAGGTTTTGAAATAATTGTGAAACGGTAGTTTTTTCTGTTATGTTCTGGAGTTCAGCTGCTTGAAAGTAAAAATTAGATAAATGCTGTTTTTTCTCACATTGTACTTTCAGTTTTCATATCAGATTACAAGATAGAGTCGTTTTTTGTGTTTTTTTATCCATCTATTTATTTATTTCTAATGTTACAATAATTGGTTTTAGAAGCTTATCTAACGAAATTGAAATTCATTACTTATAATAGAAATTTTATATGTCTTTAATATACGAGAGTCTAAACATCTGAAATAGCTGTATATTCACCCATATTGAGCTGTTTGAATTATTGCTTTCATTTTTTAATTATTGTCTACATAACATATGTTAATCTAAGAAAAGTACAAAATTTATGTCCAATATAAAGATTGAATGAAGTTCATAGCTTAAAGTTTATGAGATATATTCCAGATAAGGTCAGTGTCGCTATGACACTGCCTTGTACTGGTTATTAACCTTTTTTGTTCTGTGCCAGAACTGTTATTATGGTAAGCTTAATGTATTTGACTTCCCTGAAAATTGCTGGATGATGAGTTTGTAACTTTAAATGGATGTTTGTATGTTTGTTCCCAGTTATAGCTATATAGGATATAATTTAAATTATACTGTACTTTTGTATATATAATTTAATCTATACTGTACGTTAGTACTTCTGTACTTTTGTTAAAAATGAAAATGAACAATAAGTTTTTTTAAATATAAATAAAAATCTAATTCCCTTGTCAACAAAAACAGATAACAAAGACAGAATGAAACAGCCCAACAGAATACAACAGACAGACAGACGGACAGACAGACAGACAGACAAGCAGACTAAGGAGTGAATGAATTAATGAATGACCGGCCGACCGACCGACCGAACGAACGAACGGACGAATGATTGAGACAGTCCATTCACTGGAAATACTTTAAGTAATTTAATACTTGTTTTGCTATTATTTTCTAAGTTTTTTTTTGTATTTGTATTTACACATAGTTTGAGCTGTTGACGGAAAAAATAACATTTGAGATCGGAGTTATTTCCACTGATAAAACATAAAAAATAGTGAATGCCCTCTCGCTGTCAGCCCGTAAAATATTATTTGCGTCGCATGTTGCTAAGAATGTATAATTCCTACAGACATGAAACCTACTCCTGCAAAGAGCGAGTATAGTTGTCGGCATGTTAATAACTCAGGCATATGGCCTTCGTGGTAAATTCCTAGGCATGAAAAATCCAAACCGATTTTAAAAAGCCGTTAAACACCCCTGAAACGGATGGCATTACTTTATTATCACCTTGGACTGTTGTTGTTGGCAGTGGTAGTGGAAGTGGCGGTGCTTTTTGTTGTTGTTGTTTATTTGTTTGATGTTCTTTTTTTTTGTTATTATGGTGTTTTTTGTGTGTTATTTTTGCTTTCAAAAGTAATGGAATGAAGCAGTTCTGTTTCTGTCAATGGTGTCTAATAGATAATTTTTATGCTCCCCGCCTTGTCTGTCTGTCCGTCCGTCTGTCCGTCCGTTTTCTTGTCCGGAGCATAACTTGAAAACCCTTGGAAATAATTTGTTTAAACTTCATACAGTGGTAGAAGGCATTGAGGGGGAGTGCAGTGTTAAAGAACCATAACTCTATTTTGCCTGGTTTTTGAATTACGTCCCCTTATAGAAAAATCTTGTCCGGGGCATAACTCTAAAACTATAAGAGATATCAACATGAAACTTTGTAGGTGAATAAATCTCAATGGGTAGATGTGCAGTGCATAAGAACAATAACTTTTTTCCCTAATTTTAGAGTTATTGCCCTTTGTTAATTTCAACACTTTGAACTTTGTCCGGAACATAACTCTAAAATTATAAGAGATATCAAGATGAAACATTTTAGGTAGATAGATCTTATTGAGTAGAAGTGCAGTGCAAAAGAACCATAACTCTGTTAAGCCTCATTTTTAATTATCTCCCCTTATAGAAAAATCTTGTCCGGGGCATAACTTTAAAACTATAAGAGATATCAACATGAAACTTTGTAGGTGAATAGATCTCAATGGGTAGATGTGCAGTACATAAGTACAATAACTCTTTTTGTCCTAAGTTTAGAGTTATTGCCCTTTGTTAATTTCAACACTTTGAACTTTGTCCGGAACATAACTCTAAAAGTATAAGAGATATCAAGATGAAACATTGTAGGTAGATAGATCTCAATGAGTTAAAGTGCAGTGCAAAAGAACCATAACTCTTCTAAGCCTCATTTTTTTAACTATCTCCCCTTATAAAAAATCTTGTCCGGGGCATAACTCTAAAACTATAAGAGATATCTACATGAAACTTTGTAGGTGAATAGATCTTAATAGGTAGATGTGCAGTACATAAGTACAATAACTCTTTTTGTCATAATTTTAGAGTTATTGCCCTTTGTTAATTTCAACACTTTGAACTTTGTCCGGAACATAACTCTAAAAGTATAAGAGATATCAAGATGAAACATTGTAGGTAGATAGATCTCATTGAATAGGAGTGCAGTGCAAAAGAACCATAACTCTGTTAAGCCTCATTTTTGAATTATCTCCCCTTTTAGAAAAATGTTGTACTGGACATAGCTGTAAAACTATAAGAGATATTAACATGAAACTTTGTAGGTAGATGTATCTCAATGGGTTTGAAGTGCAGTGCATGAGAATCATAACTCTGCCTTGCCTAATTCTGGAGTTATTGCCCTTTGTTTATTTTTACTTTTTGAAGTTGTCCGGAACATAACTCGGAAACCATAAGAGATATCAACAAGAAACTTTGTAAGTTGATAGATAACAGTGATTTAGAAGTGCAGTGCAAAGAACAGTAACTCTGCCTTTCCTAATTTTGGAATTATTGCACTTTGAACTTCCAGGGACATAACTCTGAAACTACAAGAGGTGTACTTTCCTGTGTCCAAAACCTATTCGGGGAGCATCACCCGGCTCAAACCGGGCTTTTGTTAACGTTTAACATTAAAATGACGTTAAAGTCACGTGACAGGGAAAAAGTGCTTCAGTTAACGGGAAAATAACCAAAGTGTTTATTCGTTTTTTGCAGGGAAGTTGACAGGAGAAGAAATAGATCTAATAGCTACAGCAAAAAGGCAGTATGTCACTAAAAACAAAGCTAACAAGATGCTCAATGAAACCAGAGCCATTCTTGAACAACTTTATGCACCTTTCACACAAGAATTAGGAGCCATTCTTGAAGATAAAAGCTTTCTTTGGAAGGAAAAAATGATAACTACTTGAAACGATAGTGTACTTTTAAACATAACGAGATTTTAGAATTAGCTATGAAGTAAGACCTAAGCATAGAAACAGTATGGAACAAACAGGTGCTTTCGTGCTTTCACCAAATTCAAGTAAGTTGAAAGATAGAGCAGATTGACGGATTTTAAACAGCATACAGGTATTTCTATAAAGGTATATAGATATTTTGAAGTTGTAGCGCTTGGCAGCTAAAGTTTAAAATTACAACGTTATGCTTTAATATATATCGCCGTTTGTATCCAGGGCTCAGGGAGTCAGGGTTATTTAACTATTTTAAGAATGCTGTCTCAAATCTCAGGGTTTTCATTGGTCCGTGAACTGACCAATCACATACTTGAGATCTGAGTTTGAGCTAAGATAATTTCTTTATAATCTCAGATCCGGTAACGCAGGGCAAAATTGTTCAATGCCATGGCCAAAAATGAACTACTCGGTAAAAAAATGATCCAGTGTGATTCATATGAAAACAATAAAGAGAAATGAATTTGTGCATAAGTGAAAACTGTAAGCATCATTAAAGAATATTTGCAGGATTTATTTTTCAAGATTATTTGTGAGAATAACGAACTGGTTATCGTATATGTGTTTCATCGATATCTATTTATAAAATAAAGTTTTTATAACATTACTGTGTTTGATATACGGTATACAAGAGACAACGTGTCATATAACGCTGATAAAGCAAGTAAAATGAGAGACGATTTTAAAAAGATAACGCCAATTCCGAAGCAACGCTAGTTGCCCATCAATTAAAATACATGAATGTCAGAATCTTGAATTGATTTTCTCATTGACTTACATTATGAAAAAGGCCGCTTATCTTATATATAAATTGAGTTTTTCTGCTAAAGAGGTGATTTTCTTCTAGGAAAATTAAATGCCTAACACATAAAAATGCTTGTTATATAGGGGTAGCCACCCAAATCGTTTGCAAAATGACTTCAAAGAGGATTCACCCCAACCCCTTTTCATTGAAATTTTCTGCTGATGAGAGGACTGACATACACTTTTTATAAATGCAAATATCCAAGTCACAAGTATGAAATATTTCATTTTTTTTAGAAAACTATATAGCGTTAGTTTCTAAAATAATTTTCATACTTAAAAAGACATCTCATTTTCATCTAATCACCTAATGTTCCATTGAATCTAACTGTTATCCCTGCACTTTTTTCAGGCAATCGCTAGTCATGTCAAATGCGTTTAATCTTTTCTTTTAATTTGATTTACTCTAAACTACTTTGGTCCGTTTACTTACCGTTGTACTGGTTTTTGCCAAAGCCGTGCACAAATTCTGAGCTACTGTTCCACATTTCCTGAGTTATTTTGTGTGTAACTTTCCAGCGGTATTAGACATACACTGTGTATATGGGGCTTGAAAAATGCAATTAATTAAAATGAACCCTAAACCTAATGGACAAATGCTATAGTCATAGCATGTCTCGTTCTTATAGCACTGTAACACCGCACTTTGGGGTCCAACCAACCCAAGAGTGCGTTTGATCACAAACTGCGGTGTTACATAGCACACCGCTTACACCCCTGGCTGTAACTGATTCTACCCATGCGTCAAGTGCAGACCAAGATCAACTGGTACATCCTTCTTGTCATGTTCTGCACTGTTCATCATTTTAGTTGATTTTTTCCTAGATAAGATGAATGGCAATGTCCAGATAGAAAGATGGACAAGTCTATTTATGATATTCATGGGTTAATCAGATTCTGTTTTATTGTTAACTTTCTTTAAATGCTCAGATAACGTATCACGATCAGCATTTGTGTTGTCCTTTTATTCTTTTCATTTTTATTTATGGACTGTGTCATTATTTCCTCTTAAATATGACGTCATAAGCTATAGTATCTGCTTTTTCTTACCACGTTTAATTTGATATAATGTCTTTTTCTCTTTGTTATTTTTATTCCGGATATGACGTCATTAGACCAAGTATCTGTGTCGCTATGGTAAAATCTACTTTCTTTTAATAAATCCCAAAGCGCCTGTTTCTCTTTCAAACGTATTCTATTAAGATGCGATGCCGTTTAATCAACGTTAGTATGCCCAGTTTTAACTAAGATTTGGGCGTACGACCGATCTTACGCTTACGTCGCGTTTTATCAACATGGTCGCAACTAAGACGCCGTAGATTAACGTCGTATATCTACGTCCCCTTCAGACCACTCAAAAGTACGCTTAATATCTTATATAAGATAAGATTACAGTTCTTTGTTGATAAAAAGGCACCATGTTTGTTTCTCATTTCTGTTTTATTTGGCGTCATTTGATCACAATACGACATTCCTTCCTAAAGATCGTCTACGTTTCTATGACGTTTGTATGGTATGATATCATTAGGTCACATGTCCACACGTGTCATATTTCATGTGACAAACGCCTGCAAGTTTATAGTTTACATTTACTATTAATTTGACGTCATTTTGTCACACTTTTAAGATATTGCTTAACTGTTAAGCGTCTTCTTTTATATTCCTTTTTTCCTTCAATAGATGTAGTAGGACACACGCGTTAACTTTTGTATGACATGTTCCGCTTTTTGTATTTTTATGTTTTGTTATGAGATATTATAATATTGTTTTGTTATGATACAATAAATGACTTATTGTTATCAATTTTGTTACATATCTGTTATGTTAAGGCTTATTGATAGATCTAGTAGATCTAGGGCAAAAAGAAGAATACAGAAAAAAATAATAAAGACAGAAAGGTAAACTTCGTGAATGCTTTACTTCTTTATTTCAACAACATGGTACAGACTAGAGCTTACTGTAAAATTATACAAGTTTTGTTATCTGCCGGCCGTCAAGCGCTGGATAATGTAAGAATTTAAACAGAATAATATAGTCTATAATCACATAATTAAGATCTAAAAATTTAAACTACATATATAAATGGTCATAATACATGATATTTCAAATTCTTATAATTTCAAACATATATCTATATAAAAAAAAGATATATTCAGTGTACAAATATAGTAACTACCGCCCAGGGAATGATGCGCATCACGCCCATAAAGAATTGGCCTGCTTGTCAGTTATTTATGGGGAGGGGGGGGGGGTGCCACTCCTGGTCCGTGCATTA
The DNA here is from genome assembly GCF_026571515.1 of Ruditapes philippinarum. Taxonomy (NCBI): domain Eukaryota; kingdom Metazoa; phylum Mollusca; class Bivalvia; order Venerida; family Veneridae; genus Ruditapes; species Ruditapes philippinarum. Next base: position 243,370 of record NW_026859220.1, read on the forward strand.
TTCCAGGCACATCCAAATATTTTTATTTCTATGCATAGATTAGAAAAATAATTACTTTCCATTGACACCTCGATTTACTGCTATTACAAATAAACCCATAATTTTACTTTAATTACAAAAAATTGGCAGCTAAACAATATTTAAACCTCCGTATTCTGAAAGTTCATTTGAAAATAATTCAGTGGCAGGCACATATTCGATATCCATATAACATAATGGTGTATCCATATAACATATGGTGTATCCATATAGTATATGGTGTTTACATATAACATACGGTGTATCCATATAGCATATGGTGTATCTATATAACATATGGTGTATCCATATAACATATGGTGTATCCATATAAAATTGAGCAACAGAAAAAATTACTTATGACTTTAATATAGAGCCTGTTTGCGGCAAATTGTTAGACTGTGGTGGGTGGAAATATTATACATTAAGGTCGGAATATCGAATTACTTTCTATAAACTGGATTCATTTGAGCTCTTTTTCTACAGAAACATTCATAAGATATTGAATTAATTTTTTTTCTTGATATAATCAAGTTAACGACCGAAAATACCTTTTTTCGCATCACATGGAATAAAAAAAGTCATATGAGCAGAGACAAAAAAATAACAACATGTTCTTATCCCACTCAGAGGTTAGATGATTTAAATGTTCAAGAGATGGATAGTACATAAATATTAATAAAATATATGTTTGTGAGTAACAGTGCAAGATTTATATCATCCCGAGGAAAGTACTGTACTGTACCACTTCGGATAACAGTGTTTTTACGGGGTTGATATTTTTGCTGTTACTCACAAACCAATGTAATACTTACTTTATTACCTCGAACAAATTCTTAGTTGGGACATTGTTTCTCAGATTTTCACTTATAGTAGTATAAAATATTTAGTCACGTGGTACAGTTAAATTATTCACGAAACATGTGAATTGGCCCAGCAAATTAGTAAAATATAAAGATTGCAATAAAACAAAACTAATAACATTACACGCAAGCATGATACTTATTCATTCTAAATATGGTCTAAAATTTTATTTAAATTCATTTCTGGAAGGAGTAAAATACGAAATAAAAACACCTATGTTGAATATTTCACGTGTTTTCGTCATTTTCGCCATATCTTTCAACTGGAAAAAATATGAAGGCATTTTCCCGACACTTAGATATTTCACACATACTTTACTTCAATATCAACTAATTGGCACACGAAATTTCAAGGTGTCGAAATCGTGCCTTCATTCTTAATTTTTATGTAATATACTTGGCCGATGGTCAAAGTTACGAGTGACTCGGGTCGAATTACAAGCTTTTGTTTGCAGGCTTTTCTTTCATTGATTGCTATTGTATTTGTAAATTTTATTTGAATGAAATAAAACAAATGACAGTAGCTAGAACTAACATGCATTAATGATATTTTCATTACTCACTCGCATGAATTTTGAAGTTTGACAATTGAATTCCGTGTAAACTTGTTATGCGTTAGAAGTGTAGTCTACACGACGCAAGGGGCGCTACTCTTACTGACAGTACTTTGTTATAAACAACGTGCACATTTTCATTGTTATATGCGGCAATTTGTTGAATTACTTGACATACGTAGACATGTAAAGGTATGTTGAACATATTCTCTATAAAATTCATGTTTCTTTTTCTTTCGCTGTGCCATTTTAATTAGATTTTCGCCATTAAAAGTGTTGATCTGCTTGAACTTGCAGACGATAAGCCTAATTCTTGTCCGTTAAATATGACTTGGTATAAAACCACGAAATAATGTTATACAGCCGGAATAGATATTTGTGATCAAATAACAATCTATGAAATACATTATCGCCTGTAAAATAAATTATACAGGTGAATTAATTTCAACTAAACACGGTAGAATAATTATATAGTTATAATTATCTCTTATAGGTTAACGAAATCCTTCATGGCGCAGTGGTTGTAACGGTGGCGTAGCGAGTGAGAGGATCAGAGTTCAAAACCTCGATCGAGGTACATTTTTTTTTCTTTTTTTTATTCCTCATTGTTGTCATACTAGATTTAATATTTTAAGGCTCCTATTCAAAAAATATTTTCATAATTTCTACAAACGAAATGGTGTTGGTAAACTAGTAACCAAAGAAATACTAGATCTACAATCAATTATTTTTAACTTATCTTTTTTAATTGATAATGGAGAAATTTTTAATATAGTTCTTTTTCATTAAACTAGATGTATCAATTGACACTGAATTTATTTAATTAAATCCTATAATGTTTATATTCTATTCTAGGATGGCTCCAACTCCATGCGTTTTGTGCGGGAAAAGACTAAAGATACATCAAAGGAGGCCTGTGAATCCACATCTAATAAGATATCTTAGAAAAACCTTCATGCTTGAAACTACAAAATCTGACTACATATGTGGAAAATGTAGCCGACCGGCATATCCTTCTCAGCATAACCAAAGACCCATCATATCAGCATGTCCTGTTCCTGTTACAGCAGAAAAGAATGATATTCAACAATTGCCAAGTCCACCATCGGTTTCTTTGAGCTTAAAACAATTTCAAAAAGTCATTCATACTGTTTCATTTGTAAGAAAGTAGGATCTAAATTAATTGTTGTTCCATCAAAACTTAGAACAGAAACACTTGTGAAGCATAATATCCTCATAACAGCTGACAGTAGGTGTTGCCCTGCTCACCTGAATATTAGTCGTGAGGGGGTTTTCAAGCAAATGCTTTAGATAACGTTAAAACATTAGAGTCTGTTTTATTAAACCGGACTACAATTGTGAATGTTATAAATAATGTCAGACAGTGTATACTCAATTCATCGTCTAAAAGAATGTCATTTTTCAAATGAAGATTTGTGCAATCTTACAGGTTTGAACAAAGACCAGTTCTTAGATTTAAGCTCTATTACTGAAGAGCATGTTAGAAATACGCCAGTTAGAAGCCACATTACTACACTGGGTATATTTATGTTTAAACTTAAGTCTGGATTATCAAACAAAATTCTTTCAACACTTTTTGATGTATCTAAATCAAGCATAAGAAGAGCAGTACATACAATCAGAAAAGTGCTTGTTTCTGAACTTGTTCCTAAATATCTTGGCTTCCAGCACATATCAAGAGAAGAAATTATAAAAAGCCATACTCGTTCCCTATCACAGTCACTACTTGCAGAAAATGCCAGCCAAGCTATAATTGTTTTAGATGGAACATACATATATATTAGAAAAAGTACAAACTTCAAATTCCAAAGACGTTCTTATAGTGTACATAAAGGGCGGCCACTTGTTAAACCTATGGTAATAGTCAGCACCACTGGATACTTTATTTCCGTATTAGGACCATATCTTGTAGATTCTAAAAATAGTGATTCAGGAATTTTAAACCATGCAGTAAGGAATAACATAGAGGAAATCAAAAATTGGGCTCAGCCAAATGATATATTTGTTGTAGACCGTGGATTTCGTGACTCCCTGCAAGTGCTGGAGGAGATGGGAATAAAAGCACAAATGCCAAAGTTCATGCCGAAGGGTGCCAAACAATTAACAACCATGGACGCTAACCACAGTCGGTTAGTAACAAAGGTATATATGATTTATCGTTTACCACATTATTTTCTTAAATGAACTTAAAGGGACTCCACTGAGTTTTTTTGACATGATTGGACTGAAAATATTTTTTTCCAGATAAATGTACCATTTGATATAGGTGTAGACCCCGAATCTTTGTGCAACCGTTCAGATCATTCGCTCACTTGATTTTTCCATAATAATTATTCAAATTGTAAAAAAATGACCCAAAATGAAAAGCGTTTAAACGCTTTCACTCAAATTAGACTAAGAAAAGCATAAAACTACAATTTTCGATTTATTTTAAAGTATATTTCTTAACTATCTTTGCATATATTTCTGTTTAAAGCGCCCCAGTTAATTTATGTAAGAAATTCTAATGTTATGTTTTAGGCTTTTAAACCTCAGTGGAGTCCCTTTAACTGTCAAAGTCTGATCATTAAATTTTGCTTATATTTTCTTTAATTATTTTATCTTAGATTATTTATCGGAACTATTCATACTTGAACAAAATAACAAGTGTGACTAGACAGACATGTAAAAAAAAGGAATACCCTTTTTTTCTTTTTTAGATTTGTTTTAACTGTTTTTTTGCCATTAGAAAAAGTAAAAAAGTCGAGCGTTGCCCCCCGCTCTGCGGTGGCTCTTTTTATGATATCCAACTTTCTTTAGAATAAATACACCAATTCAATTGATTTGCAGTTTTTTATCACATATGTGTTTTTAATAATTGATATATATTTTTTTGTTTTTCTAGGTCAGATGGGAAGTTGAAGCATCAAATGCTCGAATAAAGAGATGGAAGTATCTTGACCATGTATTGCCTACCAATCAAGTTCCGTACATTGGTGATTATGTCCGCATTATTTGTGCCACATGTAACAAATACCTTTCACCTCTAAATGCAACCAAAGATTTGATGGATGACACACTTGTAGCAGAGAGAATGAGAGATAAAATCCAGAATGTTAACCACTTACAATCGTATGTTCAAGAAAATGAACTGTATAAGCGAAATATTTCAAAATGGCAAGCAGTGCAAGAAATTGACAATTTCCCCTCCATAGATGATTTTACTCTTAGTCTTTTGACTCTTGGTACCTACCAAATGAAACTTTGCCAGTCATATGCACAAGAGTACCTTGATGGAGATTGTGATATTTTGGTGTATAAAGAATCAAAAGACTTGTTGAGGGTAAGGCTTCAAAGTCGTCATGTATCGTCCAAGTCTTATTTTGTTTGGATTCAGTATGATTCAGACCATGTCAAGGCTTGGTACTGCCAGTGCAAGGCTGGTGCACGGACAGTTGGAACATGTTCACATGTGGCTGCGGTGATTTGGTATCTAGGCACATCTAGGCAGCAGTCTGACAGGTACGGAGTACAAGACTGGACTCAATACCTTGATGATGCTGCCGAGATGCCGCAGCCAATAGATTCATCTGACTCGGAAGACAGTATTGTAGAGGAATAATAAGTAAAGGGAATCATATCAGTAATATTGTTTCATTTAATTAAGTCTGCAAGTGAAAGGTTATGAAGTTCTTTGTTGATAAAAAGGCACCATGTTTGTTTCTCATTTCTGTTTTATTTGGCGTCATTTGATCACAATACGACATTCCTTCCTAAAGATCGTCTACGTTTCTATGACGTTTGTATAGTATATAGTATGATATCATTAGGTCACATGTCCACACGTGTCATATTTCATTTGACAAACGCCTGCAAGTTTATAGTTTACATTTACTATTAATTTGACGTCATTTTGTCACACTTTTAAGATATTGCTTAACTGTTAAGCTTCTTCTTTTATATTCCCTTTTTCCTTCAATAGATGTAGTAGGACACACGCGTTAACTTTTGTATGACATGTTCCGCTTTTTGTATTTTTATGTTTTGTTATGAGATATTATAATATTGTATTGTTATGATACAATAAATGACTTATTGTTATCAATTTTGTTACATATCTGTTATGTTAAGGCTTATTGATAGATCTAGTAGATCTAGGGCAAAAAGAAGAATACAGAAAAAAATAATAAAGAAAGAAAGGTAAACTTCATGAATGCTTTACTTCTTTATTTCAACAACATGATACAGACTAGAGCTTACTGTAAAATTATACAAGTTTTGTTATCTGCCGGCCGTCAAGCACTGGATAATGCAAGAATAAAAACTGCTATAATAACATAATAAAGATCTAAAACTTTAAACTACATATATTAATGATCATAATACATGATATTTCAATTTCTTATAGTTTCAAACATATATCTATATAAAAAATAGATATATTCAGTGTACACAATATAGTAACTACCGCTCAAGAAATGATACGCATCACGCCCATAAAGAATCGGCCTGCTTGTAAGTTTTTGTGGGTGGGGGCGGGGGGGGGGGTGGCTGTTGCGGTGACGGAACAGTTTGTCTTTACGTTTCACTAACACAGTCGGTATCGTAATGCGTTTTTCTGCTTTATTACTGATGCAGTAAGACCTTCGGTGCCACTCCCGGTCCGTGCACATCCAAATATTTTTGTTTCTATGCAAAGATTAGAAAAATAAATACTTTCCATTGACAACTCGAATTACTGCTATTATAAAAACCCTTTGTTTTACTTAAATTACAAAACATTAGCGGCTAAATAATATTCAAATCTCTGTATTCTTAAAGTTCTTCATTTGGAAATAACGCAGTGGTACATATAAATATGGGATATCCATATAACATAATGGTGTACCCATATAACATATGTAACATCCATATAAAATTGAGCAACAGAAAAAATACTTGTTACGTGAATATATATAATCCGAGAGCCTGTTTGCAACAAATGATTCTACTAATGTGACCATTGGAAACCGTGCCAACTGATCACGATCCGCACTGTCTGCTATTCAGTCAGTACTACAACTAGGGCTGATACAATACAATGCAGGTCTTTGCTTTAAATGTTATATAATTCAAACTAACGGATTCAAATTAACGTCATCACGAATCGGAAGTTGTTCCGCAAATCTTTGCGAATTACAAGTATAAGAAAATAATAAAGATTCTTTTAAAAGCTTCACACAAAAGAAAATGGTCTCTCATTTTGAGATTATTTACTTTATTTTTTTTTTGTTCATCTTTAAAACTGAATACGTCCATTGAGAACAAGTTAGCATGGTAGAGGTTTATAACATATTGAATTAAAACTTAATTTAAACTTCTTTATTTTAGCTTTATTGTGAATCGATATGTTGTAATTCATCTCTTCTTAGACAATGCCTGTAACTAACCGAAAATGATGTTATAACAGGAAGGTACATTTAGTTGTGATCTGACTTAGATTCGAACCTACGAACCCTTTGGTTGAAAGAAAGACACTTTTGTCGCTAGAATAATGCTCTCGAAATACAGAAAGTTGCGTTGACTTTGTTTAATATCATCTGACAAATTAGATAGGCAATTGTGATTTTTAGAAAAAAATACACACAAGCAGCAAAGTTATCTTATTTAACGACTTTTTTATTGTTAGACTGTGGTGGAAATATTAGGTTAGAATATCGAATTACGTTCTATAAAGTGAATTTATTTGAGCTCTTTTTCTACATAAACATTAATAAGATATTCAACTGAATTTTTTTCTTGGTATATTCAAGTTAACATGGATAGAAAAGTCATATGAGCAGAGTAAAAAAAACAACACCAATATGTTCTTCGCCCACTCAGATGTTAGATGATTTAAATGTTCAAGAGTTAGAAAGTACATATGAGCCGCCTCACGACAAAACCAACATAGTGCGTTTGCGACCAGCATGGATCCAGACCAGCCTGCGCATCCGCGCAGTCTGATCAGGATCCATGCTGTTCGCTTACCAACATTATTACAAGTAGAGAAACTGATAGCGAACGGCATGGATCCAGATCAGACTGTGCGGACGCGCAGGCTGGTCTGGACCCATGCTCGTCGCAAACGCACTATGTTGGTTTTGTCAAGACGCGGCTCATATATATTAATAAAATGTCTGTTTGTGACTAACAGTGCAAGATTTATATCATCCCGAGGAAAATACTGTAACTCCTCGGGTAACATTATTTTACGGGGTGATATTTTTGCTGTTACTCACAATCCTATGTGTCATTTATTTTATTACGTCGAACAATTACTTAATTGGGACATTGTTTCTATAGGTTTTTTATTTTTTAGATTTTCATTGTGAAAAGTACCTATATAACAGTACAAAATTTTTAGTCACGTGGTACCCTTGAAATTATTCCAATTGGCCTCCTATTGGCCTATTGGATATCAACATTACAAAAAATAGTTAGGAGTAAAAGTATCAAATATAGAATGAGTGTAGGTCACATACAGTATTTATATGACGAGTTGCATAACATTGCATTTAATTGCGTAATACTATTCTAACATGGTCAATAAATTTAGGGATTATTTTATTCTATATTTCCCTTTAGAACCCAATCTTTAAATGTTTAAGATAAGAAATAGTAGACAAGACTCCGGGTCTTATAGCATTACTGTGTCCTGTAAGACAGACGGAAAGACGTGACTGTTCGGACACTGTAATGCTATGGAGCACTTTGTCATGTGAACTATGCCACGCCAGCTATTCTTGCATAAAATCTGCGCACGCAAGAATATATTTAAGGAGTAGAAAACATGCAATAACGAGGCGTGAGCCATTTTTGCATGCCTGTTCTTTAATTATGCTTGACACAAGGCACAATGTATAAAAAGCTGATTTAAATAACGGTTATGTCATCATTAAAACATAACTGTAAAATGCTATTGCATTTGCACGTAAAAAGCATGACAAACAGGTTCCTTTATAAGAAAAGCAAATTACGAAAAATCAGACGTATATTTCTATGCACAAATAACGCTTATGCACCTTTTAAATACATCTTCGGCTCGCACTTTTGCTGATGTTAATGTACGTACAAAGTATATTTATTCCTCTTTTATGATACAAAATGTATTCTGAACTGATTATAAAAAATAAAAATTTTATCATCTCCTCTACAATATGAAACGGCATCTTATTAATAATTTAATATGCCTTTAATCCCAAAGAATTGCTTTTAATTTCTAAAAAACCATATAGTTTTGATGTCCCATTATAGTTTCTAAAAAGAAACTAATTGGACAATAACCTGAACAAGCTTTTGCTTCTGTTTTCATAGCAATTGATTTATTATTTTGTATGTAAGTCAAAGTACCACTTTGTTTACATTTTGTTACTTTTATGACAAATAAGTTTACATTCAGCACTCCAGTCTTCAGATGATAAGCATGTAAAATGCTCTAAAACCGTTATTCAAACATTATAAAACTCATGTCTGCCATTTCTGCAGAAATAAAAACTTTTTATATTTTTTTCTGAGACTTAATGTGCCTTTAATCATTATTTTAAGAAACAGTTCCGCCAGATCTTATATCGTTGTGAATGGTAGGATTAATATCTGCATATAAACGGTAATTTCCAGTTGTTTGACCTCTGGTTGGGTTGAAGCCAATAATAGCAAGGATCGGAACAAATGGCACCACAGCTTGTGGTACAACATTTCTTTAATCCTAAGCAGTCTGAGTCGACATCACACTCACGTTGGCACGAGCCAGTCACGTGACTCAGTCGCCGTGCACACGTGCCGGGCTTTCTGGTAGCATCTACAAAACAATAACAAACATGAGTACTCAGTATAAAAAATGAGTAAGGCTTAAATTATTTTCGAGTACCGTCCGATTAGCTTGCAGAGCGTCGGACTTTGAATCGGGCAATCTTGGTCGGATTCCCGGACGGTGCAGGTCCCTTTCGTTCTGACTAATCAATGAAATCATTTCTACAATCAATCGCACTGTACCTTTGTTCTTGCATGTTAATTGTATCAGATCCTTGTGTGATGGCTACTAGTACTGGTGAATGCCTTCATAGCCTGCCAAAAACGATGCGATGGCTGATCTATGCTCTGGTAAGTTCAGTATGGCCTACTGCCTTATTCCAGAGTGAAAAAACCTATCATCTTTACAACTTAAATTGGAAGAACTCGTTACCAAACCAATGTACTTGTGTATGGTTGCTGATTTGGTACACTTTACGCATTGCGTTGTCGATAGCGACAACACAACCTATATCGCTATCGCCTTTTCGTCTTGTCGCGCTGTCGCACCGTCGTCTTGACGTCCTGTCGCTAGCAAAGCACACGCGTAGTCGTTCGGCGCGTCATCAGAATGTCGCCATTTCGCTTCGCTTATATTATATGCAAATAGCCAATCCTTTGATTTAATCGAGCGACAATGTGATATCGAGACAACATGCCGCACGACAACGCACTGTTCTGGTGTGCTTCGTAAGCGCCATTCGCGCTTTGTCGACGCACACAAGTGTACCAAATCAGCCACCAAAAAGGCATAGATAGCGAAAATACTTAACTGTAATAGTTTCGTTCATTGTCGCTTTTGAGTTAATCATACAACTAGCTGAAAATTGTTAGCATGCTGGCGACCAATGTGGCCATACCACGTGACTTTTCGGGTACGGTACACGCACCGATTCAGGTATGATTTTGTTATTAATAACTTTGCTGTTACGTAACCGATTTTGATCAGATAAGGCGCAGAGTACCAGTAATTATATCAGCTACCCACTGTAAATCAAAGTTTTGAACACCTGAATGGTTTCTGAAAACATTCGTGTACAGTTGGGGTCCAGCTGCAGGTAGCAATACACACTCATTGTCACAAAAAGCGATTTCAAGTAAGTCGTCCGTTCTTTTTTACTGTTTCTTAGAAAAATGAATGCATAATCTTATAGATTTAAAATGTCCAATGTATCCTGTATCCAGGATCCAATGCAGTGATGTTTTAGAATATTTTCTTAAAGTTATATTGAAATGACACGGAACACACTATTATTTTTAAAAGTACTATACACACAAAATTTTGGTATGTGAGAAGTTAGCAGTGAACAGTGAGCTAAGCAAAAAGGCATTTCAATTTATATAGGGAAGGTAATGATCTGCTGTAATGCCCAGCTGTTTTGGGCATCTAGCAGGGCATTCCTAAATATAGTGTAAAAATGCTCTGCTACAATACTCAGCTGTCTTGGCAATCTAGCAGAGCATTCCTAGCTTTAGTAAAAAAATGCTCTGCTGGAACGCTCAGCTGGCTAGGCAATCAAGCAGGGCATTACTAAATATAGTGTAAAAATGCTCTGCTGGAATGCTAAGCTGGCTAGGCAATCTAGCAGGACATTACTAAATATAGTGTACAAATGCTATTCTGGAATGCTAAGCTGGCTAGGTAATCTAGCAGGGCATTTAAAAATGCTCTGCTGGAATGCTAAGCTGGCTAGGTAATCTAGCAGGGCATTCCTAAATATAGTGAAAAAATGCTCTGCTGGAATGCTAAGCTGGCTAGGCAATCTAGCAGAGCATTACTAAATACAGTGTTAAAATGCTCTGCTGGAATGCTTAGCTGGGTAGGCAATCTAGCAGGACATAACTAAATACAGTGTAAAAATGCTCTGCTGGAATGCTAAGCTGGGTAGGCAATCTAGCAGGACATTACTAAATATATTGAACAAATGCTTTTCTGGAATGCTAAGCTGGGAAGGCAATCTAGCAGGACATTACTAAATATAGTGTACAAATGCTATTCTGGAATGCTAAGCTGACTAGGCAATCTAGCAGGGCATTACTAAATATAGTGTAAAATGCTCTGCTAGAATGCTAAGCTTGCTAAGCAATCTAGCAGAGCATTACTTAATATAGTGTAAAAATGCTCTGCTGGAATGCTAAGCTGGGTAGGCAATCTAGCAGGACATTACTAAATACAGTGTAAAAATGCTCTGCTGGAATGCTAAGCTGGCGGCTAGGCAATCTAGCAGGACATTACTAAATACAATATAAAAATGCTCTGCTGGAATGCTAAGCTGGCTAGGCAATCTAGCAGAGCATTACCAAATATATTGAACAAATGCTTTTCTGGAATGCTAAGCTGGCTAGACAATCTAGCAGGACATTACTAAATATAGTGTACAAATGCTATTCTGGAATGCTAAGCTGGCTAGGCAATCTAGCAGGGCATTACTAAATATAGTGTAAAAATGCTCTGCTGGAATGCTAAGCTGGCTAGGCAATCTAGCAGAGCATTACTAAATATAGTGTAAAAATGCTCTGCTGGAATGCTAAGCTGGGTAGGCAATCTAGCAGGACATTACTAAATACAGTGTAAAAATGCTCTGCTGGAATGCTAAGCTGGCTAGGCAATTTAGTATAGCATTACTTAATATATTGAACAAATACTTTTCTGGAATGCTAAGCTGGTTAGGCAATCTAGGAGGGCATGACTAAATATAGTGTAAAAATGCTCTGCTTGAATGCTAAGCTGGCTAGGCAATCTAGCAGGGCACTTCTAAATATAGTGTAAAAATGCTCTGCTGGCATGCTAAGCTGGCTATGCAATCTAGCAGGGCATTCCTAAATATAGTGTAAAAATGCTCTGGTGGAATGCTAAGCTGCTAGGCAATCTAGCAGAGCATTACGAAATATAGTGTAAAAATGCTCTGGTGGAATGCTAAGCTGGCTAGGCAATCTAGCAGGGCATTACTAAATAAAGTGTTTAAATGCTCTGCAGGAATGCTCAGCTGGCTAGGCACTATAGCAGAGCATTCCTTAATATAGTGAAAAAATGCTCTGGTGGGAATGCTCAGCTGGTTAGGCAATCTAGCAGGGCATTACTAAATATGGTGTAAAAATGCTCTGGTGGAATGCTAATCTGGCTAGGCAATCTAGCAAGGCATGCCGAAATATAGTTAAAAAATGCTCTGGTGGAATGCTCAGTTGGCAGACTGATTTTGAGTTCCAGGATTTATTGTTGCCAAAGTTTTATTGACATTTTCGACTTCTAGGCAATTCTGAGGCACTCGCATACTTTCAGGAATTGTCGGTGTAAATAGAAATAATGATATTTTTGACTTCTAAGGAACTTTTAGAGACTATTTTATTGTCCTGCGACTTTTTGAAGGACACTCGTAGACTTTCAGGAATTTTGGTGCCAATGCTGATAATGACAATTAAGACTTCTAGGGACCCTCAAGATTCCATTTTGGTCGTCTGCGATTGATTCTTGGACACTCGCAGACTTTCAGGAATGGTTGGTGCCAATGGAAATATTCATATTTTGGTTGGTGCCAATGGAAATATTTATATTTTTGACTTCTAGGGACCTTTTAGAGTCCACTTCATTGGCCTGCAGCGTATTGTTGGACACTCGCAGACTTTCAGGAAAGTTTGGTGCCAATAGAGATGATGTCCATTTTTATGGTCTGCGATTGAATCTGGGACATCCGCAGACTTTCAGAAATCTCTGGTGCAAATGGAAATTATGACATTTTTGACTTCTAGCGACCCCCCAGAGTTCATTTCGCTGGTCTGCGACTGATTTTGGGACACTTGCAGATTTTCAGGAATTTTGATGCCAATGGAGATAATGACATTTCTGACTTTAAGGGAACCGCCAGAGTACATTTCTTGGGTCTGCGACTGATGCCTTGAGACTCGCAGACTTTCAGGATGTTTAGTGCCATTGCAGATCATGACTTTTTACTTTTAAGGACCCCTTAGTCATAAGCAGAGCATTTTTACCCTTAAATGTCATTATCTGCATTAGCACCAAAAATTCCTGAAAGTCTGCAAGTGCCCTATAATCAGTCGCAGACCAACGAAAAAGACTCTGGATGATTAAAAATGACATATATTGTTATTATCTCTATTGGCACCAACAATTCCTGAAAGTCTGTGACTGTCCAAGATTAAGTCGCAGACCAAAAAAATGGACCCTTGATGGTCCCTAGAAGTAAAAAATGTCATTATCTGCCTTGACATCAAAAATTCCTGAAAGTCTGTGAGTGTCTCAGGATCAGTCGCAGACCTAAAAAAAAATGGATTCAGAAAGGTCCCAATAAGGCAGAAATATCATTTTTTTTGCTTTCACACCAAAATTCCTGAAAGTCTGCAAGTGACTCAGAATCAGTCGCAGACCAACGAAATATATTCAGGAGGGTCCTTTCGAAGTAAAACTGTCATTATCTCCATTGGCACCGACAATTTCTGAAAGTCTGCGAGTGTTCCAGAAACATTCGCAGACCAACGAAATGGACTCAGGATGGTCCTATAAATTCACAAATGTCATTATGTGCATTAACACCAAAAAATCCTGAAAGTCTGCGATCGTCCAAGAATCAGTCGGAGACCAAAAAAATACAAATGTAGACACTTTAGGGTCCCGTAGAAGTAAAAAATGTCATTATCTGCATTGGCACTAAATATTTCAGAAAGTCTACGAGTGCCAAATAATCAGTTGCAGACCAACGAAATTTATACTTTATTTAAGAATGCCCTGCTAGTTTGTCTAGACAGCTCAGCATTCCGGCAGAACATTTTACACTAATTTTCAGATGCTTTGCTGGATTGCCTAGCCAGCTGAGCATTTTAACACTATATTTAGGAATGCCCTGCTAGATTACTTAGCTAGCTGAGCATACCAGCAGAGCATTTTTCGCACTATATTTTGGAACGCTCTGCTAGATTGCTTAGCCAGCTGAGCTTGCCAGCAGAGCATTTTTACACTATATTTAGGAATGCTCAGGATTGCTTAGCCAGCTGAGCATTTTTAACTTTATTTAGGAATGCCCTTCTAGATTGCCTAGCCAGCTGAGCAATTTAGCGCAGCATTTTTACACTATATTTTGGAATGTCCCGCTAGATTGCTTAGCCAGCTGAGCATATCAGCTAAGCATTTTTACACTATATTTACCAACCCTATAACAAGTAGAGAGACTGATAGCGAACAGCATGGATCCTGATCAGACTGCGCGGATGCGCAGGCTGGTATGGATCCATGCTGGTTGCACACCCATTATGTTGGTTTTGTCGTGATGCGGCTCAAATGTCGTTTGAAAGTCAAACGACACAATTATTCCAACGTATGGAAATATAGAATATTTTTGCAAAGAAAAAAAATAATGTTATAAAAGATAGAATGTAACCACAGAAGAAAGCACATGTTACAATCACATCACAATCATGAAAAATAGATTCAAAACCGGCTTCACCTTCTTAGCAAAATTCATCCTTAATAACATTGATATACAAGATAATCAAAATGATTTCATTATGAAGGACGTTAAACATTGATATCTAAAGTGTATGTTAAAATTGTATTTTTTTTTAGTTAGATTTCAAATACATGTATCTACTTTTGTTTTCTCAAATGTTTACTGATGACGTCTTCCACATTAACTTAACTGTAATATGAACATGTTACAACAAAACTATTAATTGCAAAACATTTTTAATTGGATTGTGCGCGATATTCTATTAAAACGTTCTTTTGTTTTTAAGTAATCATGTGGACATCAAACTGTATGTATAATGATATCTTGTAAAACGGGCCATAAGACTCGCGTAGGGTTAATAAAATAAGTAAATTTGAAAAATAAATAAACACTCCCATAATAATTTAAAACAAAATTTCATATATTTTTCAGACTTATTTCAAATAGACTAAAATTTTGTGTGTACCGTACCTTTTAACATAGAGTGTGTTCAGTACCATTTCAATATGAAAATATGCTACAACATCACTTCATTCACGTGATACATTAAACAAAGTAAATCTGTAAGATTTAACATATTTTTCAAAAAGAACGGACGACTTGCTAGAAAACGCTTGTTGTGTACCGTTACCTCGTCCCGGCTATGAAAACAAAACTGTACTCGAATGTTTTCAAAAATCATTCAGGGTTTTTTCAAACGTTGATTTACTCTGGGTAGCTGATATAATTCCTGGTACATTGCGTCTTATCTGACCAAAATTGGTTGAGTAAGAGCAAAGTTATTGATGAAAAACCTACCTGAATCGGTGAAAAACCTGAGTGTACATTACCCGAAAAGTCACGTGGTATGGCCACATTGACACCAATGCAGACCAAGATCAGTGGCGTCATATCCTGTTCTGCACCGTTCGCGGTTCCATTCATTAAGATAACAAGCATGATATGGATTGATATAATACTTACTATTAATGGTTGTTCTACAGGTTCGACCACAATCATTCTCACAACACTTCTGATGTTGAGGACAGTCACTGTCTATTCTGCAGGAATTAATGCACGGGCCGGTTGGAGTGGAAGTAGGGCACCGCCCAGGTCTCTCAGTATTTGCAAGGCCCCACGCTGGAAGACCATTGGCTGCTTAATAAACAAATTTATATATATAAGAAACAGCAAACGAATAATTAACAAATATGAAATAAAATAGAAGAAATAAAAGCTTTTTCAACAAATAGATGATCATTTTCTATGTTCCGACATAATTGGCCTGTCTAAACAAATATGTATAGTTTTTTTATGTTCTAAAAAGAGTTGTTTTTTTAAATCTTTCTGGGTAACTACATTCATTTTTCCCTGACCACTATGAGTATAGAACCAACAACCATCTAACGAAAGGTCGGTGACTCTACCAAGAGTTGTTTTATTTGTAACAAATTAATAATGAGCCATATCAATGAACTTTGGAACCAAACGTATTTTGAGGTCTAATCCCAAAACAAATGTTGACCTCAAAGTGAGTTACACAGGTACATTTGAAATTATCAGACACACAAATGAATTTTGGTGATATTTTGGAGTAACGTTTTGCAGTTAATTCCAATGGGCGAAATGTATTAATCAAGTCGAATAACAAAAAAGTGTTGTGTTATTTTCTTTTTTTTTTCTTTTATTTTAAATAATTATGTTGGTTAAACCTAAGTATTGCATTTTGCAATTGATTGTTTTTATGTTAAGTTTTGTGTCTCAAAGAATCGAGGCCTAAAAGTAAGATATACATTGTACATGAATATGGTTGATATACATTGAGTGTAATACATTAGGTAACATAGTATTTGACTATTGCATCTGAATCACCAGTATGGGCCGATAAGTGTAGCGGTTGCGTATCACACACATTTTGCAAATTGCAATGTTCCTAATACCATAGGATTTGAAAACGACCCATTAAAATCTGGATTCTTCCTATGTCTAGTTATATGAAAGGTGTGTAACATTTCTTTATAATTTATTATAGTTTTCTCTCTGTTGAATGTTGTAGAAAAGACTTTCATTGAAAAGAATACCGTTGAGGCCATCTTTCAACCATTGCAATTAAAAATGAAACATTGAAGATGGATTCCAAGATTGATGCCAAATAATATAAATTCAATATACTGATCAAGATTATAAGTGCACATTTATATCAAATTCACGTATGTCTTGTGTTTTTCAACAATATTTATATTGAATTTCTCAGTCTTGCAATTTACAAGACAGAGTCCAAAATGGCCAAAGAATTTACAATACGTCATAACGAAACATATTAATGTATATTTAAGAATACTTTAAAGTTAACAATATTAGAACATGTAGTTACTTTCATAAAGTAACATGACTGATACCTGACAAACGTATAAAAGATTTCAAAACGGCAGGCTGTTACAGAATGGCAACCAGAAATACATATACTTTACAAGATTGCAATCAGAAAAACATTTACTCAACGGAACTTACTCATCCAGTGATCATGGTCATTCTGTATAGCTGTCCATTGATTTGCAAAATATATTTCTTCTAAAATTCTAAAGATATTTGACATTGTATACGTTTTCATAAGCGATGTCATGTGGTTCAAATATTTAAAAACAATGTAAATTGTGAAATGGACTTGAAATAAATTTACAGCAGTAGCCCTAAATTATGATGAATGCCATTTACAAGTAATTCAAACAGAAATGAATTGTTTGAAAAGATGCAATGAGATGATGTAAACTACAATACATCTATAATATTCCAATCAATTAATTAATAGCACCAAAACTTATCTCTAAATGGCTGTCGGAACAGAATGCTCTTCGAAACATGTGCTATTATAAGGGATATATTTACAATTAAAATAGTTTGTTACATCGTCACGATTTCGTGATATAATAAGATAAATAATAAAATTGATTAATTTGTATCACGATTAATTATTAACCGTCAAATACATTTTATTCAATATTTGCTACATCAGATTTTAAATGGTTAAGGCTTAGAAACATTATTTTTGAGTTATAAATATCAACCGTCATCCTAAACTCCATGTTAAGTATTTCAAGGTTTTCAGTTTAAAGAACTTAAGCATTGTAAGCATTTGTCATGCGCATTAGGGATCCAACCGCAAAATGAGGTAAACCTTACAGCACTAGATACGGTCAAAAACACCTTGGGGTCAAAGCTGAGAAATGAACCCCAAAGTGCGTTGATGCTACATGTCAACTCCATTTTACGTTAAATTGTTCTGAAGATGTCAACTGAGTACTGACTTATTGCCGATCCGCATCCTTGAAATATTAAAGGTGAAGTTTAAGATGACGGTCGATACATATATGTATATTTTTTTTTGTGCGGCCAAAATAATCTTATTAAGTGCCATCATTAATTCTGATGTAGAAATTATCAAAAACAAAATAAAATTAAATGTATTGAACAAATTTTATTGCTTATTATATGTAATATATATTTATGTTATATTTTTTTTTTCATGAATGTTACCACTTTAGATATCATATAAATTGTGACAAAATAACCAATCATTGAAATTGTAAATGGATTTCTCAAAATAAGAAATGCTTTAAAGAGACATTCAGTTCAGTTTTGTTTCCATATTGTTTGTTTGGGTTCAACAGAACAATGAAACATATCTGGTCATACCGCGCCGAATTGTTGGTGCTATAATGAGCCCCAAATGAAATATGATGGGGATGTAACAAATTGCAGTAAATATCATCCCATGGCACCTTATTTTCAAGCATTTCAACTTCTATTAAAAAGACACTGTAACAAATAAATAAGAAGTAACATTCATTAAAGGACTTCCCCTTTTAATTCATTTCAAGTCATTTCCATTTTCGATTTTTTTCTTAATTTTTAGACCACATGAAATAGCTCATGAAAATGTATACAATGTCGTCATTAAAATGTTAGAAGGAAATAGTTTGTAGAACAATTTATATCTAATAGAATTACCAAGATTGTTAATCTTTAAGTAAATGTACCGCGTTAAAAGTGCCCTTTTGAAATGTTACTAATCAGAGAGCACACTATTGTTATAAAAAACAACAACAACAACGGTTTCATGTTAAATGACACGCGTAAAAAAGATCATTTCAGAAATCGTGCAGTAAATATGAATACACTCTTATTCCTAAGATTAACACCTATTGTTTTTCAGTCACGATCATAAACAAACGTGCCTATATTTTCTTTTTCAGTTATACTACCAACTTAATTTATATAATATTCTATTCCGACTTTTAATGTTTCTTTACAAAGATTTGAAAAGTATGTTATTAGGTAGGTTAATAAATTATTTAACAATAGCCGGAGAAAAGAATCACTACCGAATGTCCACTGGATGTAGAACTAATATCGCCTTGTTTCAACAGTTTCCATTGATTTTGATATTGATATATAAATGTTTACAGATTGACATCCATTTCATTCGTTCACTGATTAAATTATAATTTTTAACAGTTTGAACAACTTGTTAAGAAGTTGTATGTCGCAACAAATTACAAGATGAACTAACTTTATTATTACTTTATTGTGAATAAATAGAGTTTCATGTGATCTAATCATTATTACGTCTTTCTTATTATCTTTCTTAATTTTGTTTGAAACATATTTAAAGAACTGAATGAGTGAGTTCGTCCGATTTTTTCTACAAAATCAATTATATACTACAATCACTGCGGTAAACCGTACCCCGGATATTGCTCGATATAATGAGGACTTTCATCCAATTTCGCGACTTTGAACGTGGAAAGAAGGTAAGTTCAGTGACGATATTTAGTCATTTTGAATTGGTTTGATATAAATTTTATAGCAAAACAGATACTTCGATAATTTCTCTAGTTACTGAAACCCCAAAAATGTTTAGTAATAGCTTTGAAATGTAATAAGGAGGTATAATTTGTCTCTTTGCTCACGTGATAAATGAGCTCGGATCAGTTAAATTTGATGTTTTTCTGCATATACTTCCTTAAAAGAAAAACTTGAATCGAGTGAAATGTGTTAATGATGATAATGCATATGTTTTAAATGTTCAATCAACAATAGAACCTCAGATGACAGTGCATTTTGAGAATAAATACACCTGTCAGTGTACCGAGTATTGCGTTGGAGTTGCCCGCTGGTGTCACGAGTATTGCCTTTAGTGTAACGAATATTGGTTATTAATATAGAGTAAATACAAGTAGTAAACACAGAGTATTTACCACATTTAATCTTAAATATATCTTATTGTGTATACTATATGTGCAGAATAGGCAGAGCTCGGAGGTACTTTACTGGAAACATCTGCAAGTAATCCAGATTTTCTGCTGATGAAAAATCTCAGTCAAACGTACCCAGCAATTTTCTGTGTTTACAAAGTTCTCGTTGCTATCGAAGGAACAACCTTTCCAGACTTTGTTAATAATTATTGCATATCTTACTTTAAATAGTAAGAAATGCATCCAAAGTGCATGTATGCTGCCTCAAGATTTTCAATAATAGACGGTATTGAGGAAGTGTGTCACGGTTCAAAACTGTTCACTAATTCCCGGGACCCTTGGAATACCGTACCGCGGCTCGAGATCTACCGACTGAGCTATCCCGCCGCTTTCTTATCATCATCCCGAAATAATGAACAGTTCTGAACCATGACATGTGCCAATATCTAATATCAACCGACTTCCTACTATGCCAAAAATCCATATAAAGGTAAATTTCGGTCATTTTGCACATGCACTCTAGCAACGGCAGACCGTCTGCACGTGAAAATTGTTACGTCATTAGCAACGAGTTACCGTATGTACACCTCAAAAACCGAATAATGGATTTTAATAAGATTATGATTAAGGACAGCAGATGCAATAAAAAGGTTATGTTCCTTATAACCTTTCACTTCATAAATGCGTGTTGTGAAGGCTTCACACCACACCCCTTTTGAGGCCTCAAATAGTGTAAAACCTCAATAAAGAGGTACATCAAGGGGGTGCCACAGGGGGGATGTGCCCCTTCTGTTAGGGAATTTGAAGTGGGGCAGTAGCCCCTCTAATCGCCGAGATTTTGGACTTGTGGGGCGGGGGTATAATGGCCTCAGATCGATTTAAAAGTGCCGTGTATTCAACGCCGAAAAGCCTTAACTTAAACTTTATCTCAATCAATTGAGAAGTTGCTGCACTTGAAATCAGTTTTTATGGGAAAAGAAAACAACGCAAAATAGAGATTTTTTTGCAATTTTAGACGTCCTCTCGTTGCCATGGTAACTGGAATTTGAAATTGAGCATGCTATTCCACAGGCTATGGTTCAGCCAACATTTGTGCCCAGCTTGATCAGTATTGAAGCATTTTTTTTATAGTTTCATAGCAGTTTGAACTTGTAACAGGAGGCTTAATTCAATGAAAACAGCCATTTTTCGCAATATCCTCATGCATTAAAATGTTAAGACGATACCGGCATACTTGGACGGCATAAGCCCGCGGGACAATATTTTACTAAGTGTGTCGATATGTTTCTTAAGGCAAACTTGCCCTGTAAAAACCTATAATTGATGTCATCTTAATTTGTTTTGTATTCTTCTTCTTTTCAGACACACATTTTCTTGAGACATGTATTTAAAGATTTTGATGGTTCTACCTGC
The DNA here is from genome assembly GCF_026571515.1 of Ruditapes philippinarum. NCBI lineage: Eukaryota > Metazoa > Mollusca > Bivalvia > Venerida > Veneridae > Ruditapes > Ruditapes philippinarum. The sequence goes on from NW_026859220.1 coordinate 264,720, forward strand.
TCCCGACCCTGCTTGCGACTCTGCACACATTTTATTTCACCCATAGTGTGACTTTCAATCAAATTGGAAATTAAATCTCTGTATTTGCCCGTAGAAAAAGAACAGTAATAACACTGAAAATGCATTGTTGAATCTGAAATATTTGAATAAATATCATATCAACTGTACATTATCAGCAAAATAAGATGGAATCGATAAACAGACGTAAAATAGACAAAAATAATAGACAAAAATATCGATTTTCCATACAAATGTGCTCATTCTGTTTTGCAATACACTGTACACTAAAATTGGGCTATTTTGCAATACTCTGTACACTTAAAATCAATACTCGGTACACTTTCTTGTATCTTTTTTGGCCTGTATCTTTTTGTACTTTCACAATTTTTGCCTGAATTTTGGACAAAGCATACTTGGATTGTGAATAAAAAAAATTGCTCGATTCAATTTTTTTTAAAATTGGTTATAAAATAACTACAGCATCGCGGTCAGTTTTTTCTAGTGAGCAGCGGATCGTTTAGGGGTAGTTTAATCAATTTCACAAATACCTGTAATACTTTTATGTCTTTTAGAGCTACAAAAATAACTCTAGATATATAAAACCCGTTTAGATAAATGAAATAGCCATTAGTTTGGAAAAAATCGTTGCTGAACTTACCTTCGTTCCCCGTTCAAAGTCGCGAAATGGGATGAAAGTCCTCATAATATTGAGCAATATCCGGGGTACGGTATATCGCAGTGACAATTTAAGAGAAAGAAATCTTTTTCAATAATAAAGGTAAAATTTAACTTTATAACTTTAAAAAATGAAGGACTATATCTACTCATTCTTTATCAGACAAAATATTATTGAAACAGTGAACGACTGAAACGGATGTCAATGTAGATATTAATACATTTTGTATATCAAAATCACTGAACAAACGGAAAAAGTCACTTAAAAGAATGGCAAGCAATATATAAATAGGCAAAGAAAAAAATCAGACATGCAGGCAGACAGACAGACAAACATGCTTACACGACACTGACTCAATAAGTGAATGATGACTATAGTGACGACGACGATGTTGATGTCTATACGAACTTTTAGAATGTCGTCCTCCAATCATCAACGATGCATGACCCTGTGGTTGCGGCGTAGTCACTACAAATAAACCATAAGCCTGTATATCTTGTGCAACAAAACGTATAAAACGCCATGAAACAAATACAAAAGCATTATCAGCCGTTTCAAAAAAAAGGCCCAATGTGATATATATGCCCCACATCTCTTCTTTAAATTTTGTTTATCAACATTGATGAGTCCTTAACTGTTGCATATTCAATGATTCTACAATAAGGAGCGTGTTATTTGAGGTCTTCCGTGTATAAAATCAGCCATTGCATAAAATGTCGCTTGTTGTAAGCCCAAACATTGTCTGTAGAAAACTTGAAAATTGTTAAACTTGAGAATGAAGCAAACACAAATTTTAGCACGTTTTCAAAGTTTAGAATTAATAGAAAAAAAAATAAAAAAAATATTCCTGCTTCTTAATTGCTCATCTTTAATTTAATCTTTTCTTGTGTAATACAACAAATAATTCATGTGTATTGAAACCTTTGCGGTGTCTTATAGACACATTTCGTCTATAAAATTAAAGAAAAATAAAACCACACACAGGGAAGTAACAAAACAAAAATGACACTACAAATAAGTATAAATTTCATCAGCTAATCTTATGATATTCAGGGCTCATAAATTGATTTGGCACAACAATTAAAAGCATACAAATAATATAAAGCAACGGAAATGAAATAAAATCTAGAAGCATTTGTTAAGATATAGTTAAACAGAAATGCACGCAACTTGGATTTATTCCCATATAATAATTTACATATTTAAACCTATGGTAGTATAATCTAAAAATATGTACGTTCAGATTTTGCATGTATAACAATGAATGCGAAAATTCCAAGTCTTGAATTTATTTCAAATAAATCTAATAAAATTAAGAGAAAACCAAAAGATCTAACCTTTAAAAAAAGAAAGAAAAAAAGGAAGCAACAGCAATACATGAACAGCGTACATAGATGGAAAGCACAATTTCGCTGTAAACTGATGTATGAAATACTACCAAAAAACTATATATAGAACAGAAAAGAACGCGCATCCGATGTCCACGTGACTTACTTGCACAGGTTGGAAATGAAGGACAAGGTGGGTAATCACACGTGCTTAATCTTAAGGCACATCGGTATCCTGGACCGCAGTTCAAATCCTGTAGGAAAAAATGGTCAAACTTTAAAAGTCAGTTATTAAGAAATTCGGTATTCATTAAAAGTCATTATGGATCCCAAGCACATTACTACAGGCGTAAAATATATTAATGAAGTCATGTTCAAAGAGCCACGTCCTCAGATGAACACTTCTGTTGTTAAAACAAGAAAATATAAGTGGGTCGGACTGTATTACAGTCTGGATGTTCATCACAGAGATGTAATGCCACCGAAAAAAGGTATTCATTTTCTACAAGAGGTAGGTACAGTTAATTTTCTTAAAATCGTACTTACGGACGGTGTTCGAAACAATTTCAATGGTAGTTTAAAACGATGTAATTTTCATTTAATAGTTGAAATGGGATGTTTATAATTATTTTTTAAAGAAGCTACGGACTGTTTTCATTTTCTTTAAGTGGCATTTACTAATGGCGTTTTTTTTACTTAAAGTAGTATTTACGGACGGTGTTTATTTCCTCAAAGTGATAGTTCCGACTGTGTTCATTTCCTAGTAATGTAAGTTACGACGGTGTTCATTTCCTAGTAATGTAAGTTACATAGATAGATAGATAGATAGATTTATTTCGGCAAAGGAAGCATATACATAGTTGACAATATAACATAGGATAAAATAATGAGCATTATTAAATACTATATCACATACGAGTAAAACTATGACATGCTCACCAAAACCAAGGATAACACAAAAAAGGGCAAAAAAGCTCTTATTTCCATTGTGGTCCTTTGTATTGGCGGCATGACATAGAGAGGCAAACCTTAATATAATCATGTTTAAAAATACTAATAAATCATAAAAATGTATATCACAGTCAAATCTTGAGTTAATGATACTCCTGTAACACGACGGTGTTCATTTCCTAGTAATGTAAGTTACCACGGTGTTCATTTCCTAGTTATGTCAGTTACGACTGTGTTCATTTCCTAGTAATGTAAGTTACGACTGTGTTCATTTCCTACTTATGTAAGTTACAACAGTGTTCATTTCCTAGTTATGTAAATTACGACTGTGCTCATTTCCTAGTAATGTTAGTAACGACGGTGTTCATTACCTAGTAATGTAAGTTACGACAGTGTTCATTTCCTAGTAATGTAAGTTGCGACGGTGTTCAGTTCCTAGTAATGTTATTTTCGACGGTGTTCATTTCCTAGTAATGTTAGTTACGACTGTGTTCATTTCCTAGAAATGTAAGTTACGACGGTGTTCATTTCTTTGTAATGTAAGTTACGACGGTGTTCATTTCCTAGTAATGTTATTTACGACGGTGTTCATTTCCTAGTAATGTTAGCTACGACGGTCTTCATTTGTTATAAGTGGTACTTACTGACTATCTACTTTTAGAACAAAAGTAGATATGTGATGTGTTTGTTTCCTAAAAGTGATTACAGGTAGTATTCATTTTCATTTTGGAAGTAGTTACAGACAATGCATGCTATATGCTATACGTGGCAAATCGTTTCAGACAGTTGTTCCCATCAACTTATACTGTATAAACAGTGCAACCAGTGCCTGATAAAAAGCTTTAATGCATTCTTTGGCTGATTAAGGAAGCTACAGGAAGTGTGTGACTCTAATTATACTTACACAGATTTGGGTTTTCACAAAGGCAAGACATCCGAGTAAAATCTGAAAATAAACAGAAGAAATATGTTTGGCTTGTTTATAAATATTGTTGGGTTTAATGTTCAAAATGATGAAACACTTGCGCGATATTCCCTTCATCTATATGAAGAAAATATTGTGATTTTTTTTCATAAATTATAATGCAAGTTATTAAAAGATATACATTTTGACAGTTTAAATGGTCAAGTGTAAACAGTTGTATGGTTAGACAAACAGCTAGACAAAAATGATAAAACTGCATACAGTGGTAAAAGGATTCTTTGGTAAGGCTTAAAAACACATTCTTGAATTTGCAACAGCCGTATAAATAGATAATATAGACCTTTTCACAATACGATATGTCCATAGAAACGGAAGTAGCATTCTGCGAAGGTCAAAAAGCATCAACAAAATATTTGATTTTATCAGTATTCGGTAACTTCCATTTGATTGAATCTAAATGATTAATCACCATACGTTTAGAATAGTTTATTTTGGTAAATAACTAACAATGGTGAAATTAAGTAATTAACTTAAAAACGCATAAATTCAGGGTTTTTCAGATTTGAAAGACCCTGAATGTCGCATTCGATTCTGACAAAAAAACTTCGTATACAAGCATAAGAATTAACCATGTCTTGCATTTAAGTGTTCTGAAATGCGTCGCTTGGATATGTCTTCAGTTAAGGTATGCTTGTGTCATCATTAAAGCACTGAACTTCTAAGGTAGTTGTCGTGAAAGCGAATTACATGGTTAATATTCTCTTTCTTTTCAAGTTATGTCACACGAAACACAGTAATTTTGGCATTAATAAAGCACATAAAACGTGGTTTGTTATGTATGATAGATGGTTTGATATGTATAATAGATATAAGAAAATATGCCGGACTTACTAATATAAAAGTGCATGTACAAAAGCCCTCTGGTTAAGGTATTAAAGTTTCATTAGACGACATTTTCATCAGTGACTTGAAATATATTACCCGTGTATTGCGTAATATTACACACTTGGTAGTTTACACTTCCTTTGATTACATTGATTGACGTGTCACACAAACATGGTCATGTGCACATGACCGGTTGTTTTTTTTTCAACTAGCATACAATATCATTCGACCGGGACATTTTAGTACCATAACAAATCTTACTACCCAATTTTGATAATCGTTATTAAAAAAAACTTACATATACATATCATGTCAATGTTTGGAATTAATTTTGTGAAGTGACAAATAGTGTGGGATGCATTTTCCTAGATTTTGAAAATGTGTTACGATAAACCGGATAAAAATGTGTTTTATTTGCTACCCATCTATGAAATGTTGTTAACTTCTCAAGATTTTGTAAAACAAATTAAATGTAAATATGTGACGGTTTGACATCACAGTCAAATCAGCCAGGCAAACTGAATACTAAAAACATGTTCTGACCTTATTTTCAGAATGATAATTAACTTAGATTTTATGTTATATAAACTTCTGTAGTTTTTGTATCAATTATTTCTATAGAAAGTAGATCATTTTTCACGATATTAAACATATTTCAAGTTTTTTTACAGCAATTATCTCAAGGACATTCAAGTCCGACGTGTCTCAAATGGGATTTTTAAAATAAATATCATCTTTTCTTTGTCTTTTCATAGCTGCAAAACTCTAAAGGCATATTTTGTGTTTAGTTAAAAGCTTTTTAATATATACATATTACTTTTTATTGTCAACTAACTCAGAATTGTATCGTATGAACGTCTACTACATTTTTATACAGGGCGATGATTTTTTGCCCTACTGAGACTGCGCATGCGTGAGAATATACTACATCCGGTTGATTTAATATAGCAACGAACCACGTCGTAAAAAGGTCTTTAATCATCTTTAATATAGCCAATTGAAACCGTTGTTACAAACGTGCACTTTTATAAAATTAATATAATATAGCATAGCAGAATGCTCATGTTCGTAAGTGATTTTGATTTATGTTTACAGAAAATGTGGTAGATTCATGCCTGTTTTGTTGTAATGTTTGCATGCTTTTTGTTTGATTCATGATATTTTGTCACATTGTATTACGCACAATATCACTTTATTGTTCAAATGTATTTATTTGCAAGTTTTTACGTGCTATGACCACGTGCCTTGTATAATATAGTTACAAGGTCACGATTATGACAGCTAAATTTTACACTTTTATGCGCTGCAGACGAGAAATGTTGTTTTTCGCGAATGGAACTGTTATCTTTACGTAACAGAGTCATGTAACCTTTACATCTACATTGATATATATATTCTATTAGAAGGAGATTGGTCAAACTGCAAGTGATAAATATCTTAAAATAAATTGATAAGACACGTCCATCATCCAGCTTAAATAAAAACCTTTCGCAGTTTCAAGGCAAGTCGACAATATTTGAAGCATATTTAAATACTCTCTAATGTGGAGGTAAATAATAAGGAGAATTCAACCTTAAGCAAGCATCATGAACTGTGACATTAAAATATAATAAGGTGTTACTTTTTGTTTTTACACGCACAATCCTACCTTTAGCCATTTGTCTGAGTTGTTACAATGTCATTTAAAAGCCCATTATGCCTCAGGGATGATTTATTTAAAAGTATTAAAATCATCTTAATTTTTTGGTGTAACTTTATATATTCCAAAAAGTCATTGGCCAACTTCCTGAATAATCTTTTGAATTTATAACTTTTTAGTACTAAGTACAGTTATATTGATTTAGTATTTTGTATGGCAGCCAAAATTCTACTTTTTCTACATTACTGTTCTTACTGTAAATAATTTTATATTCAGCGTTACTTTCTCAAGGTGATAAGCACCTAACATGCTCTAAAACTATTATCTAGACTTTATTAGACGCATGTGTGTCCTTTTCAAAAAACGTTGTTGGTTTTTGGCGTTGTTGGCTTTTTAGTATTGATGTATTTGGTTTCAGGAGCAAATTGTGCCTTAAATAATACCATGATTCTACTTCAGCACATTTTTTTAGATGTATATACAATTGTATTAATCTTTTCAGAATGTCATATTGTGTCTGTGTTAAGAATGATCTTCTATTTGTGGTTGTGTTCTTTTTGTGATGAGTTTTTTATTTGATAAGAATGTTTTGTAATATGAGATTATAGACGATTTACTACCGATATTCTAGAATATTCGAGACACAGCAGATGATGATATCTTCATTTATGTAATTTCATGACAAAAAACAATCGCAATAAATACTTGATATTTCTTTTATTAGAGAATCTAGATTGATTCTTTAGAGTTCATTTTGCAATTCATATCATTCTTATTCAAATTTGTAATTATTTTCTATTCTATAATTGCTTTTTTAAAAGTATCTAATTATCAAGGTTTTTTCACTAATATTTTCTATATTTTGTTGTACGTGTCGATAAGACAAGCCAGTGATATCATTCTCACCCGGTTTTGTCATTATTTGTATACCATTATTGTATTTTCAATCATTTAGTTATCTAAATATTTTACTTTTATTTTGAATACTTTGTTGTACGTGCCAATAAAACATGTCAATTATTGGTATCCGAAATGCGATGTAAAATCTGCCATTCTTTGTGTCTATAACATGGCCTTCAGCTTGTAGTTTTCAGTGTTTTTATATTTTTTTATCCTTCGGGGGGATTCCGGCATTTTTAAGCATCGGAAATTGTGTAGTGCTAAGGGCACGAAGGATGTTGCGCTTTTTCATTATCCCTCATGTACAGACTCAGTCAAACGGAGTCTGCAATTTTCATGTAATTTTGGTGTGATTCTTGCTTCCGAGGGATCACCCTCCTTCCAGACAGATATACGCATATATATTTTTTATCTAATAAATCCAAAGACTTCACCCCCATAACTTTCAAAATCATCGTTCCTACCAGGAATCCATGCTAAAAACTAGACTGACCCTTATTAACGTTGAAGGATAGAAATACCGAGAGCAAAAAACAAAAACAACAAAAGCATAACATATCGTACGTTTTGAGAGACTCAGTGTTTGAATGCAAATCTTGCGATAAAGTTCGAAACGCTTTGTTAATGAGGAAACTGATGACATTGAGAACAAAAAGATATTACATTTGGACATCAAAAAAAAAGAAAAAAAAAGAAAAATGTTTTGAGAAATACATTCATCTTTAGGGGCCTTACGGACCTTCTACAAAATACAGTCGACCGTGACCGGCTTTGAATAAATACAAATTAAAATTGCATGAAAATGCAAACATACTGTATACAATTAATAGCAACCTATATAGAATACATATACGAGTATGGGGGAAGAGATCTTAATAAATCTACCAAGTATGTTGAAAACTAAGAAACGTTCATGTTAATTTCTACTTAAAGCTACATTAAATATATATGTAAAAATAATTTTGTCGTTGGCCTAAAAACCAAGGATTCTAAAGTGTTATTAACCTTTTTAACAGTCTTGTTGTAAATCTCAACAAATATTGTTCATAAATAAGGATTTTAAAAACCTCACGGTAACACTAAAGTTCGTATACGAAATTTAACATGCTAATGAGGATTATAATCAGCTTGTTTATGCGCTACGTCACAGTGTTATAGCTGCTACCCGGAACACAACAAATATGATTCTTGTGCAAACACATTTTAACCGTTTAACTTCACGGTCGCTAGGCCTGAGGTTCAGTAGTAATCATCTCATAAAAGAAAGATTAAATTTGTATGAAAATATCGTTACAATGCAGAGATATACCGTAAAATTAGGACTGCTACTTATAGTCATGTTTGTTGATTTTATATTGATGTACGGATGATCTGAAGGCGGAGTTTCTCATGCAAACAGAAATTATACTTCCGTATTCGCCACAATGAGGTTGTCCATTTTCATGCTTATAATACTCATTTTTGCTTGTCTGGACACAAAATAAAAACATCTGGAGTCGATATAAAACCCAATTTATTAATGAAATGTTGCTATTTCTGTTTTTATGAAATTTATTAAATGTAACTTTAAAAGAAGTATTTTTAAAATCGCAGATAATTTGTGATTGTCGTACGAAACAGCAAATTATTTTTAAACAAAAACCAGAAAACGAAAGGAATATTTTATCGAAAGTAGAATTCCGCAAGGAAGAAGGTCTTTCTATCCAAAAACGAAATGAATAGCAAAAAGGCACACAAACACCCTTGCTTTTGTCATGTCAGAACATTAAGGTTAAAAATAACATTAGTGTTTGAAATTCTTTTCTGCCCAATAGGATTGCAGTATTTCAGATGAATCATAACACATATGCTTTGGTAAAATAAATCGGCAAACTGTTATTCAGTCTTAGACTAGTAAATCGACTGCTTGTAAAAATATTTTCATAAGTTAGTGGTCATAAGTAAGCATTTACCAAATCAAATCGGTCAAATTAAACCGTCGTTTGGGACCAGTTTAATTTTGTAAATGCTTAGTAATAGACATTTACGTTAACAAAATCCATTCATTCATTAAAAGGGGATCGGTAAAGGATTGTATATTTAGCCGAATACCTTAACTACATTTGAATCGTTATCATAATATTTCCATAAATCATTACAACTTTATGCCCAATATTTTCTTATTGACCAGAATCCAACGTTATAATGGTCAAGCACATTGTTTATATGTTTTCTTTGGTGTGGGAGGGAAGTTTTATTAACATTTATAAGCGAATACTTTTGTAAACAGTTAACGAAATTGATATCAATATTGACAAATTATTGAGAAAACAATTTGAATTGTAACAAATATGTTATAGGAGATGACTTAATAATCAAAATAAGATATAACATGTCGCCAAGTATATATATGCAGTCAAATAAACGTCGTCATAATAACACACAAACGAGAGATTATATTGAAATATAAATTCGTGGATTTTCATCGCACTCGGATTGTTTTATTTGAATAGCATTAATACTTGAATATGCGTGGGCGTTTGATTGACCCGTGAATTCGCTTTGTGGAATTACATTTTTCAATGACATTGAAACAAATTATAAAAATTAAGAGGGTACCTTCCCCTATTCCATATATATTAAATAGCTACATTGTACGAGGGTCGATGGACGCTTAACTAAAGTTTTACAAAATTCTTTTTGTGAGAAATGAAAGAAACAAATAGCATTCAATCTTTCATTTAAACATTGTAGAAAACAACCACGCTGTGTCTTGTATATTCTCATTTTGACTCAATTTCTTCTTGCAATATATTATTGTAAAAAATGTTGTTGTTTTTTCAGTTTGAGAACAATACTTATTGCTTTAAATCCTTTTCTATACAATGCTTGTGCATTTATGTTAAAATAGGTGAGTTACTTAACGTGATTAAAGTTATTAAAGCTATTATCTTAAAGGCTTGTCAAAAATCAATTCTATCTTGCTAAAATAGCTCAATATTTACTAAAAAAAGAGTAAAAATAAATGAACCAACTATTTTTGTCTTAAACTACGGTATAACCTTTAATTTTAGCTATTTAATGTATATATAACTATGTGTAATACAAACAGAGCCTATTATTTTAACATTATATTTGTCTGCTTTTAAATAACCGAAATACTAAACCTTTTATCTGAACAGTTTGAAATACACTTAAATTGATTTTCTTATAAAAATAACTATGTAATATGACTAGCTTAATAAATAGAACAAAAAATATACATTTAAAACACAATCTTCTCAGAGAGATTTCCTATATTTCAATAAAACATTGTAGCGATCTTTATATTTTCCTTTCATATAAAAATCTTTAGATATAAACTGGATAATCTAAAACTACACCAACTGAGTTCAGTATACTTTTTATCTTATATCTATTTTTAAAACAAAGAAGTTTTCTTTAAGAAGATACAAAATATAAAAAATGAATATCAATTATATTTACTACGAATGTCTTATATCAACTTGCAAGTACATATACATGTACATTGTATATTGCCCCTGTGCATATTGTATCAAAATCTTACACAAAAGAAACAAAATCTTTAAAATTTAAAGAATGCTGCAATTTCAGTTATTTTTGTTTTGTCATTGTATTTATCCTTTGATATTTAATTATATAGACCCGAGAATAACAGGTTGAAATTAGGAACAGTGCCCAAAATACATGTGAAAATTATGGACATTAAGATATAATACTTACTTAAGATATGACCCACAAATTTTCAATAACAATCCATATAAAACTCGCAAAAATATGCCACATTTTTCATATGATTCTAACACTTTTAAATGAATATTATGTATATATAAACTAAAAACTTTTTTAAAAATTGATTGTTAATATACTTTTGTATTGCTTTTAAATAATACTGGTGAAACATATTTTATCCAAGAGATAATGCTTACACTGAACAATTAAATCAAACTTATTATTATTCAAAACTTAACGATAATTGTTTTGTCAATGGACAACAAATACAAAGTCAGGTTGTAAATATCATTAACTTACCGTTGCGAAGTATTCGTTATTAGTATTCATTTTATATATCTGTAGCAAGTCTCAGCAACTTTTATCGGCTTGTAGCAGTTTATCGAAATCCGTGTCGTATTTGAGCGTTAATATTTTTTGGATATATCTGATTTCTGTTAAATCAGTACCGTAAGCTTTTAGTGAGAAGAAGTATAATACATTGGTCAAGGAAAGCAACTATATTTATAGCAGTGTGAAACTGTAACATCAATTTATTGGCAGATGAGGCGGTATTTAGTATAAATTTAATTATCTGAAAAGATGTATAGAGAGAAATGTCAGTAATAAGTAAAGATCCAATGGGCGAATGATCTTAATTGTTTGCGTATTAAAACCTTTCATGAATGTTATCGATTGGTGTGCTCTTTCTTAATAGTTAATAAGTGTTAAGTCTAGGAAACGTTTAGGAAATGGGTGGTAGCGACTTACCGAACATTTCTTATTATTGTTAAAAGAAAATAGACAGTTCATAATTATGTGATATTGAATCTTTAAGGGTTTTCTTAAAAGCATACTTATGTCTTTTGTGTGTTTCCAGGAACATAACTTGCACTTGCATAACCAACACGGCAAAATTGAAAAATGGGCGAATGATCTTAATTGTTTGCGTATTAAAATCTTTCATGAATGCTATCGATTGGTGTGCTCTTTCGTAATGGTTAATAAGTCTAGGAAACGCTTAGGGAATGGGTGGTAGCGACTTAGCTATCATTTCTTACTTGTTAAAGTTTGACTTAGTGAACATCATAATTGTCAAAATCAAATCTGAATAGGTCGTACAACACGGCAGAATTGAAAATAGTGCTGCAGTAAAGGCTGACCTCTGATTAAGATTTCTACTTGATTATAAGTTTAAGTAGGTAAAACTGACAATCAAATTAGAAGTGATAGCGTTGTTAGTCAAATAACATAACATAATCTTTATTTGGCATAAAATTGCATGAGCAAACATAGTCAATATACATGTACGTTCATTTACATATTAAAAGGGATAAACGTGTTACAATGTTAAACTGTTTACAGAAGAGTGGTACAAAACAATGTTTCAATCAATTAACCTCTTAAGTTACATTTTCAGTTTATTTTATACCAAATTTTTGGAGAGGCAAAATAATTATTTTGATAAATTGATAAGCTCTCTAGGATTGTCATCAGTAATTTGAATTGTTTTAATGTGCCTACTGCAGGAATATGTTTTTATCCCCCGCCGAAAATTTTCGGCGGAGGATATAGTAAAAGTCTCCGTCCGTCCGTCCGTCCGACCTTCCGTCCTTCCGTCCGTCCGTCCTTCCGTCCGAAATTTTTGTCCGGAGCATATCTCTAAAAGTATTTTAGTTATCAACTTGAAACATCATAGGTGGATAGACCTCATTGAGGAGGAGTACAGTGCACAAGAATGATAACTCTACCTTGCATGGTTTTTGAGTTATTGCCCTTTGTTATTTTTCAAAATTGATTTTTGTCCAGAGCATAACTCCAAAAGCCTATGAGATATTAACATGAAACTTCAAAGGTGCATAGATCTCACTCAGGAGGTGTGCAGTGCACAAGAATGATAACTTTTCCTTTCATAATTTTTGAGTTATTGCCCTTTGTTATTTTTCATACCTAATTTTTCACCTGAGTGGAGCATAACTCAAAAAGTGTTTGAGATATCAACATGAAATGTCATAGAAGGATAGATCTTATTGAGGAGAAATGTTGTGCGCAAGAATGATAACTCTTCCCTATACAATTTTTGAGTTATTGCCCTTTGTTGTTTTTTTCATGCTATTTTGTCCAGAGCTTATCTGAAAAAGTATTTGAGGTATCATCTTGAAACTTCATAGGTGGATGGATCTCATTGAGGAGGAATGCAGTGCTAAAGAATGATAACTCTGCCCTGCATTATTTTTGAGTTATTGCCCTTTGTTATTTTTTTAAAATTAATATTTGTCCAGAGCATAACTCAAAAAGCCTTTGAGATATCAAAATGAAACTTCACAGGTGCATAGATCTCACTCAGGAGGTGTGCACTGCACAAGAATGATAACTGTACCTTTTATAATTTTTGAGTTATTGCCCTTTGTTATTTTTCATACTTAATTGTTCAATTCAATTTTTTCTCAAAAAAGTATTTGAGGTATCAACTTGAAACTTCATAGGTGGATAGATTTTACTGAGGAGGGATGCAGCACACAAGGATGATAACCTACCCTGCATTATTTTTCAGTAATTGCCCTTTGTTATTTTCAGCCATCAGTATTCACATAGGTTTCAAATCTGTAATCACTATAGCCATCAGTTTTCATTACCAAAAGACCTCTTAAAATGGAATTATTCTGCTCTACTACATATACATTCTTCGAATGAGCAAACACATTCGGCGGGGGATGGCCATGTTGACATGGCTCTTGTTAGATATTGTTCCCTTCGGTATTTACAATTCGGACATATAAGATGGAATTTCTTTTGCATTCATGTGACATTTAAAGTTTATTTCGTTCCTTTATGTTTACCTATTTCAGTCGGATTAATATCTGCTGACAGTCTAAATGGTGTTGCTTTTACGCAATTCAGAACATATTTGTAATTGTAACACTCACAACAAAATTTTGTTTTAATGTGTGTGTTAAAATTACAAATGTTTGATACAATAGAACGATAACCAACTTGAATTATTCATTTTTTATACCAGTCTTGTTTATATAATTAATTTTAAAAATTCTGTTCCTTTCTTATATAATAGAAATGAAACAATATTTACAACCATTTAACCCCTGACACACTAGGGCGGCGTTCTCACGGCGACCAAAGAAAATTCAGGAAGCCGAGATGAGCGCAGTAAGATCGCAAGCATCGCCGCAGCATCGACATAGCATCGCAGTGATAACTATCGTTTAGAACACCGACCGACGGCGCGCATTTTGAGCATGCTCAAAACAAATGCCGTCACACGGCGTTATGAAAAGAGCACTGTGGAATCGCAGTAAAGACGCCGTAGCAACTCAGTTATCATCTCCTACAACGCAACAAGATCGCAGTGAAAGCGCAGAAGAATCGCCGAATAAACGCCGTTATTAGCTACGGCGCTTGTACGGAGATTGTATGCATCCAAATACTTCAGCCCAATGATAAAAATAGAACTAACAAGACTATCAAAAAGCCTGCATTTGCCTATGAAATGTATGGCTTTTATTTCAAAATTATTAAAACAATAAACAGATTATAGACAGAGAGAGACAGTTGCGTGTTATTGAGCATTCATTGAAAGGCTTCATGCGTGTGCGCCAAAAATACTGCGTCGTCTGAAAACAAAATAACAAACAGTTTTATTTCATAAAAATCCTTCAATATCATTATTTATTTTATTACCTAGATCATTCACGAAATAAAAGAAAAAAGTAAACTTGAGCCGGGATCTCATTGTTTTGCGACTACGCGCTATTCGGAAAAGTGGGTTCATATATGTCTTGTATTTAATTGCCGCTTTTACAAACATGTACATACATTATTAAATATGTTACAAATTCGAAAAAGGTTGACCCTGTGTTTCGGAGCCGCATTGATGTTTATTTTTGTTCCTTTTAGACCACTCGGTGTAGCAATTCAGAAGAACTTGAGAGTACATTATTTAAAATAGCATCTATCAATTTAATACCCCTGTAATTTTTGTATCTTCTTTATCTCCGCTTTTAAAGATCGGAAATATTAAATTACTGCTTACTCAGCACGAGATTGGATAATCACCACTTACATATATTTTGGAAAATTTTGACGCTTATAATTGTTATGTACCTTAACTCTTTAAAAATTTGAACGTTTGTGTAGAGTTAAAAAAAACACCATATAATAAGAAAATACATATAGTGCTTTGCAAATGTAAGAATTTGTGTGTTTTAGTTCAGGACACTGTTATAACATGTATATCAATTTTGATAGTATTGTATTATTTCTTGAATCTAATTGTTTGCATTGTAGAATAAAGAGAAATAAAAAAATATGAATAATTAAAAAAAAAACATATTTAATTTGAAAGTAAGTGAAGTGTTCCTGATATTTCATCGAATAAATAATGTTCTAGGTCCCTTCATGAGAATTTTGTTAATAATAGAAACTAACAGATGCAGTTCAACCACAACATCAAAATTTATATCATTATGTACTATTCCAACCGTTTGTCTTTGGAATTTAATGATTTCTAAACAATGTTTTTACC
This sequence comes from Ruditapes philippinarum, assembly GCF_026571515.1. Classification (NCBI taxonomy): domain Eukaryota; kingdom Metazoa; phylum Mollusca; class Bivalvia; order Venerida; family Veneridae; genus Ruditapes; species Ruditapes philippinarum. Next base: position 280,275 of record NW_026859220.1, read on the forward strand.
GTGTTTTTATTTTGTATACTATCCACAGATTTTATTGTCAAAACAGACCATGAAAATACATATTATTTATTGATTTAAAAACAAATCATCTGCTTTGGTTAACCTTTTTAGCACACAATGACATCCAAGCACTAAACGGTATATTCTATTTTTTTCAGTGGTTTACTTAAGAAAACAAAATCTGATATTTGAGAAAATATAATTGCTTTCTTTTCCTAATATCTTCTGACATTATCTGTCTAGTTATTTAGTGTATGTTAAGTAGTGGAAAAAGCGTGAGGTCATATCAAAACAATAGATTATTTTCTCGATGGTCTAAGGACAAGTCGATAGAGATAGTAAGTTCTAGTACAGAACTAACTATTATCAAGACATTGTATGTCGAGAATATAAGTTTGTGTCTTCAAGGGAAGACAAAAATACCATAATTTGAATAATGTACATGATTGTTGAATAAATTTGGAAGGGCATATAAGCTTATTACACTGAACTGAACTTTCTATTTATGGAAATGTTTCGCTTTTGTAGGTGTCCAAATAATATAGAGAAAGAGTTTTATTTCCAAGGGCAGAACTACTCGTACGTAAAATGCAAATTGTATATTACAATAATGATCAGAAAAATATGTCAATGTGAGCCCAGAGGTCACACTTTTCCGATATATTGTATATCAAAATATAGAAACAAAAATAATAAGCTAAGTTTTATTGACTATTGACCTTTCATTTTATACGTGCCTTTTTGCATGCCCTTTTAAATCTCAAACGCAAATTTGGTATTGTATAGGAGGATGAGGATCTAGCCTTATCTAATATAGGTTTTGCAGCTGAGCATTAGTCAATAGAACCAGTATTGTTTATCTTTATTTAACACTTCCTGACTGGACACTTTTTACTTCAGTTACAATAAGAATTAGATATGGACTTTTGGATTCTCGAAAAAATGAAAACAACGGATTGAATATTATATGGATTTTATAAAGATATTTCATACTATTAAAGTAAAACACGAGACTTCATGGGGTGCGAGGTGGAGTCTGGAAATGAAAGCGAGGCTATATTGATACGATTAGATTCAAGACTGTTTTCTTTTAGAACAACATGTGTATTGTGAAATTAACTGTATTGAAATTAGCAATCTATTGTAAAAATAAGTCATGATATTTTTCAAATAACCGTTTTTCTTTTCTATTATTCTCATTGTAATTCAAAGCACTCACCTGCCACACAGTTACATGATATACTCATCTGATGTTTTATTATGTCATTTTGCTAATCGTGTCACTGCTATATATCACTTATCAAATTCCCTCACAGGCATTGACTTTCAAAGAACTTGATAGTGTACATCGAGTGTAAATGGACATTTATATAAGACTGTTACGTTTTTGTTACAATCCTTAAGCTTAAAGTTTGAAATTATTTTTTGTCCAATAGGACTGCAGTATTTCAAATGAATCGTTACTCATTTACTACGGTAAAACGGCAAACTGTCAATCAGTCTTGTCAATTGACTGTTAAAATATATTTACAAAGATACGTACTAATTAACTTAAACCTATACGTAATGTAGTATTTTGTGATTTTTACTTTTCTGATTTTTTTATCATTGCTATATTTGGGACAGATTTATCAGGTTTCAGATGACTTCACAGAGATTATAAGTAGAAACTGGACGATAGCACGAACTATAATGAAAGAAAATGTAATATCTCTTTTAAAAGTAGATGATCAATTTCATGTTTTATGGGAATGTTTCTTGAACAATAATTGTGAAAATTACTTTTAAAAAAGATCAAATATGCCAACAGATTTTGAATTGTTTTCAAAACACAAAATAGAATGTTATACCAATATTACCAACTTTTATCTAATGTTTCATTTTAATGTTTCAATTTTATGTACAGACTCAATGATTGCGAGTCTGCAGTTCTCTTGTAATTTTGTTGTGATAATGCTTCCGAGGGATCACCTTGTTTCCAGATTTGTATACTTCACAACAGCAGGTGTCAAGTGATGTGTTGCAGCTGTAAAAAGTTGCACCGTACTTCAGTTCAGTGTTTTAAATTTTTTCTGGTTCTTTGGGATCATTGATGCCAGCACTTTTGTGTGTCACCGTCTGTTTATTTAGAAATACATTGATAAAATCACATTTTGTGATATTGTGGCAAAATTCATGAAATATTTATCACTTACATTGAATAAGCAACACTGCATTTTTTTAAATTACTGCTATATCAGAATCTAAATGACACTATGAAAGAACATTTTCAAATTATTGTTATATCAGAATTTAAATGACACTAAGTAAGATTATTTCTAAATTACTGCTATATCAGAATCTAAATGACACTATGAAAGAATGTTTTTAAATTACTGCTATATCAGAATATGAAAGAATAGTTTTAAATTACTGTTAAATCAGAATTTAAATGACACTAAGTAAGAATTATTGATTGTATAGTAATTCATAAAATATCAAACGTTATCTGAACTGAATAATTCCATGGTTGAACTCATAGTTCAGTAGAACTCAGTTAACACTTTCAGAAATTTGGAACCAAAAATACAATGTAATGTAGCACATTAACGCACTTTGAGGCTCATTTCTCGGTTTTGACCCTAAAGTGCGTTTCATCCCCTTAGTTTGCTGTGAAATTTTACCGCACTTTCGGGTTGAACCCCAAAGTGCTTTTGACTAAAAAGTGCGGTGACACTTAACGTATCTCATCTTCCTGGTTATAAATATTAACAATGCAGTTGATCAAGGCAATTTATTCTTGTACAATTCATGCAAGTGACATTTAGACAGTTTAAATAAAAAAACATATTCATCTTTTAATACGAGGGATGATCATGAATTCTCCTAAATTCGTTTATATTTATAATAAGTTTCATGTTTTGCTTCATTAAATATATACCTGCGAAAAGTTTGTTTCATCTTTTCAGTTGCAAAATACAATTGATTTACTGACAGCCAGTACCGTCTCAGGCCACATTATATAACGCTAATGCGGCGCAATTCAAAGAACGCAGCGTTGATTGAAATTTAGTTCTCAAAAGTGCCTAATACAAAAATAGATCTTATCAACAATTTGTCGAGGTTGGCGTAAATTCCTAAATTTTTTAAGCAAATATTTCAAGTCTTTTTTCAGACTTTTTGACAAATCTTAAATAAAATACATAACCTTTGCAGGATATAATGCTTTTTTTATGTCAATGCTTATCAGGTTGTAACAACGTTTAGACTGCGCCGTATGCGCATTACTATGCTTGCTAAGAAAAACATAAATGTATATGCATTATTCTCATCGATCGTGCCTTCCCATTAATTCGTGACCTAAATAAATGTCTGGTATAAATACTTCTGCAAGGACATACACCATCAGAAAACTACACAAGTTTTATTAGACATTAGATGTGTAATTGAACAGGTGTAAATGTGCTTACCCTACAATCAGCTGATGACCTAATAACTTGAAAATATTCGATATAGATGTTATAATTTACCAAACACACTTACAATTAAGCCAAAAAAAATCACTATGCTGTAAGAATTTACATTAGACGTTGAACATATATTCATCATGTCAGACAGAAAATAACCATGCGAGCATTTATTGGTGTGAGCGCCTATATTTTGATAACGTCACAGGGTGATTTCGATGGGTAAGTGTCCAGCTGAGCAAGACAGTCATCATGGTCATGGTTGACATGTTCAGATGCTCTAATCTTTGAGTGGTTGTTTTTAGAAGTAATTTAAAGTTTTTGAACTTTTAGATAATGAATTTATTAACAAATGCACCAAATACACTGTCTGTATGTCTGATATTTGTTGTGCAAGGGCTAATTTTAAAAATAAGAGTCACGAATCGACAAGAGAAAAAGTGTTTGATAGTTTGATATATAAACATTTAATCAATATTATTGAATTTTAAAGTTTAATTCCGGGTATTTCTGGATCATCCCTCTTTAAGTTACCACATGCTTTTGCCACATGTTCAACTTCTCTTGAATGGTTTACTTAAATCTGGGATAGAACCCAGCTTAAATTTATTGTCTACAAAAATGTTCGTCTTTAATGCCTAGCAGAATAAATTCTAGATTAATAGCGGCAGAACTTTGTTTATCTTTATATTTAAATTGTTTTTATGCACCGTGTAAATTACATTACAAGTAAGGAACTTAATCATCTATATCAGTATTTGTTATATCAACCTCAAAGGCACATTAATGTTCAAAAACGAATAAATGTTTACTTCTTTCGAGAGGGCAATTATGAGTTTTATATCGTTTTTAAATAATGTTTTAATAGCATGTTAATTGTTTTCTGTGAAATGAAAGGGAGCCGGAGAAATGCACTCGAGTTCTGCTGAGGAAATAATAAAGATATACACCATAATTTGCCGATGGTTTAAGGCGCTTTGTATAGTTATGGTAACTTAGTATTTTGAATTGAAGTCAAAATAACATTGCGATCCTTTCCAGACAAATCATTTCACATTCATCACAGCTTTCTTTAGGCAGCATTTGACTTATCCCTTTCCATATAACCTATTCCTTTGGAGTCATTTTAGTCTTGCGTAAAACAACGTTGTTAAGACTTTTTACACCCGGTATGAACGCTCGTAGGCTGTTGTTAACAAAACCTTTAGACGTTAATAAAGCATATTATACAGAAAGTGCAAAATGTCAACCTAATCTTCAGTGAGGAGAGATTGGAGCCATTGCTACTAGGCTGTGGTTTCCGTAAATCTTAGCTTTTATTTTTGTTTTAAGTAAAGATGATTTTTGCTTATTTCATTAAGAATTTTAAGTCATATCGACAATGTGAACTGGTCATACAACGCTCAAATATCTGGATATATTAACATTACATATTAAATGGCTCATATCTCTGGATATATTACCATTACGTCTTGAATGGTTCATATATCGGATATTACCATTGAATCTTGGTTAGGATATTCTAACAGAAAAGATTGAATGATGAACAGTACGCTTGTTGTTCATTGTTTGTTGAAAAAATATAACATGCAAAATAAGACGTGGTCACCAAAATTCATGATTTTGATAAAAGAGATGTATCCACACCTGTTATTATATCAAACATATAGAATTTCAATCATGGATGGCTAAGGCAGATATATGACATTCTAAAGTTAAGTCAAACATATATAGATTACTCTGTACTTAAAATAGTAGCTCTCCATCTTTATTAGTATATTATTTCTTTGTATTATTTTGATGGAGGGAAAATTTTTAAAAAAAACCAGGATCTGCGAGATACTTTGTCATTATTTCAAAATAAAAATCTCATTACCTGGCTATTCATTGTTATTAAAGAGAGTAGAAATGATATATAAAAGAATTTACAATAAATAAAGATTGAAAATTATGTTTTTTTGTTATATTTTATTCATAATTAGCAAGTTGCAACAGATTTCAAGATTTGTTTTTTGTTGCAACAGGTTAGTGACTGGAATTTCTGTTTGTTGCAAGTATATATATATCCATGCTAGTCTATACATATGTGCATTTTAATCAGGATTTATACTGTTTGTAGCTCAATCTATGTATTTCAATTCCCTTAAAGTTTGCCTGGCCTGTTCCAAATTAAAAGCTTGGCAAATCTGTTACACAAATTCACAGATTAAGGGTAAATATTTGATTATAACTTCACCAGAACTAAAAAGGTCTGCATGTAAACAGAATAGCCAGCCAGGAATCACACTAAAGAAAATCGAAATATTTGTGAATAGTTAATGTACGATGTATTCATCTTCATTTAATTAAATTGACTATAAATGCAGGACTATAATATAAAGCATGCGTTAATTGGTTCAATATCGGCTGATATCTATGGTCTTGACTAAACATAACAAGAGGGTCATAATGGCTCTAGATGGTTTACCTGACCCATCGAGCTCATCCGAACAATTACCTAGACAAGCATTCTGAACAAATTTTAGGACAGGTGACTCAAAAGTGTGATCACTAGAGTGTTGACAATGATTATCCATATTTGAGCAGTTTAACTTAGTTTTAGTACTCAGGTGACCAATATTCGAACTTGACCTACAAATCATGAAACAAACTTTCATACCAATTTCCAAGATACTTGGATCAAATCAGTAGCCACTAGAGTATTAACAATGTTTTTCTATTTTTAGCTTCGATGACCTAGTTTTTCATGGGAGACGATCCTTGTTCGAACTTGACCTAGTAATCATTAAAACAAACTTTCAGTCTAATTTACAGGATATTTGGATCAAAACAGAAGCCACTAGAGTGTAAATAAAATTCTATTTTAAGCTCTGGTGACCTAGTTTTTCATTCGAGATGACCCATGTTCAAACAGATCCGAGCAATTACCTAGACAAGCATCCTGGCCAAGTTTGATGATAACTGAGTCAAAAATGTGACCACTAGAATGTTAACAATGTTTTCCCATATTTGGGCAGTGTGACCTAGTCTTTGACCCAAGGTAACCAACAATCGAACTTGATCTTAAAATCATCAAAACAAACTTTCAGACTTATTTACAGAATATTTGGATCAAAACAGTAGCCACTACAGTGTTGACAAGATTTTTCTAGTTTTAGCTCCTGTGACCTAGTTTTTCATCCGAGATAACTACAGTACTTAATCAAACTACTTCAAGCAGTTACCTAGACAAGATTCCTGACTTGGTTTGATGACACTTGAGTCAAAAGAGCGACTATATGAGTGTTAACAATTTTTATATTTTTAGCTCATGTGACCTAGTTTTTCATCGGAGATGACCCATGTTCAAAACAGTCTAAGCAATTACCTAGACAAGCATACTGACCAAGTTTGATGACAATTGAGCCAAAAATGTGACCGCTAGAGTGTTAAAAATGCTTTATTATTTTTAGCTCCTGTGACCTAGTTTTTTTAATCGAAATGATTCATGTTCGAACTCATCCGAGCTATCACCTAAGCAAGCATTCTGACCAAGTTTGATGATGATTGAGTCGAAAAAGTGACCGCTATAATGTTACCAACGTTTATCTATTCTTAGCTCCGTTGACCTAGATTTTCATTCGGAATAACCCATGTTCAAACCAATCTGAGCTATCCTCTAGACAAGCAGTCTGACCAAGTTTGATAATGATTGGGGCTTAAATGTGACCACTTGAGTGTTAACAAGGTTTTTCGTTTCTTCAGCTCGTGTGACCTAATTTTTATCCAAGATCATTCATGTTCAAAATCATCCAAACTATCAACTAGGCAAGCATCCTGACAAAGTTAAATGATCATTGAAGCAAAAATGTCACCGCTAGAGTGTCAACAAGGTTTTTCTATTTCTAGCTCTGGTGACCTTGTTTTTCATCCTGGTTGACCTATGTTCAATATCATCCGAGCAATGACCTAGACAAGCATCCTGACCAAGTTTGATGATGATTGAACAAAACAAGTGACCTCTAGAGTGTTAACGAACAAGTGTGGACGGATGACCTTAAAACCGCACCCTGAGCAAGCTCAGATGAGCTAAAAATTAAGTTTCTTATTTAGCTATCTATAAAAAGGTGATATGCTGAGAATAAATATTGATATGACATAAATTTGCTGGCTTAAATATATATAATACAAAATGTTTATTCAAAAGTTATATCAATGACCAAATCGTTGACAAATTTTTCTACTTTACAAAATCAATATTTCATATTCCATAATGGGTCATTGACATATTCAAATCCGTAAAACTAATAATAGAAAATAACAAAATAATGTACAATAAAAGCTGCATGCCATCTTGTAAACAGACTCATCAACAAAGTTCTATAATTTTGAGAAATTCTTTGTTTGGTCATTTTCTCCCCGACTATTCCTTAAAATTCAAATACATGATTTCAAGCTACATAAAGTATAGGAGATTTGTTTGTTTTTAGCAAGTATCAAGTAAAGTACATTAGAACATAGTATCTATAAATATATCAAAGCGAGAAACCTAAAATCAAAATTTCGCATTCCAAAGTGTGTTATGCTTCATACTTGGTTCAAACACCTGCTCACAAAAATATTGTTTATCATAGTCATCCAAAGCATACAACATTCCTCTCAATATATATCAAAGAATACATAGAGGTCTATAAGCACATGTCATTATCACAATCATATAATGGTTAAACAAAACATGCATTAATAGCAAACATAAGTCAAAATATTTCCTTACATACAGCTGTTTTTCTGTATCATTATGCAATACATGTTTTATAAAAAAAAATCAGGACGTATAACAATTATCATTTTGGGACTTAGAGATCATATGGATGAGCAATTATAAAGTCATATCACTAGGTGTTGTCATGTCAAAGCAGAACTACACGTGTGTATTTTAATTCAATCAATCATTTTAAACTTTTACAAATCGTTGATGGCTCCAGATGCTTTGACCACAGAGATGACTCGAGCAAGGTTAGTTTTAGGGCTGATTTAACCAAAATTCACAAATGCTTTTCCAGGCATGGCCCAGCAGACATTTGACCTTTGACCTACTTTAAAAAGTGTTAGAAAAATAAAGAAACATTAACTAATTTTTCATTTTCCCAGTGAACCCAATTATGACAAAAAGCATCCATGAATAACAAACAAACATCGGTGACTTTTTATGAAAAAAATCCTTCATAGAGAAAGTGTGACCTTGACCTTTAAGCTACAGTCCACATAGATCTTGTGTGTTATACATCATCTCAATGCTTCCTCGTACTTTGGGTTAGGGGGTGACGGACTGCATAAAATATATTTACACTCTGCGGATAAAAGTGTTTGTGTAAATTACAACCTAGTAAATAAAGACACCATTTTATAACAATCACTGTATGTATTGTTGACAATGCAGCTTCATGGAATATATACACGTAAATAGAAAAGAAATTAGTTAAGCACGTTATACATTTGTTTAATATCAAAACCTGTCCAAAGTAAAAACTTTTGATTTGCAAACAATACTCCACAAAACAAGATATTATAACAAAGTCACTTAGGAAATTTGTTTAAATAACATGAACACTTTACTACTTCATTCATGTTATTTTGACATTATCAAATAAGAAAAAGATAGGCCTTCCTTTATACACTTGACATATTCCAATACAACCTTATGAAATACAACTTACACCAATCCCTTATCTACATGCTGTTTATCTATTCTCAAGACTGAAAGAAATTCTCAATTTTTGTTACCCCAATTCTATATTTCCCAATTCTTTTTTTGCTGAACAAACAAGAATTTTTCACACGCTTTAATACTGTGCCAAGCCTTTAGAATAAGAGGGGGAAAAGGTGGCAGTTAAAATGCAAAAATAAACAAAAACATGTGTGAATATGTTACAAAACATGGCAAAAACATGAGCAAAATGTGTCAATAGATTTCCTTTAAAAAACCAGTGTAAGATTCACGAGTATAAAATCATGATAAAGTTACAAAAGGGCCAAGAATTATTTCTATTGTCTTTTATGAAATAGTACCATTATAGTGATTAAGTATTTTGTGTAAAAGTAAACATCCTACTTAAAGTTCACAGGTACTTTCACAGTGTTGCGATAGTGTAAAAGTAATTCGAGAGGACAAAAACTTACATTTTACACTATCATAAGACGCCTACATATTTTACATAATGTATATATTTTTCTATAATTACTTTTTACATTATCCGAAGAGTCAAAGTGTTTTTCTCATTTTTATGATAAATAATTCCACATTTTTTCAGGTGATACTATATAACATCCTCTTAATCCATTATATAGATAATATACCCATGTTTGCCCTCTAAAAAAAGAAAACAACATTTGTTTCTGAGATATGATATTCCTTTAACTAATGTAAATGAAGCCTACAGTGGCCTTCTCATTCTTAAAAACAAAATAAAGCATTGTTGGTGATCATATAAAGAAAGAAAAAAGTATTTAGTATGTATAAAGTTGTCATAAAAGTAGCAAATAATAAACAAAAGTGATGAACAAAAATACTAAAGAAATAAATCTTTAAAGCAATATGGCCAAAAGTACCAGTTGGAAGTTAAAAAACAAAATACCAAATTACAGTGTTTTTTTTCCAGAAATATATAAACAATATACAATTTTTGAGGTGTTAAATGTTTTTTCCAATACAAATAAGTATTGCAAGGCTTAGGGACAAGTGGTTTGAAATCAGAAACTTTAACTACTTAGCCCCTGCACTTGTTATTATCACACAGGTTTTAGGTAAGATAAGATTAAAGGTCATTGAACGTAGAGGAAATACTGCTGAAACGTTTTGCTACAGATTATTAATTTCTACTCAAAAACATTGAAATACCTTCAGCATGTGAAATGTGAAAGTCAAATTTTGAATAGCACCCCTTAAGATGTTTAATAGATATAACAAAAAGTGAGGACACAAAGATTAATTGGTTATAATATCACCAAGTTCTATTGTATTGTAACAACCGATAAAAAACCAACATCTGCCAGAAAATTACATATATAGGGACACAGCTGTATATTACCATCATTTAGACTTACTTATGCAACTATTTGACATTATGTAACAGACACAAATCTATACATGTACAACATAGAATTGCTAAAAACCGTACTTTTACAGTTTCAAGAACTAGATGTATTTCTGAAAAGAAGCTTACCAACTTGCTGAATTATTAAACTATTCATGGAAACATAAAACATGTTCTAAAGACTTAAAGTACTCACTTCCAAAACTGTATAAGTTTTTATAAAAAACTTTAAAAAAAATCTGATTAGAAAAAATATACCAATTTTGAATGTGTTGTCATTCAAAATTACATTTTTTTAGTTTACTGGAATATAATTATGATGGGCAAGACTTATAAGGTCTGAGTGATTTATTACAAAACATTGAACGATTAAGCATGAAATACTCTAAAAATGCCAACAGAAAGAAAATTAATAAAAATATGTTGGATTTCTTTGAGCGAAGTAGTTATTTTATAGACATCAATAATCAATTGACGCCAAATCTGACATCATAGGAAAGGAAAGCATTCCTTGTCTATATAATGTTGTGCATATATTGTGTAATAATGCACTTGACTTGCATGTTTAATAGGGGAATATTGTGTGAAAAAAAGCATGTGGAGACGGCTAAAAATACATACTTTTTAATGATTGAAAGTACATTCCTACATAATTGTAGAAGTATTAATGAAAACTTAACAAAATATTGTGATGGGTTTAAATAGAAACCTAGAGTACAATGTTGTCAAGATTTTCAGCCAGTGATTTAGCATAGCTATAGAAGACTTACTTTTAACATATATTACATATAACTTGCCGAAGTATGCAAAAATTATTAGGGAGAAGTTTGGAGTTGCAAAAAACACTGTTACTATGTCATAGATTTTCATTTCTCTTAATTTTTTCTTATTACATTTTGAATAATACATAATCAATTTAAACACGTACCGAGCTATTTAACTTAAATGAAGTGTCCATCTTTCAATCTGGAAAAAAGATTTAATGTTAAGGGAAAAATTTCAAATTATATACTAGCTGAATAGCAAAAAAGTGCATATTTGATCAGAGGCCTTAGATGTGCTGGATAAATTTGGTGTGTGCTGTCATGGTCAGAATCAGTTGACGCAAGCAGGCAGTTGTGTTAAAATTTAAATTTAGCCAGTTTTAAAACCATATACAATTCCATGATATACACTGTCAAACACATCACTTAGATAATATTAACACCAACCAACTTTAAATGAACATATTGCTGGTTTTGTGGTGCTCATCATATCTTGACAGTAATGACAGAATTTTGACAAGTACATTTAATAAACAGCTGAATTTCACATTTTATAGGTATTTAGATTAATTTTGTTAAGATCCAAAGATAATCATATTGTATAAATACACCTTATATACACCTACTCACAATGTTCATTTTACCATTTTTATAACAGAAAAGGAAACCCTACAATAATCAAAACTAAGTCAAAGGTAAACATACTTTCAATGTTTCTTTATAAAGCGGAAACTATTTTCTTCACAGTTAATTTCAAATTCAAACTTTTTTTTCTTATGTAGGGTAAAGAAATTAACTTGTAATTTTCAAATATATCTTGAATAATAGAAAAAAACATTCTAGGTCAATAATGACAATTAAATGTGGAACACAATAACTGTTACAAAAGATAATTAAAAGGTTTCATGATCATATTAATTCTAATTCTAATTCAAAACCACTACTTCAAGATATTATTCTAAAATCACCAGTTTTAATTTATTTATGTAATTGAAAATTAAATAGATATTCATGATAAAAGGTTCGTGACAGCAATAATCATCCATTAAAAGTTAATATATGAATAATATGTTAATTAAAATATCTTTCAGAATAAAGAAAAAATCGGTCTTCAACTGGCCTCAATACAAAAAGTGGGAAACAGTTTTTGGCCAAAAGAAAATAGTATAATAGGAAAATAGTAAATTGTATATGTGTTTTTAATGTATTTCTGAAAAGCTTTTAGTACACAGTTTATAGCATCCAAAATGGTACTACTGGGCATTATTGCTTGAAGGTTTTAGTAATCTATTTTTTATTTTGTACATCACTTTTACTTCTTGCTACTTTTATGTCAAATTAATACATACTCAATTCAGCTATGATTTAAGAATGAGAAAGTCCTCTCTAGTAGGCTTCATGTATTACATTGGTTAAAGGCATATTATATTAACAAATAGTTTTGTTATTTTAGAGAGCAACATGGGTTTTATAATATCTATGTAATGTTTAAGAGGAAAAGATTGTTGTTACTTGCTATACATCATAGTTGAAATGTATGGCCATCTGCAGCACATAATCTTTCATTAGTAAAAAATTGTCTGTTTGAAAACTTTCCTGTTTTTTGTTGTTTTTTTTTTGTTTTTTGTTTTTTTTTGTTTTTTTTTTAATCTTCAAAATTTTAAAACATTTAGATATTAAACAAGATGTAAAGAGACCCTTTTAAAGTAGGGGTAAAATAGGATACAAAGGTATCGAATAAGTATGAATATTAGATATCAACGTATTGTCATCTTAGGGCAGTAACAAGTTAACTCCTATCAAATTACATCAGGAGTTGACCTGTTACTAAGCGAAGTAAGGTGACGGTATACGTACTTGTATCAATATTACCTTCATATATTATAGAAAATTATCTCCTCTAAGTTAGTTTTTTCCTTCAAGGTTACCTAGTTTTTTCCTTCAATGTAAGCAGAAAAAGATTCAAAGGTCATTACAAACTTGATATCTTTTGTGAATTTTTAATTGATAATACCATTTTTTCTGTTTCTGTGTTTTTACATTTTCACGAGTAATATCTTACTTTTACCAGTAGTGATGTTAAAGTTGTTCATAGGGGAGATAATTCTTGAAATATTGAGTTTTCAACCTAATTACATATAGTGTAGAAAAAAATCTGTGTTTATCTGGACTTTAGTGCCAATTTTAACACAATCTTGGATTACATAACTTGTGCTTTCCCTTTGAGCTTAGTGGGTGATTGATGATAATGGACATATATTTTGCAATAAGAATAAACTCCTGTCATTTATAACAAGTAAATATAATAAGTTAAGGTAAAAATACAGGCCACTATAGACTGCTTGTTTACATGATTGGTTTTTTTTTCTCAATTATCATTTTCTATGCAAAATGTTGATTTAGTATGAGGTTTTAGCAAAAACGTAGGAAAAAGATGAAAAAGTAGGACAAAAATGAAAAGAAGGAAAAAGAAGAAACAAAGCAGGAAATGTAGAAAAAGGAAAAAAATGTAGAAGAAAAGAACCAGTTGAATGTCCGGATTAGAAATCACTCTTCTTAACTGAAACAGGAATATGAAAAGTATTATTGAAAACAATGTATCAACACCCTAAAGGTTTAATTTGGAATCACAATTCGGTCATTTTCTGTATCGATATTTCATTTTCAAAGTGATTTTTTATGCTCCCCGAAAAATTTCGGGGGAGCATATAATCGGCGCCTTGTCTTTCTGTCCGTCCGTCTATCCGTTGTCTTGTCCGGAGCATAACTTAAAAACCCTTGGAGATAATTTGTTGAATCTTCATACAGTGGTAGAGGGCATTGAGGGGGGAGTGCAGTGTCAAAGAACCATAACTCTATTTTGCCCATTTTTTAAAAATTATCTCCCCTTATAGAAAAATCTTGTCCGCGACATAACTCTAAAACTATAAGAGATATCAACATGAAACTTTGTAGGTGAATCGATCTCAATGGGTAGATGTGCAGTGCATAAGAATCATAACTCTGTCTTGCCAAATTCTGTAGTTATTGCCCTTTGTTTATTTTTACTTTTTGAAGATGTCCGGGACATTACTCGATAATCATAAGAGATATCATCAAAAACTTTGTAGATTGATAGATCACATTGATTAGAAGTGAAGTGCAAAGAACAGTTACTCTGCCTTGCGTAATTTTGGAATTATTGCAATTTGAACTTTTCCCAGGGACATAACTCTGAAACTACAAGAGGTGTACTTTTCTGTGTCCAAAACCTATTCGGGGAGCATCACCAGGCTCAAACCGGGCTCTCGTTTATTTCAATTTGAAGTGATATCTGATTTTGATTATGTATTTAACGAATCCTAATATTGCATTTATTGTATAATATTGCAATATTCTGTAAATTCTATAATATTTTTGATAATGGCAAGATATTTTGAATTATAAATAAATGACATTCCTGCACAAATGTGTCTGGCGGATCCTATTGAATTCAGAAATATCAAATTTTATAACATGTTATTAAACTATATTCATTGTGTAATTTATTTCTGGAATTGAGTGACATCTAGACTAGTACAAAAACCACTTATACCAATTTTGTATTTATGTGCTGATCAATAATTAGGCTATTACTAGCGCTGCGTTAGCATTGTCAAAGTGAAAAATCTTTGATATAGCTCATAATTCAAAATTTTCACAAGGCATCAACAAAAAGAGAGCTTGGAATATTTACTTATCATGACAAGCAACAGTTGTCCGACAAGGGGTATAATTCTTAAAGCAATATTTATGGAGTTTTGCTCTCTTTTAACTAAAAATGAGCATTAACACCGTATGCAGGTGCTCTAGTTTATTTAAATTAAATGTTTTCATGTAATGATTCATTTTCCTTATTTAATTAACAGACTTTGTCACAAGTACTATTGAAATGATTAATGAAAATGAAAACTTATCCAATATTTCGTTAGTAAAAATGGATTTTGATCAGAATAAATACATTATAGATAGATAGTTTTATTCTGGTAAAAATACATGTCATAAAACAACTACAAATTCAATGTCGACATCAAGAGATACATGTTAACATGAAAGTGCATGTGTTGATGCCATATATTCAATACCAAGGATGACACAAAAAGAAGGCATAAGCCGACTTATTTCCATTGTGGTCCTTAGAATTTATCATATGACACCAGAAAGGCAAAATATTTACTAATTTTTAAGTATTGCACATATATTATTCAATTACAATTTCTTATATCAATTATTGCACATAAGTATTTTCCATTACAAAATTTATCACACATGTATTATAATCATAATTATTATGACAGATATGTTTGACAATGAATAGGTACTACTAAAATATGCACTAAACATAAAAAATATATATATAAAAACTAGGTAAGATGACTAGATTAAAATGACTAAACAGATATTGATTGCATAAAAATGTTCCTTCAAGAGATTTTTTAAAAATTATCAACGACTTTGCTTATGCACCTAAGATGTGTTTGGTAACCTGTTCCATTCCTGACACCATTAATACAATGTTTTCTTACCGAAACCCTTAACTCTTGAATAGAATAACTGTTACTATCTCCCAAATCGAGTGAGTAAGAATGTACCTCATTGCAATTTGAAAATGCTCATTTAAATAACTAGTGCACTATTGTTATGTATCTTATGTACAATTGACCAAAGAATAAGGAAATTTACCCTCAGATGTACTGGTAACCAACCAACTTCCTCAAAAAATGGAGCCTTCCTATATGAGTACGGGGACTGAGATTAAGTATAAAATCTCACCAACTTATTCTGTGATGGCCTGAAAGCTATTTTTTAGATTTTGACTCAACCCTAAATACGGAGGCACACGCATAATCAAAATGACTTATTATTAATGAAGAAAAAAAGTTGTTTAGCTATACCTATTTAAAAATGAACTTTTTCTATATAAAAAACTAAGTTTTGCATTGGCCTTTCTTAATTACCTGGTTGCTATATGACTCACCAGATAGACATTGATCTAGGTCAGACCTAAGTATTTTAACATTATTGGTGGATGTTATCTGTAGTACTATTACATACAATATTTAGTTGATCACATGACCTAAGTCTTGGTTTAGACGCAAATAAAATAGACTCTGTCTTTCCAAGATGTAAGGAAAGTTTATTATCAGTGAGCCACTTACTCACACTGCTGAGATCATCAGTAAGCTGAGAGGTAATATACTGGATATCTTTACCTGATACTAATTAAAAAATACCTGAGTCATTTATAGTCAGTACATGATTAATTCTAGGCAAATAAACATATTTAATTGGTTTAACAATATGCTTATTAAATAAAAAAAGAAGTTAACACCAAATAGAGTTAAATTTCCAGGAAATCTTATAAAATTTATGGGAAAGTAATTAAGTGATAATTTTGAAACTATAATTCTAGGAATGACAATTTAGTGACACGCAATTTTAAGTGCAGCAGTTTCTTTTTTGTTACTCGTAAAATCTTACCATTTTCTCACTTCGTGGTAATTAAAGATTTTATTTATAATGTCTACAAGAGTGTGGGTTTATAATATGTTTTCATTTGCAGTATTATAGACCTATAAATATTCAATCTTTTAGTTTAGCTATTGACAACACTGTTGTATAATTCCATAGACAATAAGCTAAGAAAAAAAACAATAATCTTTATATATAAACAGGTAGAATAATCAAGAAGACTTAAGCTAAGTATCATTAAAAATATACATAAAAATGATACATTACTCTCTATTTATGTGAACACATATACACCACATTCATCCACATAACATAAACCCATTAATTGATTTGAAAGGTAAAAATAGATATAAAGCAAGTACAAAATTATATATGTATATCATTTACAAAAGTTAACAACTTAAAAGGATTTCTGCTTCTATCAATCTTAGCCCTCCAGCAGTCAATGATTTAAGGAACTCCAATGAGGCTTTTTTGACATGACAGGACTTTATATCTTTTTTAGAGTGTTTCATTAAGTTTACAGCTTCCAACAAAATCAAATTAAGATAAATTTGTAACAACTGAATCCCTTAACTGGATAACAATATACACTTTTGATATAAGTTTGGACCAATAAATTGAAAACAAAATTTCTCACCATATTTTGTTCAAATAATCATTCAAATTGTGAAGAATGGCCCACAATTTTTAGGTGTTCAGATGCTTTTACTTAGATTTAGTCTAAGAAAAATATAAAAGCTTAGTTTTAAATTTAAATTCAAGCATACTTCTTTATCATCTTTAGGATATTTTTCCATCACAAGTTAATGTAAGAAAGAAATTCAAATTTTAAAGTTTTTTTTAGACTTTTGGACCTCAGTGCATCTTATTGTTAAACAAAATACAAATAGCACCAATAGGTAATCATTAATTCAGATACATGCAAACATATATGAAACTATGAAAAAAATTCAAAAGTGATAAAAAATTATGCAAATTTAGCAAAATGTATATTGTATAAAATATAGTGAAGAAAAAGTATACATGCAAAATGTGCAAAAAAAATTGTACAATTAAAAATTTTCAAAAAAAACATTCAGCTTCAGATAAAACCTTGACTTAAACAGTAAATCTTATGTTTACCTCTTAAGTGGGGGTCAGGGGGCGTGGGGTGGTGGATTTACATGATTTCCAAGCAAGCCTTTTTGTAGCTCACCCGTTTGGAGAATAGAAGCTATAAAATCCCCCTGATAGTCACATGTTAGGCCAGCTTGAGGGGATTTGTACATTCAAAACAATAAAATCTTACATGAAAAAAATTACAGATTTGGGGAAAAAAATTTTTCTCACAAAAAATTAAAACAATGTAAGTTTTAAAGTAGGAGAGAATTAGGCACTGAGGAGAGATGAAGCTAATACAAAATCAAAAATAATGAAAAATTAATAATCTTCAAACAATCGTTGCATATAGCTCATATGTGACATAACAGGTTATTAGTAAAAACTGGTAGATGGCATAAACAATAATGAAAGAAAAATATAATATCTCTTTTAGCAGTAGATGATGGATTTCATGTATTATTGCAATGTCCCTTGAACAATAATTGTGAAGATTACTTTTAGAAAAGATCAAATATGACAACAAAATTTGATCGTTAACAACATTGTTTACAAAATTAGAACGTTATACGAATTTTAAAAATGTTCAATCTAATGTTTCAATTTCATGTTTCAATTTTGTTTTTGATATCCCCAGAAATGTATAATAGTCAGTTTCAAAACTGGACAAATTTATTTAAGAAGTTCAGCTGATAAAAGTTTATAAAACAAAACTAATTATGACACTATGAATGATTTATTATTGTAATGTAATTTACACTGCACAATACAAAACTCGATTTTGGTATAAAATAATTGAATGAATTATGATATAAATTTAGAATTTAGTGTCCAAATATTACTCACCTTCTTTTAATAATTCTAAATATAAATGATATAAAGCTAACAATACCTCTTAATCCCTAAGAAAACACCATAGAAACGTGAGTGGTTCCCTTTTTGTTTTGTATTTCTGCCATTATTTTTTTGTAAAAAGCATTGTTTATAGAACAAAAAACTGTAAAACTTATTGGTTTGATTTAGTATTATTTCACAGATATTATTTTAAGAGGACCTCAGTTAAAAAAAATTGTAAGCCACCTCTCGGAAAATAGTAACATCCAAAAATGCAGGATTGACCATATTTCAAGTTCTTTAAAAGGAGGTAATATATTTTACATTTATCAATTAGTTACAGTTCTTTCTCTGTTGAATGTTGTGGAGACGACTTGCATTGAAAAAAGTATTCAGCCAGTCTCCACTGAGAAAAATAAATAATCTAAGATGACTATCAAGATTGATGCCACATTATAAGTAGTCATCACACTGATCGAGATAATAAGTGCATATTAAGATGAAACTAACGTCCATTAAAGTTTAAGATAATTTTAGAAAAGAACGAAGTTCATACCTTCTCATTTAGAATAGCAGTAATTTTGGGCGGTACATATAACAGAAACATTTGTTAAATCTTCAAAAAAAAAAACCTTAAATTTGGTTCAGTAAGACACATAAACGTATGACTTAAATGACTGACGAACATGGTGAAAATATGTAGCAATTTACCTTGATTTTCGTTTTTTGTTTGACCCTAAGTAGTTTACTCCCAAATTTTCGAAATTATCCCCCTTTTGGGGCGACCCAAAGTATTTTTGACCCAAGCTTGCGGTGATACAAACCAATCACATTTGTTGAACACCATAGAACCTGATACAGAAATAGATCTTATCATAAATGTGTCGGAGGTTGGCGTAAATCATTCTATCTCACGTACATAACAAGGACTAAACAAAAAACTCTACAATTTTGAGAAAATGTTTTTGATTATATTCTCCCAAACTTTTCCTTAACTTTTATATACATTAAGTAAATTTACATAAAATAGAGGAGATTTATTGGTTTTAAACAAGTTTCAAATAAAATACATTAAAAATAGAATTTATAAATATATCAAAGTGAAAAACTATAAGAATAAATCTCAAAGTTTCGTATCTTATTCAAACTTGGTTCAAACACCTGCTCACAAAAATATATTATATCATTTAAAACAAACAAACTCCTCTCAATATATATATAAAAAATACAAAGAGATCTATAAGCGCATGACATTATCATATACATGTAGTACAGATAAACAATATATGTATTTATAACAAACATAAGTCAAAAGTTTCCTTATATACAACTGTCTTTCTGTATCATTATGCAATGATATTTTGTTGTCACTATTTGAAGTCAATAAGCCAATCTAAACTTGAGCAAAACGTTAATGACGCCAGACGATTTGACCAACAGGGATGACTCAAGCAGAGTTTGTTTCAGGGACAAGTTAACCAGGTTCACATATGATCCCCGACCTTTGACCCATGAGTTACTATAAAGAATGTTAAAAGAATATAGAAACATTAACAACTTTTTTCATTTTCTCAGTGTGTCCAATTATGTCAAAAAGCATCCATGAATAAATAACAAATATCAGTGATTTTTTTATGAAAAACACCCAATTGGACAGTGTCCTTTCCTGAGCTAAACCCTTTATCTTGTGTGTTAACTTTCTGAAAAGTGCCAAACGTTTGTACAAAAAAAAATTTTTTAAATTCCCAAAATAAATAAAAAGACAAAATTTAGTCTGAACAATAGACTTTATATATTCAAATACAAAAATTTCAAAAACAAGCAACACCAAAACCCCCGCTACAACCCTTTTCAAGCTGTTTTCTATCTTTTTAAAAACATGAAAAATAAGTTTTTAATTTTTTCACTCCCTTTTATATTTATTTTTGCTGAGCAGGCAAGAATTTTTCACTCCCTATAATACTGTGTCAAGAATTTGAATGCGAGAGTAAAAAATAAAATACCACCAACAAAAACATGTGTTTATAAGTTACAAAACATGGCAAAAACATGATCAAAATGTGTCAATGGATTTCTTTTTAAATACCAGTGTAACAATAAAGAGTATAAAATCATGATAAAGTTACATAATGGCCAAGAATGGAAAAGAAAAAATGTCAAATGTAAAAAAGAATTCATTCACATGAACCAATAAATTCTATAATTTTATTCACATAACCTATTTCTTATTGATAGTGTCCTTTTAAAGATTCAAAAGAGTTACTTATTTGTAAATAAAACCATTCAAACCATCTATCATTTCTATTGCCTATATTTTATGAAATAGTACAATTATAATGATTAAGTTATATGTGTAAAAGTTTAAATCACAGGTACTTCCACAGTGATGAAATAGTGTAAAAGTAATTCAAGAGAAATAAAAAACACTTTATGTTTAATATATAAACGTCTATATATTGTATATTAAGTACCTTTTTATTCTATGATTACTTTTTACACTATCATAAGACGTCTATATAATATTTACATAAAGTATACATGTATAGTTTTTCTAGAATTACTTTTAACACTACCCTAACACTTTTCCGATTCCATGAGTTGTGCTACTTTTTTATCATAAATAATTTTCACATCTAGCGCTAATTTCCACAGGTGATAGCATATAACATCTTCTAAAACCGTTATATAGATATTATAAAACCCATGTTTGTCCTCTAAAAACAGTAGAAAAAAATATTTGTTTTTCAGACATAATATTCCTTTACCTAATGTAAATGAAGCCTAGAGTGGATAACACATTAAGTATTGTTGGTGATTATATACGAAAAAAGCTGTTTAAAGTAAGTATTAAGTTGTCATAAAAGTAGCAAAATGTAAACACAAGTGATGTACAAAATACTAAATAACTAAAACATTTAAGCAAAATGGCCAAAAAAGTACCATTTTGGAAACTAAAAAACAAAATACTAAATTAAAGTTTTTCAGAAATATATAAACAATATACAATTAGCTTAAATGTTTTTTAATAAGAATTCATTGAGCAATTTCAAAGCAAAGTGGTAAGAGGCCACTCAGTAAGAGACAGTTAAATGTCACTGAACGTAGAGGAAATACCGCTAAAACAGAGAAAGATTAAAAATATGCAATTAATTAACTGTCTTTATTTAGTAAAAAAACAACAATATTTTTCAATGAAGGGTATTAATTACTACAAATTATTCATTACTACTCAAAAACACGTTGTGAAATATGAAAGTCAAATTTTGAATAGCACAAAAAAAAGATGTTTAATGTCGAAGATATAACAAAAAATGAGGACACAAAAATTCATGATTAATTTCTGTTCTTTTATATTGCAACAACCGAAATAAAATCAAAATCTGTCAGAAAATTACATATATACCGGACACAGCTGTGTTCTAACATCATTTATACTTATTTATGCAAAAACTTGACATTTTGTAATAGATGCAATGTATACAACCTAGATTTGCTAAAAAAATGTACTTTAAAAGTTTCATGAACTAGATGGTTTTTTCCTAATTTTATACCATTAGACAAAATTGCTTTAAAGCAGCCAACTGTAAATATGATTAAAGTTTCCATAGAAACCTACAACATGTTCTATAATACATACTTCCATAACTATATAAGTTTTCATAAAAACTTAAAAAAAATCTAATAATGACAAATATACCAATTTTGAGTGCGTTGTCATTAGAAAAATTACATATATTTTTAGTTCATTGGAACATAATCATGAAGGGCAAGGCTGGGAAGGCCTAACTGATTTATTACAAGACAATGAACGACTAAGCATGAAATATTTTAAATCAGAAAGAAAATCAATAAAAAAGTGATGGATTTTATTGGGAATGATAATTTAGTAACACGCAAAAGTGCAGCAACTTCTTGTTTGGTTCCCGTAAAACTTAACCATTTTCTCATTGCATGGTAATAAACATTTAATTTATACAGGAGTGTGGGTCTATAAAAACTTTAAAAAAATCTAATTATGACAAATATACCAATTTTGAGTGCGTTGTCATTAGAAAAATTACATATATATTAAGTTCATTGGAACATAATCATGAAGGGCAAGGCTGGGAAGGCCTAACTGATTTATTACAAGACAATGAACGACTAAGCATGAAATATTTTAAATCAGAAAGAAAATCAATAAAAAAAGAGCTGGATTTTATTGGGAATGATAATTTAGTGACACGCAAAAGTGCAGCAACTTCTTGTTTGGTTCCCGTAAAACTTAACCATTTTCTCATTGCATGGTAATAAACATTTAATTTATACAGGAGTGTGGGTCTATAGCTATTGACCACTGCTGTATTATTCCATACGCAGACAATAAACTACCAAAAAAAAATGATTTTCATATATAAACAGATAAGTAATCAGGGAGACTTTAGCTTAGTATTATTAACACTATCCATTAAAATAATTGATACAATACTCTCTGTTTATGTGAACACATATAAAACTCTTTCACCCACACAACATAAATGGGTCCACTAATTGATTTAAAAGGAAAAAAAAGATATAAGAATTTAAAATGACATGTAATTCATTTCAAAGTTAATACCTTTAAAATGGATAGCAACCACAATCTTAACAGAAATTTCTAGGGAATATTCAATACATACTTACTAGACATTTAGAGCAAAGGAATGGTGTTTTTACATGACCTGACTAGACTAATTTTTTTTGAGAGTGTTGCAATAAGGTTATAGCTCAATTAAATAAACTTGTTAAAAAAATACTTTTTGATTAACAATGTACCATTTCGATGTAAGTCTTGACCAAAACAATTAGTGCAAAATTTCTATTTTGTTCGAATAATCATTCAAATTATGCAGAATGCCTTAAAATTACCCTGATGAAAGAAATTCATATTTTCTTATTTTCTGCACTGGGTTTCAGTGCAGCTCTTTATTGTGTAACAATAAACAAATAGTACCTTCAGGTAATAATTGATTCATATACATGCATATAGCTTATCAATATATGAAAACAAGTGATGAAAATATCATACAAATATAAAAAGGCATATTCTATAAAATGTGATAAAAATATACATGCAAAAATGTGCAAAGAAATTGTACTAAAAGAAATTTTCACACAACATTCAGCTTCAAATAATTCAAATAAAAACTTAATATAAACAGTAATTATCAAGTTCACCTGTTAAGTAGGGGCAGGGGAGGGGGGGGGGGGTTATGGTTGGATCAACACGATTACAGAAGTCGCATGACCTCTTCGTAGCTTATCTTGTATAAGAATAGAATAATGTAAGATGCCCATGATCAAATGCACTATGTCAGGCACAGACTGAGGGTTAAAAAACAGATTTGTGAAAATATCTAACTCTAGAAAACTTATATGACAAAGTTAGTTATACGTAAGGTATAGTATAATATTGCATTTAAGGGACAGATGAGAGCTTTATGACAAGATCAATGTTATACTGACAATATCTGACAAGATCAATATTATAATGAAAAATCTAACACTTTCTCAAACAATCGTTACATATAACCCAGGTAACACTTCACAGAGATTGTTAGTAGAAACTGGTAGATGGCATAAACTACGAGTATATAAAATTATACTAAAAGAAAATGTTATCTTTAAATTTCATGTATTATTGAAATGTCACTTGAACAATAATTGTGAAAATTACTTTTAGAAAATATAAAATATGACAACAAACTTTGATTGTTAATGTCACTGTTCACAAAAATAGAATGTTATACGAATTTTACCAATTTGTAATCTAATGTTTCAATTTAATTATTCATTTTTTTATTTCATATCCCAATATTAATACAAGAATGTCGAACGACACATATACCCCCCTTTCTAGCCATTGACTCACATAATTGGTAATTTTATTACAGAAACTTGCCAAAAATGGGTACATTGAAGTGTTCAATTATGGAAAAATCTACGGAAACCATTTTGACATTTAAGGCCCATTTGACATTGACCTTTGACCTAATGACATCTAAATCAATGAAGGTCATCTACTACTTATGACCAATAAATAGGTGAAATATGAAGACTTTGTGATGAATACTTTTCAAGATAATCAGCGGAAACCATTTTGATATTAAAGGCCCCAGTGACCTTGACCTTTGACCCCAAAATCAATAGGGGTCATCTACTAGTTATGACCAATCACTATGTGAAATATGAAGACTTTGTGATGAATACTTTTCAAGATAATCAGCGAAAACCATTTTGACATTTTAAGGTCCCTGTGACCTTGACCTTTGACCTAGTGACCCCAAAATCATTAGGGGTCATCTACTAGTGATGACCAATCACTATGTGAAGTATGAAGACTTTGTGACACATACTTTTCAAGATAATCAGCGGAAACCATTTTGACATTTAAGGCCCCTGTGACCTTGACCTTTGACCTAGTGACCCCAAAATCAATAGGGGTCATGTACTATTTATGACCGATCACTGTGTGAAATTTGAAGACTTTGTGATACATACTTTTCAAGATAATCAGCGGAAATCATTTTGACATTTAAGGTCCCTGTGACCTTGACCTTTTACCTAGTGACCCAAAAATCATTACGGGTCATCTACTAGTGATGACCAATCACTATGTGAAGTATGAAGACTTTGTGATACATACTTTTCAAGATAATCAGCGGAAACCATTTTGACATTTAAGGCCCCTGTGACCTTGACATTTGACCTAGTGACCCCAAAGTCAATAGGGGTCATCTACTAGTGATGACCAATCACTATGTGAAATATAAAGACTTTGTGATACATACTTTTCAAGATAATCAGCGGAAACCATTTTGACATTTAAGGCCCTGTGACCTTGACCTTTTACCTAGTGACCCCAAAATCAATAGGGGTCATATCTCTAGTGATGACCAATCACTATGTGAAATATGAAGACTTTGTGATACATACTTTTCAAGATAATCAGCGGAAACCATTTTGACATTTAAGGCCCCTGTGACCTTGACCTTTGACCTAGTGACCCAAAATCAATAGGGGTCATCTACTAGTGATGACCAATCACTATGTGAAATATGAAGACTTTGTGATACATACTTTTCAAGATAATCAGCGGAAACCATTTTGACATTTAAGGCCCCTGTGACCTTGACCTTTGACCTAATGACCCAAAATCAATAGGGGTCATCTACTAGTGATGACCAATCACTATGTGAAATATGAAGACTTTGTGATACATACTTTTCAAGATAATCAGCGGAAACCATTGTGACATTTAAGGTCCCTGTGACCTTGACCTTTGACCTAGTGACCCCAAAATCAATAGGGGTCATCTACTAGTGATGACCAATCACTATGTGAAATATGAAGACTTTGTGATACAAACTTTTCATTATAGTCAGCGGAAACCATTTTGACATTTAAGGCCCCTGTGACCTTGACCTTTGACCTAGTGACCCCAAAATCAATAGGGGTCATCTCCTAGTGATGACCAATCACTATGTGAAATATGAAGACTTTGTGATACATACTTTTCAAGATAATCAGCGGAAACCATTTGACATTTAAGGCCCCTGTGACCTTGACCTTTGACCTAGTGACCCCAAAATCAATAGGGGTCATCTACTAGTGATGACCAATCACTATGTGAAATATGAAGACTTTGTGATACATACTTTTCAAGATAATCAGCGGAAACCATTTTGACATTTAAGGCCCCTGTGACCTTGACCTTTGACCTAGTGACCCCAAAATCAATAGGGGTCATCTCCTAGTGATGACCAATCACTATGTGAAATATGAAGACTTTGTGATACATACTTTTCAAGATAATCAGCGGAAACCATTTTGACATTTAAGGCCCCTGTGACCTTGACCTTTGACCTAGTGACCCCAAAATCAATAGGGGTCATCTACTAGTGATGACCAATCACTATGTGAAATATGAAGACTTTGTGATACATACTTTTCAAGATAATCAGCGGAAACCATTTTGACATTTTAAGGCCCCTGTGACCTTGACCTTTGACCTAATGACCCCAAAATCAATAGGGGTCATCTACTAGTGATGACCAATCACTATGTGAAATATGAAGACTTTGTGATACATACTTTTCAAGATAATCAGCGGAAACCATTTTAACATTTAAGGTCCCTGTGACCTTGACCTTTGACCTAGTGACCCCAAAATCAATAGGGGTCATCTACTAGTTATGACCAATCACTATGTGAAATATGAAGACTTTGTGATACATACTTTTCATTATAATCAGCGAGAAACCATTTTGACATTTAAGGCCCCTGTGACCTTGACCTTTGACCTAATGACCCCAAAATCAATAGGGGTCATCTCCTAGTGATGACCAATCACTATGTGAAATATGAAGACTTTGTGATACATACTTTTCAAGATAATCAGCGGAAACCATTTGACATTTAAGGCCCCTGTGACCTTGACCTTTGACCTTGTGACCCCAAAATCAATAGGGGTCATCTACTAGTGATGACCAATCACTATGTGAAATATGAAGACTTTGTGATACATACTTTTCAAGATAATCAGCGGAAACCATTTTGACATTTAAGGCCCCTGTGACCTTGACCTTTGACCTAGTGACCCCAAAATCAATAGGGGTCATCTCCTCGTGATGACCAATCACTATGTGAAATATGAAGACTTTGTGATACATACTTTTCAAGATAATCAGCGGAAACCATTTTGACATTTAAGGCCCCTGTGACCTTGACCTTTGACCTAGTGACCCCAAAATCAATAGGGGTCATCTACTAGTGATGACCAATCACTATGTGAAATATGAAGACTTTGTGATACATACTTTTCAAGATAATCAGCGGAAACCATTTTGACATTTAAGGCCCCTGTGACCTTGACCTTTGACCTAATGACCCCAAAATCAATAGGGGTCATCTACTAGTGATGACCAATCACTATGTGAAATATGAAGACTTTGTGATACATACTTTTCAAGATAATCAGCGGAAACAATTTTAACATTTAAGGTCCCTTTGACCTTGACCTTTGACCTAGTGACCCCAAAATCAATAGGGGTCATCTACTAGTTATGACCAATCACTATGTGATATATGAAGACTTTGTGATAAATACTGATAACTAAGATAATCAGCGGAAACCATGTGGTCTACCGACGGACAGACCGACAGACCGACGGACGGACCGACAGACAGACAGACAGACAGACAGACCGACATTTGCAAAACAATATACCCCCTCTTCTTCGAAGGGGGGCATAATAAGTTAACACAGTTTCAAACATTGAAATTAAACAAGGTCATGTAAGAAGTTAAGCTGATTAAAAACAAAAAAAACTGATATTGTGAATTGTAAAACACTGTTCACAAAATACAAAACCCAATTTGATCTGACAAAAAGAAACAAATGACTTCTGCAATAAATCGACAAGTTATTCTCTTACGTAAGACGCACATTATTATACAAGAATTTGAAAATGAAACATCTAAGCGAAGGTGAACATGCTGTAATATTTATCCTGGGGAATACATGTATGTGTGACATTTTCCAATCAATATGTCCAAATACCTCATGTATTCGTCAGAATTGTCTAGATCCACCGTACTAATCGATGAATTTTGTATGAAAGATCAATAAAGATGCATCTTGGAGATTTGACGACACATACAAAATTCTTGTCACGTTTATTTTTTTCTGTGTTTTTAAAAGCTATTAGTCGGAGATGTGAACACGTTCAATTATCAAATACCATAGCTTTACATAATTTATTTTCTACAATGACTTCTTAACTCAATTACTTTATTTCATTTTTACACTACAACATTGTTGGCATTTTAAACTGAAAAAAAATCATTTATTTTACAATTTGGAATATTTCTTGTTAAGAAGCTATACAACAAGCTCTCTGCCTGCCGGTCGATCTACTGAGGTTCCCGCTTGCCTGACAGATTGATGCTGAATTAAATTTGAGTTGAAGCATAATATGGGTTAAAATTTGGCTATGCTTTAGTTTCAAATGATCTTTATGATTATTTGAGGTTGCTTTTGTTTAAAAATTTTGAAGTAAACTATTATCACAAAATCTTTTTGAAATTATAGCATTCTATATTAATTAATTAGTTACATTTTTTCTGTTCAGTGTTGCGGAAAAAGTATTCAGCCACCCTTCCTCCACCGGGAAAATTAAATCATTACTGAAAACTTTCAAGATGGATGCCAAATTATAAGAATTCATCATACAGATGAAGATTATAAGTGCATATTTAATTGAAATTCACATCCATTTATGGCAAGAAATATTTTTAAACACGTATAAGATAATTCTAGAAAATACGAAGTTCTTTTCTAATATGGTGGTCATTCAGAATATGGCAGTGATTTTGGCGGTTGATATAACAGATACATTTTAAAAGAACTTTCAACAATCCCTTTAAATCGGTTCAATATGGCACCAAAACCAAAATATGACAAACACAAGTACGCTGTGAAGTTTATTGCACTTTTAGGTTAGACCCTAAAGTGTGTTTGACCCAAACGTGCGGTGATACATAACATATCACATCTTCCTGGTTATAACGATTAAAAATGCGGTTGATCTAGACAGATAATTCTTGAACATGCAAGTGACATTAAAACAGATTAAATTAGAAAAACAAAACACATATTCACCTTGCTCCACGAGGGGTGATCAAAAATTACCCAGAATTTATTTATAATTTTTATAAATTTCATGTTTTTTTTGTTGTTTTTTTTTTTCATTAGATTTTTACCTGCTCGAATTTTAATTTTTCATCTATTCAGTTGTAAAATATGATTATTAACTGACATCCAATACCGTCTAAGGCCGCCATATGTAACCATGGAAACGCCACATAGGCGCAGCTCAAAGGACACAACGTTCGTTGAAATTTATAGTACATCATAGTGCCTGATATAAAAATAGATCTTATCCAAAATTTGTCGGAGGTTAGCGTTAACGCAAAATGTCAAGCTAAAATTTCACGTTATTCTATCACTGTGCAAGGTTAGTAGTTGCAGCGCTTATTTATTCGAAAGCGGTGCCAGAAAGAGTCGGAAACCGGCACTTTCATAAACATTTGTTAACTCTCTTTCAGGATAATGTAACATGGCAAAAGTATATTGTTGGTCAAAGAAAAGTTTTTGAGTGGTTTAAACGTTTTTTTCCAAACTAATCTTGAAGACAATACATAATGTTTGCGGGATAGATTGTACGCAAATGGCGTTGTCGACAACGTTCAGACTGCACTGTGTGCGCATTACTATGCTTGCTGAGATAAGCATAATGTTTTAGGCATAATGTGCTAAATTGTTAGTATTCTTGTAAAAAAGATATATCAAGCATTCATATAGCATTTCTAATATGAATCTATAATGAATTTGATTGTATTTATGGTTTAATTCCGGGTATTTCTGGATCATCCCTCTGTAAGCTACCACATGCTATTTCAACTTCTCTTTAATGATTCACTGAAATTAACTTTCAACAAAAATGTGCGTCTTGAATGCCTCTAGATTTATAGCGGAAGTCTTTAAATTTGTTAATTTTATATCAAAATTGCCATTTGTGCACGGTGTAAATTACATTACAAGTAGGAAACTACATGTAAATCAACTATATCAGTATTTGTTATCAACCTCAAATGCATAACGAATAAATGTGTACTTCTTTCGAAAGCAAATTATGAGTTTCATATCGTTTAAATTACGTTTTAAGAGCATGTTAGATGTTTGTTACCTGAAGAATGTAGCGCAAAATGTAAAATTATTTGTCATGAAATGTAGGCCTTCCGGCAAGCGATTAGCAATTACACTTTAATTAATATACATATTGTTAGCCAGCGAATATTTGCAATATTTTAAGAAATTTTATACAATTGTAAGAAGACACGAGTTGAAAATCGAATTTAGTGTGGAAATGAAAGTGACAACTAAACACTGTGCTAATGGTACTTGAAGAAGTGACTCGAGAGTCAACAGGCCAGGAATTTCTTTTCCATTCGATTCAGCAAAATAAAGGGGAGTCGGAGAAATGCACACGCTGGGGAAAAATAAAGAAGTACACCATAATTTGTCGATGATTTTAGTTGCCTAGTATAATTATGGTAATTTATTAATATGAACGGAAGTAAAAACAAAAAATCTGGAAACAAAGAGATCCCTCGGAAGCATTAATTACAACAAAATTATATAAGAATTGCAGACTCGGTTTGATTGAGTCTGTACATGAAGGAAAATAAATAAGTGCAACATTTACTACTTAAACGACAAATCAGTTCACATTCATTACAACATTCTTCAGGTTACATTTGACTTATCCCTTTCCATTTAACCAATTCCTTCTAGGCCATTTTACGCTTGCGTAAAACATCGCTAGTTAACTTTTGACACCCGGTATAAACGCTTTTAGGCTTTTATAACCAAACCCTTAAGACGTAAATATAGCAAGATAAACAGAAAGTGGAAAATGTAAACCTTAACTTCAATGAGGAGAGATAAGGAACATTATTACTAGGCTGAGGTTTCCGTAAATCCTTCTTTTTTATTTTTGTTCAAGGTCAAGATGTTTGTTTTTTTATTGATTTTAAGAATTGTAAGTCATTTCGACACTGTGAACTGGTCATACAGTGACTTTCCAACTTTACTAGTGGAATACCTTAGGCGCCACTTCGTGCATTATTTCAGGCACGAGCGCGCATCTGGAAAGAACTACTGACCTTTTGTAATCTAGTTGATAGCTTCCTCACAGAAAATATTCTCAGTCCTAACGAGATTGGGGCAAGTGATTTGATGTCAGTAACTATAACCAGTTGGCAGCGGAGTACACCAGCCCTTTAACAGATCATATATCTTATAACAATTACCTTTACACCTTGAACGATTCATATATTGGACATTGAACCGTTCACATATTCAGATATTACCATTACATCTTGAAAGGTTCATATATCCGGATACTACCATTACATCTTGGTCAGGATATTCTAACAGAAAAGAATGAATGATGAACAGTAAGCCAGTTATTCTTTGTTTATTGAAAAATATAACATGCAAAATAAGACGTGGTCACCAAAATTCATGAGTGTAATAAAAAGAAAATGTAAGAACACCTGTAATTATATCAAACACATAAATGGCTTAGGCAGTTATACGATACTTCAGTTAAACATATAGAGTTAACTCTGTACTTGGAATAATATATGAGCCGCGTCATGACAAAACCAACATAATGGTATTGCGACCAGCATGGATCCAGACCAGCCTGTGCATCGGCATCCATGCTGTTCGCTTACAAACCCTATAACAAGTAGAGAAACTGATAGTGAACAGCATGGATCCTGATCAGACTGCGCGGATGCGCAGGCTGGTTTGGATCCATGCTGGTCGCAAACACACTATGTTGGTTTTGTCATGACGCGGCTCATATATCCATCTTTGATAGTATTTTTTTGACATTTTGCATTAAGGAAAAAATCTCAGAATCCAAGATCTGCGAGATACTTTGTCATTTATTTAAAATAAAATAAAATTATTACCTATAAATTGTTCTGGCTTTCATTGTTATTAAAGAGAGTAAAAATGATAAAAAATAGAATTTATAACACTTATGGATTGAAAATTCTGATCATTTTATAGTAATATTCATAATTAACCTGTTC
The DNA here is from genome assembly GCF_026571515.1 of Ruditapes philippinarum. NCBI lineage: Eukaryota > Metazoa > Mollusca > Bivalvia > Venerida > Veneridae > Ruditapes > Ruditapes philippinarum. Next base: position 312,672 of record NW_026859220.1, read on the forward strand.
AACCTGTCAGTTTGTCGAAAGTATCGAACGAGTTGTAAAATTTGATCAACCTTTATACTGTTGGTAATATACGTATTTCAAATAATGAAATCCCTTAAATCTGCAAGGACTGTTCCAAATTCAAAGCTTGGCATATTCATTACACAAATTCAGCAAGTTTAAGGCAAAGATATAATTAGAACTATATCAAAACATATAAAACCAATTAGCCAGTCAGAAATCACACACTTAAGATATTCGCCTTAACAGGAAAATCTAAGTATTTGTGAATACAAAATACCTTATGTATTTATTCAGTACTGTAAAAATGAAGATTATTAAATTAATTTGAAATGCATGTCTATAATATAAAGCAAATGTTGATTAATTAATTGATTTATTTTCTGACATCTATGGTACATGATCACTATTTGATTAAAACGATTTTGATTAAACAAAAAAAATGAGTTTCTTATTTAGTATATCCATAAAAAGGTGATATGCTGAGAAAATACATTGATATGACTTAAAATAGGTGACAAAAATATACAATGTATATTCAATTTTTTTTCACAAATTTAATAAATGAACAAATTGCTGACAAAAATTTCAGTGTCTCCTTTTCATAATCAGTACCTCATGTTCAATGATGGGTCATACTCAAAATAATAATAGAAAACAATAAAAAGAATGCACAAAAAAGCTGCATGACATCTTGTGAACACCATTAAAGACTCATCAACAAGACTACAATTTTAGGAAAAAAAAATGTTTTGATTATTTCACCAAATACATGAAATAAATCTAGTATATAAAATGGAAAAGACTTGTTTACTTTAAGCAAGCATCAAATACAATTTATTACAATGTGAGTATCTTTAAATATATCAAAGAGAAAAACTTTTGAAAAATATCTAAATTTCAAGTGTGTTATGTTCCATACTTGGTTAAAGCACCTGCTCATAAAAGACATAGTTTATAGTCATTTAAAGCATACATAAATCCTCTCAATACATATCAAAGAATACATATAAGCACATGACATTATCACATATTATAGATTAACAATACATATTTTAATAACAAACATAAGTCAAAAAGATTTCCTTACATACAACTGTCTTTCTATATCATTATGCAATATTTTTATTTTTAAAAATCAGGACGGTTAACCATTATCATTTTGGCACTGAGAGATCATATGGATGAACACATTTTAAAGTTATATCACTACGTGTGGTCATGTCAAGCATTGTTACAAAGTAAATGTAAAGTTAGTCAGCCATTCAAAACTTTAACCTATAGTTAATGATTCCAAACGCTTTGACCAACAGAGATGACTTGGGGGCCAAATTAGTTTAAGGACTGAGTTGACCCAGATTCACAAATGCTCCCCAAAGCAGAGCCCAGTAGAGACACTATTGACCTTTGACGTACTATAAAGAGTGTTAGAAGAATATAAAAACATTAACAAAATACATGCACTCTATCATTTTGTCAGAATATGACAAAAAGCATTCATGAATAAATGAAAAAATCGGTGCATTTTTATGAAAATGTTCCTTGAAAGTGAAAGTGGGACACTGACCTTAAAGCTACGGTCCTATATCTTGCGAGGGATACACCTTCTCAATGTGCTACACAGTTGACCAAAATCTATTTTAAAACCCATTCATAAATGACAAAGTTGTGGATCGGACACAAAGTCAGGAGGGAAAGACTAAGTTGCCAACAACATTTACTTTACTTCCCAGTGTTACGGGGATGGGATGGTGGTGGGGCGGACAGAATAACAATATTTTTATGTTATGTGGACAAAAGTGTGTGTGTGAATTAAAACCTAGGTAAGCAAGACAACATTTTACAACAATCACTGAATGTATTGTTGACAATGCAGCTACATGGAATATATACACGTAAGTAACAAACAAATGAGTTATAACACCTTATGAATTTATGTTAATCAAAAATTGTCCAGAATAAAATCTTCAGATAATCTTCCAATAAATAATGTATTATCTATCACAAAGTCACTTAAGTAATTTATTGAAATAATATGGACACCTTACAACTGAGTACTTAACAAAATGAAGATCTACTTCACAAAAAATACATTGCAATATTTCAATATTTCATTTTTGTACTCATTCAAACAAATAAAAAATTCTTTGGTATGCAGTTTTAATTAACTTTCATTAAAATGGACTTTTTGAAATAAGTATTTTTATGGAGTATTTTTTCTCAGAATTTAAATACAAAGTGAAAACTAATTATTAATTCAACATGAACATATATCTAGTATTGCAAGCACAACATATAGCACCATTGACCTATATTGTCATGCATAAAAAATGGCCCCGTTTCACTTAATAAGTAATCATCTAACTCACTTCTAAGGTAGTGTTGTAATAAGAAACAAACCATCCTTGGCTGAAAGTTTTCTCAAACAAGTTAATTTTTTTACTCATTGACTAAAATTGGGCACTTCACATGGCACTTAAATCGAAGAAGAGAAGCCATTTTACATACATTTAAACAAATAAAAATGCTGATTTTATGCAGCTTTACACATACCAAAAACAAAATTATCTAATAATCATTCATCTTATTTTCATATAATCAAATAAAAAAAGATAGGCCTTTATAGACTTTACATATTCAAATACAACCTTACAAAATACAACCAACACCAATCCCTCACCATCAATGCCTTATCTTTATGCTGATCATCTATTTTTAAAGGCGTGAAGCAAACTCTGAAGTTTTGCACTCCAATTCTATATACAACATTTTTTGCTGAGCAGACAAGATTTTTTCACAGCCTTATAATACTGTGTCAAGTCTTTAGAATGAGAAGGGAAAAGGTGAAAGTGAAAATATAAAAAAAACAACAACAAAGCATGTGTGAATATGTTATAAAACATAGCAAAAACATGAGCAAAATGTGTCAATGGATTTCTTGTATAATACCAGTGTAAAAGTAACAAGTATAAATTCATGATAAAGTCACAATTCATGGCCAATAATGGAAAGTAAAACTGTAAAAAGCAAAAAATAAATTCATTCACATAAAGGAAAGGTATTACGACCCAGAAATTCTATAATTTTCTTCTTCATAGACGTCTATATATTGTATATAAAAGATCTTTTTATTCTAGGATTACTTTTTACATTATCATAATAAAAATACAAAATACTAAATAACTAAAACTTTCAAGCAATATGGCAAAAAGTACCATTTTGGAAGCTAAAAACAAAATACCAAATTAATGCTTTTCAGAAATATGTAAACAATCTTCAATTTTGGAGGTTTAAAGGGCTTAAATGTCTTTTAATAAGAATTCAATGAGCAATTTTAAAGCACAGTGGTGAAGGGCAAATGGTTTCAAGACAGACACTTATACCACTCAGCTACAGACGCCCCTGCATTTATTATTATCACAAAGGTTTAAGGTAAGATAAGATTAAATGTCATTGAACGTAGAGGAAAAACTGCTAAAACAGAGAAAAATTAAAAATATGCAAATGAATAACTGTCTTTATTTAGTAAAAAACAACAACAGTATTTTTCAATGAAGGGTATGAATTACTACAGATTATTAATTACTACTCAAAAACACACTGAAATACCTTCAGCATGTGAAATGTGAAAGTCAAATTTTAAATATCACACAAAAAGATGTTTAATGTCGAAGATATAACAAAAAAATGAGGACACAAAAATTCAAGATTAATTTCTCATAATATTACTGTGTTCTATTGTATTGCAGCGACCGAAATAAAATCAACATCTGCCGGAAAATTACATACACAGACTGGACACAGCTGTATTCTAACATCATTTATACTTATTTATGCAACAACTTGACATTTAATTTATGTAATAGATGCAAATGTATATAACATAGATTTGGTAAAAAATTGTACTTTTACAGTTTCATAAACTAGATGTATTTCTGAGAAGTAGACAAAATTGTTAACCAATGGCTGAATTATTAAAGTTTTTAATGAAACCTAAAACATGTTCTAGAGACTTAAATTACATACTTCCGTAACTGTATAAGTTCTTATGGAAACTTGAAAAAAAAATCTAAATAGGAAAAATATATAAATTTTGAGTGTGTTGTCATTGAAGATACATATTTTGAGTTCACTGGAATATAATCATGAAGGGCTAGGCTGAAAAGGCCTTGCAAAAAGTATGGAATAGGTATGATTAGTTAATTTTACCGATGAAAAATTTTGCTACATCAGTCAAATATATTTCATATTTGTTAAAAATAAATATTTCTTTGCAAGTGAACAACTAGTCTAATCCCACATGTAATCCCACCACTGAATGACAGGAGAATGATGCATGACTATCAGTCTTAATGTGCAAGATCAATTGTCAAGGTATAATTAATATGCCTCACCTGATTAATGAACCAGTAATGAACCATTATTTCTTGGATTACATACTGGGTGCTTTCCCTTTTGAGCTAAGTGGGTGGATGATGATATTGGACATGAATATTTGCAATCATAATAAATTATGGTAAAAAATACAGCCCACTAGACTGCTTGCTTATAAGATTGTTTTTTTTTGTTAGTTTTTTTCCTCTAAATTATAATGTTTTTTAATATGCAATTTGTAGGAATAGTTGGAGGTTTCAGCAAAAAAAAAAGTAGGAAAAAGATGAAAAAGGAAGAAAAAAAGGAAGTAGGAAAAAGATGAAAAAGGAGGAAAAAAGGAGGAAAGTATAAAAAAGAAATTGTAGAAAAAAATGAGGACCAGTTGAATGCCTGGATAATCACTCTTCTATAATGAAACAGAAATGTGAAAAATATCATGGAAGACAATGTATAAACACCCCAAAGGTTATATCTGGAATCCGATCATTTTTTGTATCAAAATTTCATTTTCAAAATGTACTTTTTATTTCAATATGCAGTGATATCTGATTATGTATTAACTTATCTTAATATTGTAATAATTGTATAAAATTGCAATATTCTGTGAATTCTACAATAACTTTAATAATGGCAAACTAGAACTATCACTAAATGTGATTAATACCCCCACAAGTCTGCTTTGGAAATGAGGATGTTACTAGTAACAGAATACCTTGTAATAGAATTGAAACATAGAGTTATGGTTGTGGGCAATTAAAGATAATTGTGGTTCATGTATGTTGCATTTCCTTTCAATGCGGTTGGCCATTGATGAAGTTTAATTGAATTACTCTGTAATAAGTCCAGAAAGACAAAGAAAAAGAACAAAGGGCAATAACTCTATAAATACTGAAGATAGAGTTATAGTTCTTGTGCACTGCACTTCCTCTTATTGTTCTTGACCATTGTATGAAGTTGTTTTGAATTCCAACCAGTATGTTTTAAGTTATGCTCCGGACAAGGAAAAGTATCAAAGGGCAGTAACTCTGTATTTTGTCAAAATGGAGTTATGGCTCTTGTGCACTGCACTTCCTTTTAATGTCCTTGACAACTGTATGAAGTTGTACTGAATTCCAAACAGTAGTTTTCAAATTATGCTCTGGACAAGGAAAAGTAACAAAGGGCAATAACTCTGTAATTAGTCAAGATGGAGTTATGGTTCTTGTGCACTGCACTTCCCCTTATTGTGCTTGACCATTGTATGAAGTTGTTTTGAATTCCAACCAGTAGTTTTCAAGTCCTGCTCTGGACAAGGAAAAGTAACAAAGGGCAGTAACTCTGTAATTAGTCAAGATGGAGTTATGGTTCTTATGCACTGCACTTCCTCTCAATGTACTTGACCATTGTATGAAGTTATAATGAATTCCAACAATAAGTCTTCAAGTTATGGTCCGGACAAAAGAAAGCAATGGAAAAGTAACAAAGGGCAATAACTCTGTAATAAGTCAAGATGGAGTTATGGTTCTTATGCACTGCACTTCCTCTCAATGTGCTTGACCATTGTATGAAGTTATAATGAATTGCAACAATTAGTCTTCAAGTTATGGTTCGGACAAAAGAAAGCAATGGAAAAGTAATAAAGGGCAATAACTCTGTAATTACTTTAGATAGAGTTATGGTTCTTTCGCACTGCACTTCTTCTCAATGTGCTTGACCATTGTATGTAGTTATATTGAATTCCAACCATTAGTCTTCAAGTTATGGTCCGGACAAAAAAAAGAAGGCAATGGAAAAGCAACAAAGGGCAATAACTCTGTAATTACTTTAGATAGAGTTATGGTTCTTGTGCACTGCACTTCCCCTTATTGTGTTTGTCAATTGTATGAAGTTGTTTTGAATTCCAACCAGTAATTTTCAAGTTGTGCCACGGACAAGGAAAAGTAACAAAGGGCAATAACTCTGTAATTAGTCAAGATAGAGTTATGTTTCTTATGCACTGCACTTCCTCTCAATGTGCTTGACCATTGTATGTAGTTATATTGAATTCCAACCATTTGTCTTCAAGTTATGCTCCGGACAAGGAAAATGCAACGGACAAAAAAAAAGCAATGGAAAAGCAACATAGGGCAATAACTCTGTAATAACTTTAGATAGAGTTATGGTTCTTGTGCACTGCACTTCCCCTTATTGTGTTTGACAATTGTATGAAGTTGTTTTGAATTCCAACCAGTAGTTTTCAAGTTATGCCCCGGACAAGGAAAAGTAACAAAGGGCAATAACTCTGTAATTAGTCGAGATAGAGTTATGGTTCTTGTGCACTGCACTTCCTCTCAATGTGCTTGACCATTGTATGTAGTTATATTGAATTCCAACTATTAGTTTTCAAGTTATGCTCCGGACAAGGAAAATGCAACGGACGTCTGGACCGACCGACCGACCGACCGACCACCGGGTGACTACTATATACCCCCCCCAAACTTCGTTTTTGGGGGTATAAATATTTGAAGAATAAATAAATGACATTCCTGCACAAATGTGTCTGGTGAATCCTAGTGCATTCAGTAATATTAAATTTTATAACACGTTATTAAACTATAAATTCATTGTGTAATTAATTTCTGGAACAGACTGACATCAGGTACAAAAAAAAACCACTTATTCCAATTTTGTTTTTATGTGCTTATCATTTTTTAGCTCGCCTGTTTCGATGACCAGCTTTTATCATCGCTACGATATTGATGTGCAAAATCTTTGATTTAGCTCATTATTCAAACATTTCACAAAGTATCAACAGAAAGAGAGCTTGAAATACTTGCTGATCAATGTGTAGTTGTTAGACAAGGGGCATAATTCTTAAAGCAATATTTCTCGAGTTATGTTCCTCTATAACTAAGGATTTTAACAGATGAGCATTAAAACTGCAAGGAAGTGCTCTTGTTTATTAAATGTTTTCATGTAATAATTCATTTTCCTTATTTAATTAACAGACTTTGCCACAAGTACTATTGAAATGATTTATGAAAATGACAACTTATCCAATATTTTGTCAGTAATAATGAATATTGCACCAAAATAAACCAGAATGGGTACATTAACAGTCAGTAAATGATTAATTCCAGGCAAATTTACATATTATTAAATCTGCAATATGCCTATTAAATCAAAAAGAAGAAAACACCAAATAGAGTTAAATTTGTAGGAAATCTTATAAAATGTATGGGAAAATAATTGATAATTCTAGTAATGATAATTTAGTGACATGCAAAAGTGCAGTAATTTCTTCTTTGGTTATTGTAAAAACTAACCATTTCTCATTGGATGGTATTAAACACTTTATTTATACAGGAAAGTGGGTTTATAAAATGTTTTTATATGCAGTATTATAGGGCTATAAAATATTCAATCTAAAGTTTTAAATTAGCTATTGACCACACTTTTGTATTAATCCATAGGCAATAAGCTACAAGAAAACAATAACCATGATATATAAACAGGTAAAGTAATCAGGTAGAATTTGCCTAAGTATCATTTAAAATATACATTTAAAAAATGAAATGAAATGAAAGTGTCCAAATGCTCTTACCTAAAGTCTAAAATTAACACACACAAAAATCAGTTTTAGATTTAAATCTAAGTATACTTCTTTAGGCTATTTTTTCATCACAAGTGCCCCTGTTACTTTAATTGCAAGAAATTCAAATGTTCTTGTTGTTTGGCTTTTTGACCACAGTGGAGCTCCTTATTTTTCAACAAAATACAAATAGCAGCTACAGGTAACCACTGATTCACATACATGCATACATTATATCAAAATATGATAATTCTTTCAAAAGTGATAAAAAAAAAATCATGCAAATATTGAGATATAACAAAAAAGATATGTTATAAAAAGTGGTGAAGAAAACATATACATGCAAAAAATGTGCAAAGAAATTGTACAATAAGAAATTTTCAAAAAACTTTCAGCTTCAAATAAAAATTTGACTTAAACAGTAAATCTCATGTTTACCTCTTAAGTGGGGGTCAGGGGGCTGGGGTGGTGGATTTACATGATTACTGAGGTCATATGGCCTCTTGGTAGCTGAACCAGTCTAAGAATAGAAATATGTAAGAACCCCATGACCATGTAAACTATGTCAGGCAAAAATTGAGGGGTTTTTGGTACAAATTAGTTCAATACCCCCCCCCCACACACACACACACATGAAAACAAGATACAGATTTGTGAAAAAATATCTAACTCTACAAAACATATAAATGAGAGTAAGCTATACATAAGGTATAGTATAATTTGGCATTTAAGGGACAGTTGCGAGCTATATGACAAGATCAATATTATAATGCCAAATCTAACACTTTCTCAAACAATCATTACATATAACCCAGGTATATATTGCAAAATAGTAAAATAATATATAAATAAGATGTAAAGTGACTAGAAATACCCAAATTCACAGTAAAACACTTAAATGTTCAACAAACACCCACAATCACATTAATAGAAATTTAATGAAGCTTTTTTTAAAATAACCTTTCATGCTGTTTTCCGTCTGTATTTCTTGATTTGTTTTCTTTCTTTGCCTAAATTTTCTTTTTCAATTACCAGTATGATGTTTATACCATATCTCCACCCTCTTTATATTAAAAAACAGTACACAGACCTCTCTAAAGTTAAATTCAAGCCTTATGTACGCATTAATACTGATAATTTAATAGAAAAAATGTCAACTCTTCTTTTTTTTAAGTCCAACAGAACAATATTTAGTCTAGTATTTTACAGGAATCATTTCGTTTGTTTTATTTAAAATGACAGACAGGGGTCATAACTCATCCTGTTGTCTGTTAGAGGATCCTAAATGATCTCCTTTTTGGTGATCACCTATACCATCGGCAGTTGGAGATCTTTGGGGTTCTTCTGCACTGTTGTGGTTAGTTTTTTCTGTGATCAGCTCAGACCATTCTGTGTCAGATATATAGTGAGCTTCACCCAAGTAATGGGTGGGGTAAATCAACAAAGGCTCAGCAGACAGAGCAATCAGATCTCGTGGATGGAATGGCTCTTTCCAAGACTCCCTGAAAACAACAAACATAACTCTTATACTTTACAATACAAATATATCTTAACCAATATTCCCTTAACATGCTGAATTACTTACATAAAATGTGTTCACTGTGCCATTTTGTAAACATAGAGGTTTATTCCTATGGATACTTACAGACTTTTCCTTTGGGCCACATGAGTAATTAAACATTCATGTAAAGAAAGCTATAAAAACTGAAAGGAATTATGGCAAAATATAAACTTAATTTGATTTTCACCTGCTCACTCACTATATCACTTAGATGCGCACAATGTGACTTAAAGAATCACATTTACAGGAACTTTTGTATTTTCACACTTGTAATTTTATTTTCAAATCCAATCATGCATGCTGAGTTATGGACAATAAGACATTAAGTTTGTACTCTTTTTGAACATACATGTATGTTACACTTTCGCACCCACGTATGCTATACACTATAATCCCATCCCAATTTTATGGTGAGGGGCATAAAAATTAAAGGTCAATTCAAGATCAAGAAAACAACACAAAATTTTGAAACAATAAAATTAAGCTAAGAATGATAGTATATAAACTTACTCGGGATGTTTGTTAAACATTACAGGGAGGTATTCATCCACAGGCAGTAATTTCTGAAGTGGTTTCTGAGCTAGCAGCTTCTTGGCACCTCTACTAGATAGCAGATAACTGAGTGTCCAGTAAGAATAACTAGGCCACACCAAGGTTTCTGATCCACTTAGGTAAGACTCATCTTTCCTGTTTAATCGCTTACGTCCAAGATATCTGTGAGCCAAAATACAAGCAGATAAATCAGTAACGTCTTTTTCTATAAAAATATAAATACATTTATTAATGTTTTTCTACTAGGCTGCAATAAGTCTTGTACAGCTTTGACGGTCATCGTGGTTTAGGTCACTGACATCAAATCACTTTCTTTCCATTTCTGGGAGATTAATTTCAATTACAGGCTTTGATTCTTTTTTTCCAATTCCAGCGCCATACTGACTCTCCTTCAGTTGATTAAAGTGTTTAATTGTTCAACGTACCTGAGGTAATAAGACACACCTGGGGTCATTTTTCAATCAGTTAGACTGGAAACTATGTACATAGCTTCAACCTTTAGTTTAACCAATAGCTTCAACCTTTAGTGTGAAGAAATTGCCTAGAATAAGTATTATAGCTGTCCCTGTTCAACAAATAGTCAAGCTATCTTACAAATGTTTAATGGTTCTACCCGAGCGCTCACATGAGCCTGATGTAATGCATGTAAGGGCGCAGAGGTCTTCCTCCACCTGATAAACTGTAGAGTTGCCATATCAACTTCACAATGTGGATATAAATTTAAACCCCTACAAACCTTTAATCATCATAGTCACAAAAATAGTAGAGTTTTATACTTACATTAGATCCCAATCTGGAACTTTTTCTTTAACTTGTCTCATAATGTGCCTCAATTTGGTTCTAAAATAAGGCTCAAATCTGAGGTCATCTTCAAACACAACTACCTCAGAATAACCTTTCTCTACCATATCTTTCCATATAAAGTAATGGCTCAGGAAGCAACCAATTTCTCCCATGGTCATAGGCCTAAAACATTATAAATACATATATAAAGATAACATACATGGAGCTTAATGTCTGTGATATATCATTGGTCAAATAAGCATGTGTCAACATTTTATTGATAACAATTAAATAATTTATCACAAGTAATTGGATAAAACTATTTGAGCCGTGTCACAACAAAACAAACATAGTGCATTTGCAACCAGCATGGATCCAGACCAGCCTGTGCATCCATACAGTCTGATGTTGGTTTTGTCATGACTCGGCTCAATTTTACAAACACTATTAACTCATTTAACCTACACAGAACAATTTAAAAATTGTATTCCAGCAAGTGGCTTTAATTTGTTTTAATCATTGATTGTCACATAATTGATTACTTGTGTGAAAATAATCTTTTTGTTATAGGATATGTTATTGACACATGATATTTATACCTGTAACTGGGGTGACCAGCCAGAGTTAGCTATTTTCAAATGTATTCAACGAAATATTATGTAGATGTTCAGTTTGACAATTTATTAAGAACCCTTTTCATTATTATTTTATAATGTGAAATATGAAACTTAAACATTAAAAAAAAAATTCTATGTTTGTTTGTATTTAGCGACATGTTTGTTTTGTTTGTATGTTTCATTTTACGCCTTTTTCCAACAGTATTTCAGTCATATAGGCGGTTAGTGCGAGATGTTATTTTTAACGAAATATATTTACATAGTAACTGGTGCACCGGTGTAATGGTAAGCTGATGAATGGCCACCAAAGGCTTTACTAAAGTCGATGTAACTGTTGCGAGCTCAAGTAATTGCCAATTATTTTCATTAGCAAGAACCGCAAATATTTCCATTTCGCAAAATTAACCACTTATACAGAATTGGATATCGCAATATTTCATCAGGCAATATAATGTGTTTTCAGATATTGCAATATACTGAAGCTATAAACATTAAATAAAAACATAAAATTCTCTTAAAAATAGAAGAGTAATCAACTTCTATTAGCTTGACTTCAAATGACATTTACATTAAGTTTTTAAAGTCCTTCATTTACAATGCCTTTTTTGTCACATTGCAAAATCATTTATTAAAGGGTCTCTCATATATAATTTATTGCGACATAATGTTAAATGAGAAACTCTTTAAAGTCATGGTTCTGTATGTCTTATCCCTGATTTTCAAGCATTTATATAGTTCATAATAAATTGCCATAAATTGCAATACATCTGTAAATATAGCAATACCATTTTTGCAATGCCCATCCCTACTCACTATATACCTTTGGATGAACATAATGTCAATTTATAAAGAATTAATTAATATTATAAAGAGGGAATTGATTAGAATATATCTTTCAGGTACAAAAAATGTCTGTAAAAGAAAAACAACATAATGTAGAAATGTTTTATTATGATCTTAATTAAATGCTCCTCAAAATTATATAATAAAAACCACTAACAGCCATATGCTAATGCAAAGAATTAACTATAAATAAACTTTTAATGTGGCACAGCAACCTTTCCTTTCTTCGTCTGGATAAGATTTTCATTATGAAGATAGCAATATAAGGATTTTTTTTGTTTACAATTAAATACAAGATTACCTTAATAATTGCAGATTTGCAATTAATAAATTTCTGTCATTCCAATACATACAAAATGACTTTGAAAATGTACTTTTGTATTAGGTGTTTTTAGATGAAAAAGTAAAAATTTCATCAAATGTATATATAATATATCTTTTAAAACATATATTATCAAAAAATCTGACATTTAGTGCTTTTGTTGTAAAATAAACAGCAATTAATTGTAGCATGTGTTTTCAAAGTCTTTAAGTATAAATTCAATGTATACACTTAACAAACATTAAAACTTTGATTCAATGTCTCAAAATATATATTTTTTTAGTGATTTTAATAATTTGCAAGATCCTCTTCCAAACAAGTGCACATCATGCAGTGTTAACAGGCAACAACCAGCAAAAACAAATTTTGACAAAAATCTAGGTTCAACAAAGGGGCATAACTCCAAAATTAGCTTTCAGATTTATGCCTGTTGTGTAACTACTGCACCTTATCATGATAAGCAAGTATACCAAGTTTTATGTTGATAACTTTACAAATATGTGAACAAGAGCTGTCCGTAAGACAGCGCGCTCGACTTTTTTATTGCTTGCCAATAAAAAAAGTTTTTGCAGTAAAAGGCAATACAAGAATCTCTGTATTTTTAAAGTGAACAATGGCCATGAGCATTAAGATATTTAGTGAAGAATTATTTTACTGAATTGTGTGATACCCTTGAACACTGCAGCAAAGTTTGAAATGTTTAAGTCAAAAGAGGGCTGGTAAGAAAGAAAAAAAAACTAAGTCGATAAAAGGCCTTAATTTTTAAAACAAATCCTTGACAGAGTTACCTTCTCTTGCGTACAGATGGGGGTAATGATGTGAAATAGCATTAAAAGTTTCAAAGCAATATCTCAAAGGGTTAAGGCAATAAGTGGATTTTACCCATATTCAATGTATTTTCTAAGTCAAAAAGGGGCATAATTCTGTCAAAAACCTTGACAGAGTTATGTCCTCTTGTCTGTTGATGAAGGTCGTGATGGTAAACAAGTATGGTCAGTTTCAAAGCAATACCTCCAATGGTTTTGAAATAAAGTGAGGTGGTACAAAAAACTTAACCAAGCTCAATACACTTTCTAAGTCAAAAAAGGGCCATAATTCTGTCAAAAACCTTGACAGAGTTATGTACTCTTGTCTGTAGATGGAGGTTATGATGGTGAACAAGTATGGTAAGTTTCAAAGCCATACTTGTAATACTTCTGAAATAAAGTGGGGTGGTACGAAAAACTTAACCAAGGTGTGACGCCAACGCCGACGCCGACGCCGGGGCGAGTAGGATAGCTCCCCTTTTCATAGAAAAGTCGAGCTAAAAATGGGCTACCTCTTAATTTTATTCACAATGACAAGGGCTCCAACAATGACAGCCATGCAGCTATCTTGGATATTAAACAAAAGTTTTTTTGTAATTATCTAACAGGGCTGTATTTCATTCAAATCCATTCCAAGAGTTGAGCCTTGGACAGTAACCTCTTCAAACTTCAAAAAAGAATTTTCTATGTTCACAAAGTATGATCACATCTGTCAAAATCCATGCCAAAATTACAGAGATTAAATAGTGACTTCTTAAAATAATATCAAGTAAGTGTGTAAAGTTTGTGGTTGATGTTGTACATGAAGTTGCAAGTAAAAAAAGACTGTGAAAACTTCACTGAAGTTGATACACTTTTGTTATTCAATAAATAAAATACTGAAAGCTTTTTTGACAAATAGATAAACTGCAATTATGTCAACAAAGAAAAGCTGTTGTAATTGCAACACCACATTTTGTTATATAATAAATATTTCAAAGCAAATTAAAATTAAGCCATATGATATTAGTAGTAGAATACTTGCTTCAGATGAGATTAAAGGCATCCCATATATAATGGTACATGTATAAAGGCATGCAATGAAAAGTTTCATAGTGACCTTCCACCATAGGGATCTGTGAAGCCGGGAACTACTTCTATTTTTAGATCTTTGTATAGATATGTGTCATTCAGAAGTCTAAAATAAAAGATAATACAACATAGTACCACAAGGGAGATAACCAAAACATCTATATTTAGATAACTTATGTCTATATTTAGACAAATTGTCTATTTTTAGATAACAAATGTCTATATTTAGACATACTGTCTAATTTTAGAAATGAAATTTCTGTATTTAGACAAAGTGTCCATTTTAAACAATGTCTAAAGTTAAGAAATTCTATCTGGAACACAGTTTAGTGATACACAAAATAGAAGCAGTTATTTTGCCATCTATAGGCTTAAATGCTAGAGCGGGTTTTTACCGTGAGAAAAACAGCAAACTTTGCAAAGATTCTAGGTTACTGCAAAGACAACACTTCCTAAACTTTGTCTAATACTACAACACATAGGCTATACTGTCAGCCATATACAAGAAAGATAACTCAGATTTAAAGGGATATTCAGGCAAAATAATGACAAAAATATTAAAATGATCTTATGCACTCAAATCACGCTAAAATGACTTTTCCTGAAGTTTCAGCATGAACTTTTGTTTTAATTCTATATATTTTGGGTTTGAAGCGTAAATATATCTATATATGTTGAACAAAATTCACATGCCAATGGAATCACCAAATAGTTTTATAACAAGTCCGGTGACTTGAACAAACCCTTGAAGTTACAATAAAAGATATTGTGGATATTGTATGATTGAAACAAGCCTAAGTCATTCATTTAACATGTTCTTTAATGTGCTCAGAGTCCACTTTGACAACTATTGTGAAAATCTAGCGCTCTAACCTGACCTACGCGGGTCAAGTTAGGAAACCACCATTTTATTCTTTATATGGAGAAAAGTTTTGTTTCTTTGACTGTCTGATATATTCATTTTGAGGGCATTTACAGAATAATGAATGAAAAATTTAAAACTAAGAAATGAAAATTTTGCTTGTGTCTCCCTTTAACCACAATTTTTAAATTCTTTACAAAAAATACAAATTTTAAAAAATGAGGTACTAGACAAAGTTCATATGAAAATGGTGCCTGTTATCTACAGTAAAAACAACTTTTACAAGCTTCCAAAAAGCTGTTTTTTATGACTTTAAGTGTTTTGGGTTGAACAATATTGCCTATATGAAAAATTCCATCATATCAAAATATATTGTACAAAGTTATTTATTTAGACATTTTTGTAAGCTTGTAAAAGAAATGCAAACTAAAATCAACATGCTGTAACTGATCATGTGTCCGTCATTTGATCTTAGTTTGCATTTCACAGGTATGGTAAGCAAGAAGAATGTGCCTCACACACTATCACCAGACATCTACTGCTTTATCTGAAGGTTTATTTCAGCATGTGTTGTCAGAATAAACGTTATTTAAAAAAGAATTTGATGTCATAGCAAAATCAATATTTAGCATGATTTGAAACTCAATTTGAATTAATGAGTTTTTTTCTTTCGTTTTGCATCATAAAACTGATTTTACTGGAAAAAATGGAGTGAGCAAATATTCTGAAATTTTGCAGACAAGTTACTGATGTAGACAACGATTTGTATAAAAATCTTGAAAAAAAAAATTTTTTTTTTTAAAAATTCAAAAGATTAGTTCTGTCATGTCAAAAAACACTTAAAATCCTTCAGTGGATCGCCTTTAAATTTCTAATTCTATGAAAACAACTCTGCTATGATATCAAATCAGATTAGAATAAAATATAACAGCTGGCAAGCCTTTAAATTATCTTTGTTTCCTCCCTGCTATGCCACTCTCAGTATGGTAAAACAGTCAGCTGTAAAGATGGGATTCTCAATGACAAACTTCTTTTCAATGTTTAGTTTAAAAAAAAAATTTGTGCAGCAAATTATTTTTAGGTAGCAGTGGTTTTTTGCGGGTAGATTGCTACATGGGAAACAAAAAATTCTTTAAGAATATTTCATTTCAGGCTGAAATAAACCTTCAATGACAAATATTGGAAATAAGAAAACCCAGGAAAAACTAAAGAGCTTCTTAACCTGCCTTTCACTGGATCAGAAAAGCCCGGTAGTATTTTTATATCCAGAGTTTTTAAATAAGATGCATTTATTAACCTGAAAAAATTAAATCCAAATTTAGCATCATTGCTGATATAATATTATCAACTAAAAAAACATTTAACAGAATGACATTTAAGATATGTAAAAACATTCATATTTGTATAAAAGGTAAGGATACAATTACTGGATTCTCATATTTTTTATTCCGTTTTTTTACCATGCCAGTCAACAATCCCAGCTTTTGTGGAGAAATAGAAAATTCATAAAAACCTTTTTCAGTTGTGAAAAAGTGAGAGTGACTTAATTAGGTCATTTTCCTCAATGAACAGACTTCGGCTGATTTAATATATACAATTTTTTGCAAATGTATTTTAAAGTAAAATATTGTGAAGTAACCAATAGGAAGCAATTTCCACATTACAGATAGCACTCACAACCCACGTAAATAACCACAATGAGGTCAAAATATTTGAAAATAGCCAGTGCTGCAGTTAGTAACGTAGTAGAAATATGATTATAAATATAATTAATCAGTCATTAAACTTCAAATAACATGTAAATTATTACTTAAATCTTGAGTATTTTTTACTTTTCCTACAATCTTACTATATTTTCCTCAGGTTTGATTTCACTGTTATATTTTGGCTCATCTAGAGGCATGTCACTTTAAAGCCTGTAATCCTTTTAAACAAGAAGAGAGCATACATAAAATGATTGACTTTTACTTACTTGCCATCAACTGCCGGAATAAGTTCAGCTTCTATCCCTAGTACATCAAACACATATAACATTCTGTTCCTACGTTCAGAACGTCGCTGCAGATTTATCATGTAAACCTAAAATAAATTAAAATATTCAATATAAAATCGTAAAGGAAAACACTATTTAAACAATAAAGAAAGAATAATCTACTTACGTTACATAAAGAAGCAATAAATATTTTGGTCTTCTTTCTATTAAAACAGAACACCTCCAGATTCATGCTAATTTTCATGAAAATTTTTAAAATGTTTTTGAATGTATAATATTGTGAAATAATCAAAAGGAAGCAGTTGACACATTATCAATGGCACTTACAACCACTTATATTACCAAAAAATGGTAAAAATATGCATAAATAGCCTAAACTGCGTTAGTAATGCAGTAGAAATACAGTTGTAAATACTGAAAAAATCATTCATTAATGGCACATAACATGTAAAATATCACTTGAATCTTGAATCATTTTACTTTCCTATAATCTTAGTTAATATTTCTCAAGTTTGATTTTATTGAAATAATTTGACTCATCTGGAGGCATGTAGCTTTAAACCATAAAGAAAAATTATCTACTTACATAACATAAAGAAGCAATAAACTAACAGTTTGGTCTACTTTCTATTAATTTATTTGTCCTACTTTCTTTTGTCAACAGAAATACAAAAAAGTACAATACTGACAGTTTTAACACAATATTGAAAATACTTCTGCTGCTTATTTTGCTTACATTTTATCGTACATCTAGGAATTTAACTAACTGTATATAATTGTATAACTACTCTACATATTATTAAAGTAAAAAAAATTAAAAGATTTATAGCAGCACACCTCCAGATTCATACAATTTTTCATGAACATTTTTGAAAACTAATTAAAAGTAAAATATTGTGAAGTAACCAAAAGGAAGCAAGTAACACATTACAAACAGCACTAAAAATCTTTGTAAAGTACCAAAATAACATCAAACTCTTACATGGGTAACATAATTTTTCCACAGAAAGTTTGAAAAATAACAAGAGCGTTCAGTAATCACATGTGCTCCTCATGATGGCAAATTTCATGTTGGGACAAATTTTGTGACAGACGGACAGACAGATGGACAGTGCACAACTAGACTTTGTACTGATCATTCCTTTAAAGTTTGGATAAAATTGCACCAGTAGTTTATGAGGAGTAGTCCGGACAAGCTTTTGCGTATCTGGCAACACACAGAAAAAAACACCTTTTTATCAAAGGGCCATAACTCGGCCAAAAATCATTCAACCAGAAAACCCGTGCAATATGGGCAAGGACTTGAGCTACAGATCAATCCTGTAAAGTTTCATTGAAACTGCAGTAGTGGTATAAGAGAAGTAGTCTGGACAAACTTTAAAAATAAAAATTATTAAAGGGCCATAACTCAAACAAAAATCATTGAACCGGAAAATGCTGACAATATGCACAACTAAACTTGGTACTGATCATTCCTGTAAAGTTTGGATGAAATTGCACCAGTAGTTTATGAGGAGTAGTCCGGACAAGCTTTTGTGTATCTGGCAACACACTGAAAAAGAAACCTTTTTATCAAAGGGCCATAACCCACGGCCAAAAATCATTCAACCGGAAAACCCGTGCAATATGCGCAAGGACTTGAGCTACAGATCAATCCTGTAAAGTTTCATTGAAATTGCATTAGTGGTATAAGAGAAGTAGTCCGGACAAACTTTAAAATTAAAAATTATTAAAGGGCCATAACTCATACAAAAATCATTGAACCGGAAAATCCTGAGAATATGCACAACTAGACTTGGTACTGATCATTCCTGTAAAGTTTGGATGAAATTGCACCAGTAGTTTATGAGGAGTAGTCCGGACAAGCTTTTGTGTATCTGACAACACACAGAAAAAGAAACCTTTTTATCAAAGGGCCATAACTCGGCCAAAAATCATTCAACCGGAAAACCCGTGCAATATGCGCAAGGACTTGAGCTACAGATCAATCCTGTAAAGTTTCATTGAAATTGCATTAGTGGTATAAGAGAAGTAGTCCGGACAAACTTTAAAATTAAAAATTATTAAAGGGCCATAACTCTTACAAAAATCATTGAACCGGAAAATCCTGAGAATATGCACAACTTAACTTGGTACTGATCATTCCTGTAAAGTTTGGATGAAATTGCACCAGTAGTTTATGAGGAGTAGTCCAGACAAGTTTTGTGACGGACGGACGGACAGACAGACGGACGGACAGACAGACGGACAGACAGACGACAGAGAAGTGATCCCTATATGTCGCCACTACTCCGTAGAGGCGACACAAAAAATCTATAAAAACAGTGTCCCATTGAAGTATATGTTCCATGTAATAAAATAAATAACACATAAGTTTGTGAGTAACAGCAAACATATCATTCCTCGTAAAAATACTATTACCCGGGGCATTAACAGTACTTCCTCTAAGCATTAACAGTACTTCCTCGGGGCATTAACAGTACTTCCTCGGGGCATTTACAGTACTTCCTTGGGGCATTAACAGTACTTCCTCGGGGCATTAACAGTACTTCCTTGGGGCATTAACAGTACTTTCTCGGGCATTTACAGTACTTTCTTAGGATGGTATTTTTACTATTACAGTAAAATAACTAACAAACCTATGTGTTATCAGAGACAAAGATATCTATGTCTATGGTGTTATTTCTATACTTATACTAACCTTATCAAAACCAAGCCGGTCCTTTGGTTTCATTGGAACATCAAGATAGGGTGATGGTATGAGTCCTCTACCTTCAACTAGATAATAGATATAGACAATACAGAATAAGTGACAACAACTAAATCTAAATATAGAACACTTCTTTAGTGCATTTTAATTTGGCTTTACGGCACTCCAAAACAGTAAAGATCATATGGCGCTAAAAAAGGAAAGATGATTTTCGCTAACCTACAGTGTTACAATCTTCAAAGCAACATCAAGGTCCAAAACCACCTCACCTGCTGGTGCTATGCTATGCATAGAATTCCAGTTATTCAAACCTATTTAGTTGCCTCTTACGATCACACAGGGATGAAAAGTGGCAGCAATTCTTGTGTCTCAACCACTAAAAGAAACCCATGAGCCACAAGGGGCTCAGTGCATTTTGATTTTGACTATAACAAAACAATTTGTGGAAACACTGAGTGCAAATTCAGTGAGATAGCAATTTCAATGAAAGCGTTATATAAGTCTCATATTAAATTGATTAAAGCACAACTATTCTGTGAATATTTTTATTGAAATCTCTTGAGAAATGCAGACAAAGTAGAGCAAAGTAAAAAAACTGATTACATTAAAATCAGACTGAGAATAGCATGATAATACGATTTTTAATTTATTTACGAGCAAATTTCTTTATGATTATCTTTTGCTTTAATTGCCCCAGGTGTTTTGTGTAAGAAATTAAAATCTTATGTCTGATGACTTATGTGCAAACATTTCAGAACTTGGTATGTGCTGCAGTATCATTTTTTTGTGCAAACAACCTAAACAAGAGCTGTCACAGGAGACAGCGAAGCTCGACTAATAAAATACTGGACGCAGTAAGGAGGACAAAACTATGAAAGAAAAATCAATTATGTATAATAATGTATTAAGTCATAGTAAAAAAATAACATTTGTTAACATAAATTCCAAGATCAAGGGGAATAATTCTAGAAATAGTCATGCTAGAGTTATGGACCTTGTCACACAACATTTGTGTAATGATAAGAAATATATGTTTGAAGTTTGAAGTAGATACCTTAAAAAGTAAAGAAGTTATTATATTTCTTAAAGAAAATCCTAAGTTCAAAGAGAGATAAATCTGTAAATATTGCTTCAAGAGTTCTGAACATTGTCACATAAAATGTAATTGATGATAAGGAATAAGTATTTGAAGTTTGAGGTAGATACCTTTAAAAATAAAAAAGTTATAATAAAAAATAACATTTTTCTAGTAAAAAAATCTAAGTTTATGGGGAGATAATTCTTGCAATATTGGTGCTAGAGTTATGACCCTTGTCACATAAGATGTGGATGATGATAACGTAAATATATTTGAAGTATGAAGTTGATCTCTTTAGAAATAAATAAGTAACAGTAAAAAATACTATTTTTTTATGGAAAATTCTAAGTTCAAAGGGAGATAAATCTGAAAATATTGGTGCTAGAGTTATGAACCCTGTCACATAGGATGGGGATGATGATAACGTAAATATATTTGAAGTATGAGGTTGATCCCTTAAGAAACAAGCAATTATCATAGTATTGCAAGCAATCCATAAGTCCCCTACCGGTAAGAGCCCAAGCAACATTCTGAAGGGCCATTGGCCATTCACTTATGTTCCTATTTTAAGTAAATTTGTTGAAAAAGTTCTTTAAAAGTGATCACAGGAAACAGTTTTTATGTACAGACAGCCGGACTGAAGGACACTCTAAAGTTATTTTTTTAAACATCCCTGTTATCAAAATATAACATTTTTAAAATCCTATCATGATTAAAGAAGTTGGAGTAAAAATTACCAATTTCTCAAAAAAAAAGTCTAAGTTCAAAAGGGGCATAATTCTGGAAATAGTCTTGCTAGAGTATTGAACACTCACAAATGTTGGGTGATAATAAGAAACATTTATATGAAGTTTGAAGTAGATACATTCAGAAAAAGAAGTTATTAAAAAAAAAAACAATGTTTTTTTCATGAAAATTTTAAGTTCAAGGGAGGTAATTCTGATAAATTTTGTGCTAGAGTTGTAAACCTTGTCACATATGATGTGGTTGATGACAAGCAACTTATATTTAAAGTTTGAAGAAAATACCTTAAGAACTTATAGTAAAAAAACTTAAAAACTAGAATCAGAAATCTTGAAATTCAGTCTATTTGTTGCCATAGCAACCAGAATTTTCAACATAGGAAGATAAGAAAAGGATGTGCATAATTTCCATACTGCCATCTACCCAAATGTCAAGTTTCATAAACATATTTTCAGTACTTTTTGTGTTATCACTGGATCCAGGTTATGTGTAAAATTTGCCATATTTTCAGTCTATTTGTTGCCATAGCAACCAGAATTTTCAACATAGGAAGAAAAGAAAAAGACGTGCACAATCTCCATACTGCCATCTATCCATATATCAAGTTTCATAAAAATATCTTCAGTACTTTTTGCGTTATCGCGGGATCCAGGTTATGTGTAAAATTTGCCATATTTTCAGTCTATTTGTTGCCATAGCAACCAGAATTTTCAACATAGGAAGAAAAGAAAAAGACGTGCATAATCTCCATACTGCCATCTATCCATATATCAAGTTTCATTAAAATATTTTCAGTACTTTTTGCGTTATCCCGGGATCCAGTTTTGTGGACGGACGGACTGACGGACGGACAGACGGAAGGACTGACGGACAGACGGACGGAGGGTAAACCTAAAGTCCCCTCCGGTAAACCGATAGGGGACTAATAAAGAAGTAACAGTAAGAAATAGCATTTTTTGAGGAAAATTCTAAGTTCAAGGGGAGATAAATCTGAAAATATTGGTGCTAGAGTTATGAACCTTGTCACATAAGATGTGGTTGATGATAAGGAACATATATTTGAAGTTTGAAGTTGATACCTTAAGAAATGACAAAGTTATAGTGAAAAATATTTTACTGCACCAAAACTTTAATCTAAAATCTGGACGCGGACGCTGACGCCGACGCAGGGGCGAGTAGGACAGCTCTCCATATACTTCGTATAGTCGAGCTAAAAATGAATTATACCTCAAATTTGGCTAAAGATTACATTTAATAGCGATTTTAAATTAAATTTTTTTTCCCTCAAAATGGGCTAAAATTAACATTTCATTTTTTACTGTTATAAGTGTCCTTGTTTATCTATGTTAGATTTTCAAATTTTATAATTTTAGGATTTTAGACCTCTGACCTTTAAACATTTTAGTTGAAACAAAAAAGAAATTTCTCAAAGCAACACAAGCTTACCAATATAATCCACACCTGGGCCAGTTTCTGGATTGTCTGCATCTATTGCAATAAATAATGAAAATATATTTAATACAATTTTAAAAATTTCAAGCTGGTAAAAATATTGAATAGATCATTAAATCTATTCTAAAATGCTTCACAATCAAACAGATAGTACAATCCAGTGGATTAATACACCATATATGCACAGCAGAAAGAAATGTTTACACATCATGATAGCCAATAGGAAGGGTGTTGGACTGTGAATCGGGCGCCATGGGTTTGATTCCCCGACAACGCTGGTCACTTTTGTTGTGATTGATCATGAAGTCCTTTCTACAGTCATTTGCAACGTACCTCTGCTCCGGCATGTACAGAAGTTTCAGTTCCTTTGGAAAGTGAAGGCAACTAGTACTGGTAAACTGCTTGACAGTCTGCCCAGGAAGGATGCGGGGGTTGAACTGTGCTCTGGTGAATTCAATGTGGCTTACTGTCATGATCTGGAGTGAAAACTACCAACACCACCACCACCATCATGATAGCCAATTGCATGTTGCAGCTACCGTGCAGCAGTAGACACAACAATCATTTACAGGGCAAAATGTGTCTTTTACTTTAAGGCCATAACTTAGCCTAAAATCAATAAACCAGAAAACCTGAGTAACATGCCCAAGTACTTGAGCTACCAATCCACCCAGTAAACTTTCACTGAAATTGCATTTATGGTATAACAGGAATAGTTCAGGCAAACTTTAAAAATAAAAAATAATTAAAGGACCATAACTCTAACAAAATCCTTGAACTGGAAAAATGCTGATGATATGCACAAATAGACTTAGTACTGATCATTCCTGTAAAGTCTGGATGAAATTTCACAAGTAGTTTTCAAGAAGTAGTCCGGACAAGCTTTTGTGACTGACAGATGGAATGACTGACAGATGACCTAGATGTGATCCCTATATGCCACTATACTGTAGAGGTGACACAAAAATGGAAACAATTCTCAGATAGACATGATAATGTATCCTATAAATTACAAACCTAACATCTCCATCCTTAACAATGTAAACTGTTCATCTTCTATAAACAAGGTATGATACTCATCCAATGGGACCATCACATGTCCAAAGTACTCTGTGTTTAAAATATACATTGGCACTCCAGCCTGCAATAACAAAATCATTGTTTTGTACGGTAAATCATTGTTTGCAATAAAATAATTTGTATGGTGAATCATTGTTTGCAATAAAATCATTTGTATGGTGAATCATTGTTTGCAATAACAAAATCATTATTTTGTGAGGTGAATCATTGTTTGCAATAACAAAATCATTATTTTGTGTGGTGAATCATTGTTTGCAATAACAAAATCATTATTTTGTGAGGTGAATCATTGTTTGCAATAACTAAATCTTTATTTTGTGAGGTGAATCATTGTTTGCAATAACAAAATCATTATTTTGTGAGGTGAATCATTGTTTGCAATAACAAAATCATTATTTTGTGAGGTGAATCATTGTTTGCAATAACTAAATCTTTATTTTGTGTGGTAAATCATTGTTTGCAATAACAAAATCATTATTTTGTGAGGTGAATCATTGTTTGCAATAACAAAATCATTATTTTGTGAGGTGAATCATTGTTTGCAATAACTAAATCTTTATTTTGTGAGGTAAATCATTGTTTGCAATAACAAAATCATTATTTTGTGTGGTGAATCATTGTTTGCAATAACAAAATCATTATTTTGTGAGGTGAATCATTGTTTGCAATAACAAAATCATTATTTTGTGAGGTGAATCATTGTTTGCAATAACAAAATCATTATTTTGTGAGGTGAATCATTGTTTGCAATAACAAAATTATTATTTTGTGAGGTGAATCATTGTTTGCAATAACTAAATCTTTATTTTGTGAGGTAAATCATTGTTTGCAATAACAAAATCATTATTTTGTGTGGTGAATCATTGTTTGCAATAACAAAATCATTATTTTGTGAGGTGAATCATTGTTTGCAATAACTAAATCTTTATTTTGTGAGGTAAATCATTGTTTGCAATAACAAAATCATTATTTTGTGAGGTGAATCATTGTTTGCAATAACAAAATCATTATTTTGTGAGGTGAATCATTGTTTGCAATAACTAAATCTTTATTTTGTGAGGTAAATCATTGTTTGCAATAACAAAATCATTATTTTGTGAGGTGAATCATTGTTTGCAATAACAAAATCATTATTTTGTGAGGTGAATCATTGTTTGCAATAACTAAATCTTTATTTTGTGTGGTGAATCATTGTTTGCAATAACTAAATCTTTATTTTGTGAGGTGAATCATTGTTTGCAATAACAAAATCATTATTTTGTGAGGTGAATCATTGTTTGCAATAACAAAATCATTATTTTGTGTGGTGAATCATTTTTTGCAATAACTAAATCTTTATTTTGTGTGGTGAATCATTGTTTGCATAAAACAAAATCTTTATTTTGTGAGGTGAATCATTGTTTGCAATAACAAAATCATTATTTTGTGAGGTGAATCATTGTTTGCAATAACTAAATCTTTATTTTGTGAGGTAAATTATTGTTTGCAATAACAAAATCATTATTTTGTGAGGTAAATCATTGTTATTAATCAATTGAACTTTTAACTACATTTTTAAAATTTTATGAAAATTAGCGGGAATCTATGCATGCTGCTTTAGTGTACTTAAAAAGTTATTGTCATAGACAAAGTATAAAGAATCAATAATATCGTTAGTTTAATGCTTACATCTTGTGCGGACAGAGCAAATATTATGATGTCATCTTCAGGCATGTTATATCCAGGTGGAGCAATATAGGACAGTTTTTCTGTAAATACATAGAGTAAAAAATAAAACAAAATAGGACACAGAAATAAATATCTTTCAGAAAATCTCAAGAAATAATTTAAAACAAATCAAGGCTGAATATAAAAGAGTCCATCTAGAACTTTCACATGAAACTGTGTTCTTTCATTTGCTTATATGTAGCTCCAGTTATTTATATTAGAAGTTGTTTTCAAGTTAGACATAATGCTGTAGGGAGTGACACTTCGATTTTCACAAGCAAATTTACATTTTTTCTCCAAATAAACTGTCAAATACAATGTAGTAATCAACATTTATCATTACTTATTTCAAGAAGCCATGAGAAACAAAGTGCTTTAGATAAATCACTCTAAACAAAATAACCACAGGAAAAGAATATGTTAAGTATCAAATCTTAAACTCTCACAGCTGTGGTCTGTGCAGTTAA
Organism: Ruditapes philippinarum; assembly: GCF_026571515.1. Lineage (NCBI taxonomy): Eukaryota > Metazoa > Mollusca > Bivalvia > Venerida > Veneridae > Ruditapes > Ruditapes philippinarum. The sequence goes on from NW_026859220.1 coordinate 339,244, forward strand.
CCCTGAATAAATGCTTATTTTAATTCAAATTATCTAGATTGCACCCCCCCCCACCCTGAGGAAATCAAACTATTTTAAACCATTCAAAACATAGAAATACTAATAACATAAATACCTGATATTGTGTGCCGTAAATCCATTAAGAAGACAGTATGAATCATTGGAACTTGAAATACGCCTTGAATTTCACGCTCCAACATTTTGAAATACTCCGGCACTCTTTTGTAATAACCTTGTTCATCCATACCACCCCAGAAGTTAGAGTATGTATCCCCGACAGAGGCATTCATCACAGGAGCTATCAAGGTCCTTAAATTGATAAAATAATATCACTTAATAACATTTCACAACTCTTTAACAATTCAAATCTTACAAAACAAGCAACAGAAATTGTCATCAAACCAAGATTTTGCCAAAAATGATACCTTCCTTATGTGACAGCATCTAAATTCCCTGAGAGTTTGCTAGAAAATGGGTCAAACCACCAAATTGTGGTGCTTATTTAGTTTAGCAATTGAGTTTTTTTCTCCTAATTAGATAATGATTATATGTAGACCAATACAATAACATAACATTTCTTAAACATTTATAAATACAATGACAGTTATTACTACTGCATGCAGCGCACAAAGATGATTTATAAAAGATTTTACTCACTTCTGCTGATCAATGAGAAGTTTTAATGTATCTGGATTTTCCAACATGACATCTGCATCAATCATCTGTATCGGGAAATGATAATATGATTAATTAATTGGTTTAGGTCTAGTGCAATGGTGCTTTAGATATTTACAGACAGTTATCTCAATTTTGGATCATCAAATGAATTGTTAACATTCTATCAATTACTTTATCAAGTTATTGGTCTCATATCTGTTCTGAATTTCATTATATGTTGTTCAAAACTTTCCTACAAGTCACTGTGAATATCATGAATCATTTTAACAGTCACTGACCGAATATTATAGAAGTCATTAAATGACACAGATATATTTCTGTCAACAACAACATCATCATCCACATAAGCTTAATGCACTCTTTACAATATTGATTAACATTTACCATGTAAAATTATGTTTAAAGGACCTTTTCTCAATCTTTCAATCTGGACAATTGTCTTATTATAGATCATGAGATCTGTATTTCCAACTATTCTAATCATATACTGATTCCTAATCAAATGTTTCATATATACATGTATATATAGAACCTTTTACTTAAATCACTGTATAACTGTTTTGATTTTACATCCCAAAAAGAAATTTATCTATAATTTGCCATTGACAAAAGAAGGTTTTTAGAATTTTTCCACTTTTATTCTCAATAAATATCCTTAACTGAATTAGATTTTCAACCATGCCACTCTTAACCAAGAACAAACTTACCAGCAAATAATCTGCCCACATATTTCTTGCAGTTTTAATGGCTTTCTGACGTAGTTGTATAACATGGTTAAATCTTTCTATAGTCCAATGACATGGTCCTATCTCTCCAGCAAATCCTGAAAGAAGCAGTGGCTAGATGTATTATTTTAAGAAACTTAATCCTTTTTTATTCCAGAATAAAATGGAATAAAAAAAGGTGATAAAAAGATAACTTTGTAGAAATCACTCCTTATTTTTTATTAAATACATAATCTGCTTAAAGGCATGTTAAACAAATGCAATATATAATGGACACGATATAAACGTTCAAAAAATAAGCTTCCTAATTTTATCTACCCTGAGTCCTGACAATAATTCACTACATCTGTGCATGTAAAATGATAATACTGCCCATTATCTTTATATCTTATTGAATGACAAAATTTAAATCAGGAACTCGTATCTTGACCCATGAAAATTCAAAAATTCACTCATTTGACCTGTCATAAAATTAGCATGCCTGTAATATTTGACTGGCATAAATATTCTGCTGCAGTATGAAAACATTTACTTCTTGTTTATCAATAATCTTTATCATAGGAATCTTAAGCAACAGGGCAATTGGCTCCATCTACAAGTGCAAATATCTCTTAATGAACTTCAAAGCTTATAAATAAAAGTAATTGTAAAGCTGAAATGTAGACCCAGTGGCATGTGAATTTGTTACCTGGACCCTTACTAAGCTATTTGTTTACTAATGTAAATCTGACTTGAACTTTTTATGTGATGGGTCATTTAACATTTGACCCATGAGTTTCAAAGTTTACTGATCATCAAACAGACATAAATATAATGCAATATTCTGTCAAAATCTTGTACTGCTAATGTTCAGGTGCAAAACTTCATCAACTAGTAAACAATAACTGAGCCAAGCCATGACAAAACCAACATAATGGGTTTGCGACCAGCATGGATCCAGACTAGCCTGCCCATCCGCGCAGTCTGATCAGGATCCATGCTGTTCGCTATCAGTTTCTCTACTAAGAGGATTGGTAAGCGAACAGCATGGATCCTGATCACATCTGCGCAGGCTGGTCTGGATCCATGCTGGCGCAATCCCACTATGTTGGTTTTGTTGTGATGCGGCTCAACTTACCAGTAGGTGTATCATCAAACACAAATTCCACAGAATTATACATGTGTTCTGTAGCTTTTATCCATTTATTTAGTATTGCTGTAGAATTGTCAATATTGTGGTCACTTCGTATCCTGTTAATAAGTTAAAATGTATAAATTAAAATACTTTTCTTAAAATTAATGATATATATTACTCATAATTGTTTAACACTTCACAAGAAAAATCAAGCCTATATTTCATTTTCAAGCCTATCAAGCAGTCTATGGAGACAGTTCTAACATTCTGTCCAATATATTTTTTCACTGGATACCTGGCCCCTCTTCTATTGATAAACTTTCTCCACTACTTCATGTTAGTCTTATCACTATTACATATATTTATATATGCACATATTATTTTTAAGCATTTAGGTTATACTGCTGTATAGTTTTGTTTATTTTGAACTAAAATAACTTAATTATAAGGTTGAATGAATTTGGTGGATTTTAGTTTGTGCATTACGTAGGCATAAACAACTTTCTATTGGTCACTTATATATCATTTGGTGGTAACATTTTTGTCTTTTTCGCTTCTACAATTTTTGTTCATTCTGTATTAAAAAAATTTTGTTTGACAAGATCACATGTTGAGATTCTAATTTACTAAAAGTTTATTGAAAGGTTATTTTACAGAATTGTTCAACTTAGGTTGAAAATTTATTTGTTTATGGACTGGTGTATTGTTCATCAGATTTTTTTATTGTGCAAACCAAGAGGAGTTTTCGTATTTGGTAATTATTTTGTTGAATACGAATAAACTTTATTCTGTAATTTGTGCTGAGTAAGCAGTTTGTATCTTTAATAGCATAATACTCACGACACTGCAGTATTATTGTTAACAGAATGACCTTAATGCTACAGTTAACATTTTAAATGGTACTTCTGTTTCCTCCAATCAAGTCTTGATCCAGCTTGATTTTAAATTCATGAACTCTTTTGAGCTGACTACATTTTTAGGCAAATTATTCCTTGTTTTAATCACATAACATACACATGTTAAAACTGATTCAAGCAATGAGTTGTTCTACAACGCCTCATTCCTAATTTTAAATGAAGACCTCTTGTTGATGCCAAATAACTAAAATAATTTTCAAAAGTGCAGTCATCTAGACCTTTAAAATTTTTGGATACAATTTATAGGGCTAGTCATTGTGCAAAGATATTATTAATCTGTTTAATCTCTAAAGTTTGAAACTTTGATGTGAGGGTAACATATATGATGTCAAAACAGATGATGTAGACAGTGTTTTTTTTTAAATGACTACTTCCCTTAAACGGCACTTTTCCCAATAGAAAAAAGACATTAAAATTCCCAATTTCCAATGTTTAAATTCCTAAAATGGCTTTTCAAAATTAACCACAAGGCCAAGAGATTTCTCTAAAATCATTAATCCAAGATATTTATATTAATCACCACTCAATAGTTCTACCTGGACAGTGAAAACTGTTAGCTATCTTTATTCATGATGACTTATCTTATTTGTAGCTGAAAAAATGCATATTAAAAATTCCCAATTTATGTCAAAATAACGCATTTTTTCCCAATCAGTCTGATAACGGCACCATTCCCAAACTATTGAAAAAAAAAAACCCTGATGTAGAAAATAGATTTAAAACTGATCTATTGGTATCAACTGACAACAAGGGTGCCATAGTCACAAAATACGCCCGTTTACGAAAGCTTTAGATGGAGATTGGGCATTATGGATAAGTTCCATTTTGCAAGCAAGTTTTTATTCTTGGCACTGTGTTGTTAAATGAACCTTAAAACAAATCAGTAGGGAAGATATGCCCAGGATGTGTGACCTTGACCTTGGTCGCAAGGACCTGAATTTTATGCACAGCACTCAGCCTCACAATGATGAACATTTGTGCTAAATTATATTGAAATCCCTCTATGCATGTAGAAGTTTTGCTCCAGACAAGCGTTTTTCTATGAGTTCTAACTGTGACCTTCACCTTTGACCTAGAGACTTGGTTCATGTGCAGGGCACTACGTCTCATGGTGGTGAACAATTCTATAAAGTAACATTAAAATTCCTCCATGCATGTAGAAAATATGCTCCAGACAACATCTGGATATTTAATCATCTCCAGTGACCTTGACCTTGCAAATATTAACCTAAATTAAATGTGTCACACCTGTTGTCATGACAGTTACCATTTGTGCTACAATCCATCAATAAATGATGACTAAATGGTCCCTATACACATCTTCAAATTTTTATCTGAACTTTGACCTCTATGTGTAACCTTGACTTTGGTTACAAGGATCTGAATTTTGCGTGTGACACTCAGCCTCACAATGGTGAGCATTTGTGCCAAGTTATATTGAAATCCCCCTTGAATTTAGAAGTTTTGCTCCGGACAAGCATTTTTCAATGAGCTCTAAGTGTGACCTTGACCTTTGACCTGGATCATGCATGGAGCAATACATATCATGGTGGTGAACATTTCCATAAAGTATTATAAAAATTCTTCCATACATGTAGGAGATATGCTCCAGACAAAATCTGGATATTTCACCATCTTTAGTGACCTTGACCTTGCATATATTGACCTAAAGTACATGTGTCACAGCCTTAGTCATGATAATGACTATTTGTTTTACAATCCCTCAATAAATGATGATTTAATCGTCCCTATACACATCTTCATATTTTTATCTAAACTTTGACCTCTATGTGCGACCTTGACCTTGGCTGCAGGGACCTGAATTTTGTGCGCGACACTCCGCCTCACAATGGTGAACATTTGTGCCAAGTTATATTGAAATCCCTCTTTGCATGTGGAAGTTTTGCTCCGGACAAGCGTTTTTCAATGAGCTCTAAGTGTGACCTTGACCTTTGACCTAGAGACCTAGTTCATGTGCGTGACATGGCTTCTCATAATGGTGAACATTTCTATGAAATTTCATTAAAATCCCCCCATGTGTGTAGGAGATATGCTCCAGACAAAATCTGGATATTTCACTATCTTAAGTGACCTTGATCTTGTATATATTGACCTAAATTATATGTATCACAGCCATAGTCTTGATAATGACCAATTGTGTTACAATCCCTCAATAATTGATGACTAAATAAAATGGTCCATATACAAATCTCCATATTTTTATCTGAACTTTGACCTCTATGTGTGACCTTGGGTGTTCCATTTCAAACGGGCGTATAAAAACTACATGTACATGTTCCACATACTGTTAGTGCCATTTTCTTGATTGATATATATGAATGATAAAGATAAGATTATTTTATCTTTGATGCCGTGCTGTGATACTGATGTAGACAAAAGACTCTAGCTAGGCATTACTATACAGATGTAACAAATTAACATTCTGCCTTTATTGAATACAAATTAGTATGTCTATCAAAATTACTGACATTAATAAATTAATAATATGGAATTTGTAACAGAGTTACCCCCGCCTCGGGAAGTTTTATATGTAGCATAAAATTGTGCTTTTTCAAAAGATTGAGGTATGGATTTCAGGACTTTCAGTCAAAAATTATGATCAATGCTCTAGATCTGTAAATGCAACAATAAATTTATTAAAGAAATACTAGTAAAATGAAACACAGAATTTAAAATTATATCATGTTAACATTTGACCTCTAAGTGGACCTTGACCTTGGAGGTAGGGGTGCAGGTGTTGTTCATGACATACCGTCTTATTAATATTACTATTTGTGCCAAGTATTTTCAAAATCCCTTTAACTATGTAGAAGTTATAGATCAGACAAAAATATACCCTATAACAGACGGTCAAACTTTGACCTTTAAGTGTGACCTTGGAGGTAGGGACCCATGTTTTACGCCAATCTTATCATCTTATTATTGTGATTATTTGTGCAAAGTATTTTTAAAATCCCAGGTTATGGACTGGACACAAAATATACCCTATAACAGACTATGTAAATCTTTGACTTCTATGTGTGACCTTGACCTTGGAGGTAGGGACACATGTATGTGTTATGCATGACAAATCATCTTATCATTGTGACTACTTGTGTCTAGTTACTTCAAAATCCTGAAGAAGTTCTAGATCAGACACAAAATATACCCTTAAACAGACTATGTTAACTTTTGACCTCTAAGTGTGACCTTGAACTTGGAGGTAGGGATGCAGGTGTTGCTCAAGACACATTGTCTTATTGTAGTGACTATTTGTGGCAAGTATCTACAAAATCCTTTAATCTATGAAAAAATTTTGTACTGGAGTCACTGGACACAAAATATACCCTGTAAAAGACTATGTTTATCTTTGACCTCCAAGTCAGTGTGACATTGACCTTGGAAGTAGGTGACCGGTTGTTGCGCATGACACATCGTCTCATTATTGTGAACAATTGTGGAAAGTATTTACAAAATCCCTTCGAAGATAAGAGAGTTATGGACTGGACACAACATATACCATCAAATTGACCATGTTGACCTTGAATAAGCAAGTGCGACCTTGTCTCTGGAGGTAGGGGTCTGGTTGATACGCAAGACACATTTTCTTATTATAACTAACATTTGTGCCAAGTTATTTCAGATTCCTCTGTTAAATGAAAAAGTTATGGACCGGATGCAAAATATACCCTGTAATAGACTATGTTAACATTTGACCTCCAAGTGTGACCTTGACCTTGGAGGTAGGTGACCGGTTTTTGTGCATGACACATCGTCTCATTATTGTGAACAATTGTGGCAAGTATTTACAAAACTCCTTCAAAGATAAGAAAGTTATGGACCAGACACAACATATACCATCAAATAGACAATGTTGACCTTGAATGAGCAAGTGTGACCTTGATCTTTGATGTAGGGGTCTGGTTGTTGCGCATCACACATTGTCTTATTATAACAAACATTTGTGCCAAGTTATTTCAGATTCCTTTGATAAATGACAAAGTTATGGACCGCAGGGTTGTCATTAACATTTTTTGCAGAAGGTTTGTTTTGAACATGAGGCAGTCATTTCTGTCTTCATTATGCATAACAAAGAGTGTTTCCTTAATTTTGAGGCGGTCCATAATTCATTTGAGACAGGCATTTTGGCCTCCTGCCGCCTCTTAATGACAACCCTGGGACCGGACATGAAAGTGTGACGGACGGACAGAGGGAGCCTATTACTGTATCGCCTTTTTATCTTCAAAAAGGCGAGGGACAATAATGTTACTGATTTATTCTATTTTTAGACTATCCGAATTTCCGTCTATCCGAATAACAATACACATAAAATACCGTAAAATCTATAATTTAAGTCACTGAAACAATGAAAGTACTACCATTCAATAAAAATGAGGAATAAATGAATATTTCACAGCTTACCACAATGCAATTTTTTCTTTAGGATAATTAATCAGTTCCAAATGGCCAAGAAACCAAGGCAGTGTATGAGCCTTATTTCTCACGAGAATTGCAACAAAAACAGTCGGTAATGACTGCTCTTCTTCGATGTGTTGATGTTCTGAATTGTTTCCATTGCAATGCGTACTTAAAATCGCAACTATTATCACTAAAGAACATATAAATACATAAAATCCGCGAACTAGCAGACACGTAAGCCTTTTTTCGGCCATCTTGGAAACGCTTTCTTCCTCTATTCTAAAGAACTATAAAAACCTAAAGGAAATAAAAACACCAAAAAGTTGTTACAAAAACCATTTTTGACTGGTTTCAAAATTGTTCTTTAATAAAATGGCGAGTTTCAATAATAAAAACAACAAGTTTGCTCCTTTAAAAAGAAACATGCGAGAGGTCTTTTTGCTGCTGTGGTTCGCAAATATTTGGGGATATTTTTTTATAAATTAAAATTATTTAACAAAATAGAATTTATTTAATGTATTGAATACTGTATAGTATCAAAATGAAAGTTTGTTTTACACTTCATTTTTTAGAAATACTTTGAAAGATTATTTGCGGAGAAATTGACATTTTTCTTGGCGAATAAAGGGATACCTGTTCTACAAAGGGAACTTGTATCATAGTTTGAGGACCTTTCTGTTGAAAATGTGTCAGAGTTAAATCATATACATATATATGCACAGTGAACAGGTATCAGTTACCCGCACTCTGGACAGCGCATGCCAATTGATTTGCTCATTTTTGCTGGGGTTTACTATTGTGACGGCAGAGAAAGGGAAAGCGACAGAAAAATCATATCCAGCTGCTCGTTCAATGGTTCCTTTTTTCTGTGGTTTCATATTGTGACAACAGGGAACGTGTTTTATGTTTGACTATGATACAAACGAGATTTCAAGAACATCAAAACACTCGACAAATTGATTAATACTTGGGGGCTACGCCCCTCATACAAATCAGATAGCCTCATGTTTCGATGTTCTTTCTATTACTTAATTTTAAAAAAACCTGATATATTAATATGTAGGTTAAAAGTAGTATCAAAATAAAAGTTTCTTGTAAAATTCAATAAGCAAATTTTCGGTTGATGTTTCGGTAAGTATATGGAAACATTTCTTCTACATTTTCCAAAACGGGCATAATCAAACAATTTTAAGTCCAGGATTTATATAGAAAATGTTTGTATCATTTGATTGGAATAAACAGTATATAAAGCTGCATGCCTCCAACCACAATATTCGATGAAAAACAAACTTGAGTAAAATTTGTGCTATTTGCGCCAAAAAAATCCGTCGCGTTATTTAGTCATTCGAGTTCTAAAATTTAAGGAGCAGCAAATTTTCGGTACACTCGGTCATATAATAGTGCATGGTGATACTGTAACTATAATGTTCACTGTTACTATTTATCGGAACACGAAATAGTAAAACACTTTTCAGAAAACAATACGGTAATTAATCGACTTATACAGTTGAAAATATTAAAACGGTTTGAAACATCCACGTAGCGCTAAGTAACGTAAATGATATTTTCCGATTTTTCTATGTACCGATTTGTTCAAGTGAACTTCGATGTTAATATTTCGTTTAATGTAAGTCGTATTTTGAAACGGAGCATGCGCAAAACAATTTTTGTAAACTGCTCTTGATGATTTTACGCTTTCAATGAGGTTCATTCACTTAAATCAGATACGCAAAAATGGATGCCGCCAGCAATCAGTCTGAACACTGTGGAGAGGTCTGATGACCTCTCCAATAATAATAATGATAGTAATAACAAAAAATAGTAAGGCTGTTGCATTTAAATAATTGGTGAAAGTTACAATCTAAATTTAAAAATTGCTGGTAAATGTCAACGATATTTCAATAAAAAGGGAAAGGGTAGAAATTAAAATAGAAAGAATAGAATCCCTTAAAACTCCCTAAACGGCAAAATTGAAAAGGTTGCAGGTTTTGTTTGATTGAACCAGTTCATTGACAAAAAGTGCAATCTATACGCCCCTTGGCACAGGCTTAAGCAGAATTCAATATTTGAATAAGAAATTTGGCGATATTTTGAATTTTAGAAACACCCGCAGACATTTTCAATCTGAAGTTATAATGGGATCTTCAATTGACACGTTTGAACCTTACGTGAATACAATGGGCGGAACGAATTAAAATGGGAATTTTGAGAAGGTCAGAGGTTATGACGCCTGCATATCACAGTTTAGTCTGGTTCCCTGCCTACATTTATTACGGAAAGTAGAAGTATATGGGGAAAGAACTCCAGACTTATCACAGTTAAGCTGTCTGAAGACAAATTTTAAAAAAGGCAACATATCCTTATGGTGATTAAAAATTATTGAAATAGGAATATTGGAACTTCCCAAAAAGAAATTTAAAATACGAAATAGAACTAAGTAAAAGTACCACAAATATGCACAAACAAGCTTCACATTAATCTTCAAAGAGTTCAAATATCAATTAAGAGGCACGATTTATGCTACTCTAGGATTTCCCATTAAGCCAAAAGCCTAATTCCAAAAAGAAAACTAAAGACACTAAATTACATAATTCATGAATGGTTATCATTAAATGAAATCAAATAATTAAATTTTGGCAAACAATTGTACAACAAGTTAAGTAAAGTCATTTTATATGTTTTTCGCCAACTATTTTGAGATTTCTATTAATTTTAATAAACATTAAATTTTTATGTAATAACATTTACGAAACAAATTAATGTAATTACAGAAATGTAACACTTTGCTAAGATTTGAGCTATAAAATATGGATTTTTGTAGAAAAAAATATTGTATCATCTGCATATAAAATAAACTTGCAACCAGGTGCTAGTCACCATGTCATTAACAGAGGAATAGCAAATAACACAGGATACTGCGTTTAAGGACCCCGTATGAAATAGGAATTAAGTTTGAAATAAATTTACATATACATTGAAAATGTAACCTTTTTAGATCTTAATCTGTAATTCATAACATAAAGCTTACTTTTATTTTTGTGAAAAGATTGGCTATAGCAATTTTCATATTACCTGGAAAACACCTTCTGTTATATATAAATTCACAATGTAAAGGAGATGACCTTTTAACACATTAGAACGGTCGTTTAGGACTCTTGCAGGGATACCATTTAATATACTGCTCTTCTTTTTATACACTAAACAGGGAGTTCTTGTTCTTTACCCTATATTCGTCAAGAAATTACCAAAATGGCTTACAACCAGGATATTGACAAGGTTCACCGTTGAACGACGTAACAATATTTGGTCTTTCTTTTTTCTTATTGTGGTCAAGAGATTTGATATTCTGTCAGGTCTTAGAATCACTTTGATGTCTAACTTATATCTGTCACAAGAAAAGTTCAGATTTTGCCAGTCCTGTAGACCCTTGAGCTTCATTACGAAGTTTATAGAACACAGTCTTGCAAAAATTACTGCGATGTTTTTATACCTTGCATTTACTTTATCGCGCCCGTGTATCAAATATAGAGTTTTTGAATCTATGAAAAGTTTTGTTCGAAGTGCAAAGATTTGGCTTACTTGGGATCAATTATATTCTGTGAAGTCTGGAATATTGAGTACTTTCTTCTGTACATGCTGTTTAGAGTTATATAGTGAAAGAAATCAAACAACTTGAACAACAACATTTAATCAACAAGAATACGTAAATTGCAATCAAAAATTAAAGCTGTCAGCTTGTTTTTAACATGCAATTTGTAAAATTTTCTTCATGGTTATGCAGTACTAAGCGGTCCGATAAATACAATAATAGTGTCACTCTGTTTTATTTTTGGGACCAATGCCACTTTCCTGAATATAATATACATGTAATTTTTGTTACAAGAAGGAACACATTTATATAAGGTATAATATCATTAATTAGTACCTAAAATTTACCTTACTAGCTTTTGTAAGTAATGCACTTAAAATATGCTGTTACTGGGCAAAAATGAAGATTAATTGCTGTAAAATAGAGAGAAATAACGAATCCATAAAGAAATCCCAACAAGACAAAATTGAAAATGTTGCAGGCTCGGTGTGATTGAGCCTGTTAATAGACGATAATGGAAAGTGCAAGCTACCGTCCAGAAGCAGAATTCAACGTTTAATCATGGTAATGCAAAGTTTGTAAACAGTCAAATACTGACGAGGCGATAATTTTCTGTGAAGATTTCCTCTGTGTACCTGAGGCAAGCAAATCTTTAAATAATCGAACAGAATCTTGGTTTTTTCTCTAGAGCAATCTCCTCTCGTCTTCGTAAAATAAATAAATGGATCATGTTTTTTCCGTCAACAACAACTATTTCTGATGTGTTGCTTTCTATTGCAATACACTGTGGTTCGAACAATTCGTACTGAAATGATTGCAGTCGTCCATTAAACCTACCACCACTTACTAGCACGTCAATAGAACAAGTATATCCCCGAGCTACCATTAAGTAACCGTTGAAAAGGGCCAAAGACCCAGCACCATAAACAAACCTTTCCCAGTTAAGCCGTCCATCAAGGCGGAAACATTTTACAAGTCCCGCCTCCTCGTCACATACGTACGCCAATCGCGTTATCGGACATACTGCTAGCTGTCTTGGTGATTTGAAATCGAAGCGGCCACCCATTAATTTGATCTTTTCACCGAATACACCAATGGCTTTTATAAAACAAATTTCATACTTTTCATTGTGCTCATCACACAAAAGAACCGTTAAGATGTCATCAAATGTGCATATGCCGTAGCATTTTGTTGTAAGATACAAAGGACCTTCTTGACTCTGTTCCTTTAAATAATACATTTGTATGCACCGTTCCTCCGGAACTGTCATGTATAAAGTTGAACCTAAAACAGCAATATCATATATGCCCATCTCCTTAAAACACGAAACTAAAGTCATTTCTTTGTTGTATATTTGTATTTCGCGAAAACCTGAAATGGCGGGAAAGAACAACTAATTAGTTGTAATCACATTAGTCGCTTTTTTTTCATTGGTTAATATGTTTTCATAAAAAACAAAACAAAAAATTCGGTTCACTTTATCCGTGCTATAATGACATTGTATTTTGGTAAAAGTACTGTGTATGCAGGACACATGGGCAGCATATGATATGTTGCACATTTCGCTGTCTCTAATGGACATTCACATTTAAAACTCAACAAGTGAATTTGAATTATTAATTATCATTATTGTCAAAGCTCTCGAAGAATCACCCGTTTTCAGAATGAACTTCATTTTCTCTTAATTTAGTTACCCTTTAAGCTGAAAGAATGTATGGTAAGAAACTTGTTACGAAATAATTATTTTGAAACCTGCTCGCGTCTACTTTGATAATTTTGACAAGTTTTTTTTTTTTGGTTCTCTTAAAGATTTATTTACCGTTACGAAGAAGTAACTACCTTTTCATTATCGTTAATACATTGCATTATACGAGTAAGTAAAGCCTTTCAGACAAACAAAATACAATAAAATCAACAGTATCACGACTAGAACAAAGTAAAATTTATCACGACTAGAACAATCGAAAAATCTATCTATCTATTCAGAAAATATCAAAACATTTAGCATACCCTCATCATAAACGATTACTGAATCTTCATAGAACGTTACTGCGCTTATTTTGCTAATATGAATGCCTTCTGATTCGTCTTTAATGAGTCTACCATCAGCTGTCTCTCTATTGTAAATATTGTCTTGGGTGCTTTCAGCGTCAGGTACGAATTCAAAAACGTAACGTTTTCCGAGTCGTTTATACGGATTTAAGCCCCTATTCACAAGGTAAGATTTTGGAAAGGTAGAAATCTTCCATTTTACAAACCAATTGTCTTCTTCAAGACGTTCTGAAATTCATTGAATGTTACTTTGTCAATCGTCTATACGTGCTAGAAATCTTATGGTTTTATAGACATCAACATTAGGAATAAGACATGTTTCATTTTAAAACAAGACTGCATATATTCATTAAAGTAAGATCTGATAACAGCGGTGGGCAAGATGTTGTGCGCTTCGTTTTTTTTTTCTCAAACTAAAACCTGAATCTGAGATATTGAACATGTGAGTCCTGTTAGTGTTCCCTTTTTCAGAAATTTCATATTTTTTCTCAGAAACTATTCCATTCATTAGCCTAATATGAAAATCTGGAAGAAAGGTCAACCCTCAGAAGAATTAATGACAACAAAATTAAATTGTACATAAAAATTACAGACTCGGTTTGAAAGAGTCTGTACACGAGTACATGAATATGAAAATATAGCCATGAATATAAAATGTGATCCCTCAGAAGCATTGATCACAACAAAATTACACGAAAATTGCATATTCGGTTTGATTGAGGCTGTACTTAAGGGATAATGAAAAAGTGCAACAAGTGTAGCCATTTTTATACAGCTTGAATTTTTTTCGTATTAGACAGTGTGCTAATTATTAGTATACATACAAAATTTCTACTTCTTGCTTCTGCTTATGCTGTATTTAATATAAAGCATATTGTTATGCACAAAATTTTAAAATATTGCACGTTTGATCGTTCAGATAATTATAGCCAATCATCTAAGCCTTGTGATCTTCGTATTAATATTACTGAGCATTACTGAACGTCTGAACCAAGTTGAATTAAATATACGTGAGATATTAACATACTCTTGAATGTAATGTTTAAAAACAGCTTCCTAAATAGATATACATTTACATCAACGAGAATACTGTATGCGGAAATGTAAGAGATAAAATATATTATTTAATATAATGTTTACTAAAATGGTGAAACTTTATCAAGAAAAGAAGATTTACCTGGTTTAGCATCAGAATAGCTATAATTGTTAGAATTTTGTACATAATGCTGAAACCGGAAATCATCGGGTAAGTTGTCTGCCCATTCATTACGCGGAATTGAATAATTTGGTACCTTCAGAAATAAGAATAAACAATAGATTATTATTATTATTATTATTATTATTATTATTATTATTATTATTATTATTATTATTTAGCGAAGTTAATTCTTCGCGAATGTTTTATTTTAATTACCTGTATGTACAGTCTAAAATGACTTTTTACAATAATAGTAATTGTTATAACGAAAAAAACACACGTTGATAATGAAAATAATATTATCAGCTTCACTGATGGTATGCATTGTAATCTTTAAATGTTTTAAATGCTATGTTTAAGGACCATGTGTGACATTTTCATCCCAGACCGTTTACTTTAAATTTATGACAGTAGATATTTTTTTAATTTATGACAGTAGATATTTTTAAAACTTCCAATTTATTTTGCACGGGCTGTAATTAATAGACTGTACCTTAGTGAAGTAACCACAAACAGCACACGCAAAGCCTCTGTCATCATACCGAGTACTTGGTGGTGTTTTATCAATTATGTATTGCAAACATATTTTACAATATGTGTGCTTGCATCCAAGAAGTACGGGTTCATCGTGCACGTCTAAACAGATAGGACAATTATCCACCTCCCACGAGTAATCCAACTCTATCGGGGTTTTAGACTGTAAATGGCGAAAATCGTCGCTGAGATTAGTAGCTTTGATATACCTAAATTTATGCTCTCCTGTGCTCATGGTTTATTCCAAAACTTTAAGTGACGTTTAAGTGAAAATTAAATCATTCATTTTAATATCTCCGATAAAAAAGTATACATAGAAGGAAAACTATAAATGTGGAGCAGATTTATGTATAAAATACTTTGTAAGGTAACCTTATCTTTTCATTGTTTTATTCTAGGTCGCTTATCCATAATTTAAAATCATAATGCCGTTAAGTCACGCATTATCAATTTTCGATCAACATTTGAACATGAAATGATATTTAATTACCTAGTTTAGTCGGTATATGTTGTAAAGCGACTCCCCTTCAAGTCCTGGATTTTCTCCCTATCTAAAATTAATCATTTGCACAGAATAAGTAAAATTATCATATATTCAACAGTGATTAGATTTACACTTGGTGAATATGTTAATAAATTGCCATTAAAATGTCATACTTCTTTAATTACTTTAAGTAAATAAGTTTTTTTTTTTTGTTTTCTTACGTACTTTATTTTATTTCCTTTATTTGTTAGATTTTTTTCTCTTTTTAATATTTTGTCAACAGAAGTATGTTAAATTTAGATATGGTAAATATGGGCTAATGACTCTGTTTTTGAACAGTAAGCATTTGCACGACGCTTTTGTTTGCATTTCTGAAATTCTACTTGTCACAGTTTTTCTTTCAAGTGAACACCTATGTAACACCTATACCTTTTTTATATGCTAAATTTACATTTCTCAAATTATTTTCATGTTATTTTATATTATAATGTGTTCCATCATATATTTCAATATGGTAATGAAATATTCTTTATCGCCGAAAATGTACACATTACATGAAAGATAACTTAAGTATTTTTATTTCTGAAATATCTTTTGAATCATAATAAAAATTGCACAAATGTACATCAACTGCATCAGATTAAATTGAATTTTTAAAGACAATTAAAGTAAATTTCAAAATGAAAAGTGATAGATAAAAAAACGTAAATGAGTATTTGGCAAACAGTATGTATCCTCGAGTGACCAGTTTCAACGCCCTTAAGGATTGTTTTGTATGCGTCTATAAAAACCATGTGATTGTATTGTATAAAATGTGTAAACTTTTTAAAAAATCTCTAACCTTTATGAAATGGGTAAATTTAAGCTGTTTTCCAGCTATTCCTTTTCATGAACAATCCTACTTTCACTTCATATGGGAGCGGCCATTTTTATTGAGAGTGTCCTATAACGACGCCATTGATTTGCTAATTTAATTACACACTACAGGAGACTGTACACCATAATACTTTTACTTACGTTGTTCACCAATATCAAGAGCTTAGACTTGCAAAGTATCAATACGTGAAAAATAGTTTATCTATTCTTTATTTCTTTCATAAATAAAGCATTATTATATGTGGTAAATGCTATTGTTGTATTTTTTTCAGTGGTTTGGATGGTTGCCCTAGTCTGTTCGACCTCCTATGTTGAAAAATATAGGTTGGACAATAGCACCTTTAGTTTCTTTGTCGAACCTGCAAAAACAAAATAATACATTTAGTGGAGCAACTAATTAAAATATGGCATTTCATTCCATCCAAATAAGATAAACATATCCAATTAATTTTCAATTAGCATTCATTCATCGATTAATAACCGTAAAAAATCTACAACATGTACAGGTTGCTTTAGGGTGAAAAAATGCGCCAAAGACAACACTATTGGGTAATTTTACTGTAACGTGACCTCAGAATTAGGAAATGAGGTCAGCAGACAGGGAGGTATTTTCCAGCCCATTTTTTCAAAGAAAACATGACATAGTAAAGTGATGGTCAAATTTGCATTAGTGAAATCATACAAAAATCTCTTAAATAAGGTTTAACATGCTAAATCTTACCTTTGGGTGTCTTACTTACTACATATTGTTACCTAACCAACCAGAGCAATCCCCTTTTGCTATAGCGTAGTACAGTAATGACGTAAGCGGCCGCTTATATCAATTATGAGGCAAAATATAAATGGCGTCGAAATAGGGCAGCGTAAAAACGGATCACTCGACGAGATAAATTAAAAATTGTAGTGAGAACAAATAAAGAAACTGGGGTATTATGAAACGAAGTAACCGCTTTAAATACCACATTTATCTCCATATTATTTCAAGTAATAACGTTTTATACTTGTAAATGCTTGATGATACAAAAGCTAATATGTCTTTATATTTTTAAAGTAAAATAAGGGTGTTAGATGTAACGTACATACACTTCAGTAATAGATGCTGTGTAGTTATCTCTTTTTAAGAATGTCTGTAATTTGCTTTTTATGACTTCTGTATTTATGTGTTCTGCATGTGTCTACATATATGTATATATGATATTATGATAAAGAAATATATAAATATATGGAAATATAACTTCAATTAATGATATAATAACATTAAATATATAAAATGGCTATTATATTTTATTGATATGTACCTAAGGTGACATTTTCGACACTTTTTTCCCGTCATTTAATTCGTTTTTTAAAAGTCGCCCCGTACATTCAATCAGAGATGTTATATTTCCGATCCTTAAAGATCGTTCAGCACGATATTATTGTTGTGCTTGTGGTACATGTATTTTAGTTCTTTCTACTTGGCTATTTTCATGTTGGGTAGTTCCAGTATTCCTCACTTGAATACTGTTGAATCACCCTTAGGATATGTGGCCTGCTTTTTAAATTTGTCTTTTGACGTCTTATCTGTGATATGCAGGCTTCATAACCTCTGACCCCCTTCAAAATTCTATTTTATTTAGTTCCGCCCATTGATTTTTCGTTCAGGTCACACGCATTATTTTACTTGGGGACCATATGCCGCTTTTCATGGAATGGCACTTACGTGTAACATTGAAGGTTCCATGATAACCGCCTTATGAACACATCTGCGGATGTTTCAAAATTCCAAATTGTACCAGTTCATGTCAAATGTTGAATTCTGCTTATGTATCATATACATAAGTAAAACTAAAGGGGCGGGGGAGGGGCTCCAGATTTTCACTAATCTAATCAATTTAAAAAAGTATATTTCCTTAAAATTTATGTATGGACACTGTGCAATCATAAAATTTTCATAGCGCGTGTTCTATCACGACTGTGGCGGCAACGCTATTGACAGGCGATAATTTTAATTTATATACAATAGTGTTAAGTAATTATAAACTTTGGGAGAAAAAAATTGCTATTTATATTGCAGTTATATGCCTTATATTTAGTCAGGAACTTAGATTCGAGGCCTTCTTTATAAATATTACCAAAACTCTCTGAAACCATAGACAAAATTTAATTTGTTTTTACGAATTATTATTTTGTATTTACGAACTATTATTTCGTAATTACGAAATAATATTTCGTTTTTACGAATTAATAGTTCGTAATTAAGAAATAATATTTCGTAATTACGAAATAATATTTCGTAAAAACGAATCAATATTTTGTAATTACGAATTAATATTTGGATTTAACTCATTACATGATTGGAGCAGTACCTCTAGACGCTTGCAAAATTAATGATCACAAAATAAACAAATATCGTTTTTTTTCCGCCGATTTTTACATTTTCATGCATTTACATACAAAAATCGGTGTGAAAAGATGAATTATACATTTCATAGTTGATTCCGTTGGGTAAAAAGGCAAGATATTCAAGCGCCTTGTCCGGTATATACCGGAATACGGTATTTAGTGTGGTGCTCCAATCCTTTTTTAGTCTCACTCTTAATATTTCGTAAAAACGAATTAATATTTCGTAATGTCGAATTAATATTTCGTCAAAACGAATTAATATTTCGTAAAAACGAATTAACATTTCGTAATTACGAATTAATATTTCGTAATTACGAATTAATATTTAGTAATTATGGATTATTATTTCGTAAAAACGAATTAAGTTCGGGGGGAAAAAAGTGTGGAAAATGTCACCTTGGTGGCTCCGTAGATATGCGATATTGACTATACATATATAAAATGTTTTCTACTGTTTTATTCATTAAAAAGAACTATTATTTGAATGGTTATAAATACGTCACTGTAACAACCGGAACAGGGAAAAATATACATAAAAATATACATAAAACAGGAGAATGAGCGGCAATTATATTTTACCCATAAAATAAAATAAAGATATGACTAGATTCTCAAAATTAACCTGAATTAATGTTTCAATAACAAAATTTCTAGGACAGTTTTATGTTTGAATTATTTCTTTACAAAATAAAGCAATGTGAGTTATTTTTACTATTCATAAGATCTTCAAATTTTAATGCATTAGAATACCTATAATAATACGGTTTAGTAAATCTATGTCTAAGTACTATCAACAAAATGTAAACAATAAGAGACATAGTTCTTATAAGAACTTATCACACACCCGTGTCGATTTTGCGACTCCGCAAATATGGTATGGCCGTGCATATATTTTGAAGTGACGTCATTAGTGTTATATACAAACATAGTGTAGAAACGCGCTAAATGTTAGCGTTATACTATAGGCGCGTCAATGAAAAATGACTCTTATTTCACTTTAAACGGTCTTTATTTTGGGTATGTGATAAATAGAGGATAATGAATGAGTGTAAGTTCAATACTGAATTTATTGCACTCGTTGAATTAAATAATATTATGCTCGCCAGAGGCTCGCATAATATAATTTTATTCAACTCGTGCAATAAATTCAGTATTGATCTTACACTCATTCAATATATACTCTAACTCTGTATTATCGGCGCAACTCTATTACCGACGTACTCTCAGTATTTTGTCATATGCGGTCATGCATACATTGAAATTAAAAATCTTTGACCGCATTCAATAAAAAATGTAATGATTAATTGAATTTGTACTGCTTTACACAGAATATTGATTATTAAATTAATCAATGAAATTCAATGCAGACATACAGGAAAAGTTAAGTACGCCGATAATACGGAGTCATGCTATGACATAAAATATAAAATTGTGGAAATGTAACAACCGGAAAAATATACTTAAAACAGGAGAATGAGTGGAAATTATATTGTAACAATAAAATAAAACTAATGATACAACATTATACTTATTAAGCACCAATGATCTTCTTGTTGGTGTTTTTCAATCTTACGGCTACTATATATTGACATCAGTCTGATTTCCATTAACCGGAAGCATGTGCTCCCCAGTCTTTCTTTTCTTCCGGTCGTGTACGAAACAGTTCGTAAATTTGTTATTTGTACTAAATCGAAGATATTTACCAGATTATTCACATGATACGCATTTGTGTCACTTGACATTTGATAAAATTTGATAGAGGCACTTGTCGATACAGTTTCTTACTTAAATTTCAACCAACTCGTTCGGATTTAAAACTTTATTGTTAAAATCCCGACAATTTATTTCGTACACCGGCTTATTCTGTCACTCCAAAATCATTAACGTTGTTGTTGTTTGTTTTTTTTTTTAAGTGGGGCATATTATCCGTATGATCTGCAAACTTCTTTTTTACCCAATTCTGACGAATTGCCAAAATGGCCAAATGTTTTAAGCAAAGGACTCCCCCCCCCCCACCAAAATAGTATGTTTTTTCCCCCTAACAGAGGTAAAAATTCCCCCTAAAAACATGTAAAGTGTTAAAGAAAAATGAAAACTAATGTTGTGTTCCATCTATGTGACGGCTATTTTGTAAGCGGAATATCGTACAGTACATGTCTGCACGTTTCCGTTTGTTTTTTCCCCCAAAATCTACCGTCACATATTGGCCTTTCATCCTGTAAAAATGCTAAAATTTCAACAGAATTATGCAGAAAAAATCACAATTCCCATTAACAATTCTATTTCAAATTCAGGGCTTTTTTTCCTTCTATAACGGGCCGATATAAGGCCCCTTCACAATTCAAAATTGCACTTTATTTTCACAAAGTGGCGGAAAAAAATTCACAATTTCAAAAGAAATTAAAAAAAATATTGGGACTTTGTCTTTGAAATGCATTGTTTACCCTCAAGTTAATCATGATTTACCCCAATTTCAAGAACACAGAAATAGTTTTAATCAATTTAAATGGTTTAAGCACATGTTAAGCGGGTTAGAGTACCGACTTTAAGACATTTTCCGGTTTCATAATGTTGCTAAATGCCAAATAATATGTTGTTTTTTTTTCACAATTTTATTACAAATCACGCTTTTTATACGCCCGTTTGAAAAACGGGACGTATTATGGGAACGCCCCGGGCGGGCGGCGTCCAATTTTGTCCGGAGCATATCTCCTACATGTATGGAGGGATTTTAATGAAACTTCATAGAAATGTTCATCACTATGAGGAGCAGTGTCGCACACATGAACCAGGTCTCTAGGTCAAAGGTCAAGGTCACACTTGGAGCTCATTTAAAAAATGCTTGTCCGGAGCAAAACTTCCACATGTATAGAGGGATATCAATATTACTTGGCACAAATGTTCACCATTCAATGTTCACGGAGTGTCGCGTGCAAGATTCAGGTCCTTGCGGCCAAGGTCAAGGTCACACATAGAGGTCAAAGTTCAGATTAAAATATGAAGATGTGTATATTGACCATTTAGTCATCATTTATTGAGGGATTGTAACACAAATGGTCATTATCAAGACTATGGCTGTGATACATATAATTTAGGTCAATATATACAAGGTCAAGGTCACTAAAGATGATGAAATATCCAGATTTTGTAAATAGAATTTAATCAAAGGGCGACAACAAAGTTATTACTTTGTTCATAAATGACTTACACAATTACTCCCCTTGATCTTACTTTCACTTTCAATTCTAAAATAGAATTTAATCAAAGGGCATAAAATAATCCTCTTTCTTGGACTTGAGTATGTTCTAAAGAATGTAACATTTATTTACACATGTTTCATTCATTGGTCTAGATTCTTAACTGTGATAACTATGGTGTTCTGTAGACTTGGTATTTGTTCATAAAGATCATACAGTAATTACCTTATCAAATGTATACTTCCACATGCAACTGGAATTGTGAATGTTTCTGCAGAAAAACGGACAAATTTTCATTTGTCCCATATTTTCGCGATGCCGATTTTGTTAAATAAAAACATCACCAAAAAGGAAGCTTTGTTTTGTTCAAAGGTGTGGTGTAACAATTTATATGCTGTTTATAAATTAAAATAACTTAAATAATAGTTACATTAATTGAGATGGGGATATATGCCAGTATGTGTTGGTCACAATGAATTTTACCTAAGGGGGGGGGGGGTGGAGTGAATATTATGGTACAAATTTATGTACCCCCTGAATTTTTATTTTACCCCCAGTTTTCAAAGGTAAGGGGTAAAAATACTCTCAATGAAAAATAGAAGTGGGAACACTGATGAAGATGTGTATATTGACCATTTAGCCATCATTTATTGAGGGATTGTAACACAAATGGTCATTATCAAGACTATGGCTGTGATACATATAATTTAGGTCAATATATACAAGGTCAAGGTCACTAAAGATGATGAAATATCCAGATTTTGTAAATAGAATTTAATCAAAGGGCGACAACAAAGTTATTACTTTGTTCATAAATGACTTACACAATTACTCCCCTTGATCTACTTTCACTTTCAATTCTAAAAATAGAATTTAATCAAAGGGCATAAAATAATCCTCTTTCTTGGACTTGAGTATGTTCTAAAGAATGTAACATTTATTTACACATGTTTCATTCATTGGTCTAGATTCTTAACTGTGATAACTATGGTGTTCTGTAGACTTGGTATTTGTTCATAAAGATCATACAGTAATTACCTTATCAAATGTAAATACTTTCTCATAGAAATTTAATTATATTTTAATTTTCAAGTAAATATCAGTTCAGTTCTCCTACATGTATGGAGGGATTTTCATGAAACTTCATAGAAATGTTCACCACTATGAGGAACAGTGTCGCGCACATGAACCAGGTCAAAGGTCAAGGTCACACTTGGAGCTCATTGAAAAATGCTTGTCCGGAGCAATACTTCCACATGTATAGAGGGATTTCAATATTACTTGGCACAAATGTTCACCATTGTGAGGCGGAGTGTCGCGCGCAAGATTCAGGTCCTTGCGGCCAAGGTCAAAGTCACACATAGACAGTGTCTATTCTAGGAATTGAAAAATAGGGGTGATTTTCCCCCCTCTATTTAAAAAAAGGGGGCGATTTTCAAAATTAAGGGGTGCCAATATAAACTGCCAATGTTAAATCGTCTGCATTAAGTTTACACTGAGGCGTACAACCGATAAAATAATTAAAATGATAATATTTATTTAAGGCAGCAGAAGTTGTCCCCCCTTAATTTTAAAACGAAAACAAATTATTACAGAACTGCCGCGATTGATTATAAAGGGATTGGCAATACAAATAATCGACCTATCTTTCACGTCTAGATCGTAGCCAAGCTATGAATTGCCTCATTTTTCTTGATTATTTACTACACTTAAATGGCGCCCAACTGTCAGACCTAGCACACTAGTTCCGGTTGATACGGAACATTCCGTTAATTTCCGTCAACTCACATACCAGTACCATACGGTACTAAATTATTATAATTAGCTTACAGTTCCTCCCTTCGGTTTTCGGTGTAAATGTAAACAAAACAACCAAATATAATTCGGGATGGAAGTTTTACGGTTTTATTAACTTTTTTTATAGAAGGGCGATTTTCACGCACATGATTTTGAATTGTGCGCGATCTCTGAAATACTAGCGTGAATCGCGCAATCGCGCATCCTAGAATAGACACTGCATAGAGGTCAAAGTTTAGATAAAAATATGACGATGTGTATAGGGACGATTTAATCATCATTTATTGAGGGATTGTAACACAAATGGTCATTATCATGACTACGGCTGTGACACATGTACTTTAGGTCAATATATGCAAGGTCAAGGTCACTAAAGATGGTGAAATATCCAGATTTTGTCTGGAGCATATCTCCTACATGTATGGAAGAATTTTTATAATACTTTATGGAAATGTTCACCACCATGATATGTATTGCTCCATGCATGATCCAGGTCAAAGGTCAAGGTCACACTTAGAGCTCATTGAAAAACGCTTGTCCGGAGCAAAACTTCTACATTCATAGAGGGATTTCAATATAACTTGGCACAAATGTTCACCATTGTGAGGCTGAGTGTCGCACGCAAAATTCAGATCCCTGCGACCAAAGTCAATGTTACACATAGAGGTCAAAGTTCAGATAAAAATTTGAAGATGTGTATAGGGACCATTTAGTCATCATTTATTGATGGATTGTAGCACAAATGGTAACTATCATGACTACAGGTGTGACACATTTAATTTAGGTTAATATTTGCAAGGTCAAGGTCACTGGAGATGATTAAATATCCAGATGTTGTCCGGAGCATATTTTCTACATGCATAATGGAATTTTAATGTTACTTTATAGAATTGTTCACCACCATGAGACGTAGTGCCCTGCACATGAACCAAGTCTCTAGGTCAAAGGTGAAGGTCACAGTTAGAGCTCATAGAAAAACGCTTGTCTGGCGCAAAACTTCTACATGCATAGAGGGATTTCTATATAATTTGGCACAAATGTTCATCATTGTGAGGCTGAGTGCCGTGCATAAAATTCAGGTCCCTGCGACCAAGGTCAAGGTCACACATCCTGTGCATATCTTCCCTACTGATTTGTTTTAAGGTTCATTTAACAACACAGTGCCAAGAATAAAAACTTGCTTGCTAGATAACACTTATCCATATTCCATAATGCCCCCATCTCCATCTAAAGCTTTCGTAAACGGGCGTATTTTGTGACTATGGCACCCTTGTTTCACAATATGAACAGGTCCAGGCCCCTTCACAATTTTGACAAAAAATGCCCTGAAATTGCTTATTCATGAAATCATTTTTTTGTCTTCAAAAATCAACCACGGTAAATTTTACTGTAAATTACAAACTTGTAAGTTTTGTTTTCATGATACTTTATGAAATAACTGATGGAAAACGATCTTATAAGTTATAATAAACAATCAATTTAATTTTTTTATAATTTACATCAGCAACAACTAGAATTGTGGATGTGTAAACAGAAAACAAACAAATTTTCATTTGTCACATATTTTTGCGATGCTGATTTTTACGATTGTTTTACAAAGTGTAAGGTGTTTACTGTTAAAAACTTTTCTACAAATCTTATCAATCACTTCTGAACAGTTTAGTTTTACCTATTTGGGATTTTTAAAAAAAAATAATATGCAAGTAAATAAAAAACAGCTTATATTTAAAAAAATTTATTTGATATTTGATCATAAAAGAAGAGGAAAATTTCCCCCATACACTAAAATTCCCCCTGCTGAGGGTAGCGACCCACTTCCCCCAAATTGGATTGAGGGCCCTGAAACCAACAAACGAGATGTCAATAATAATAGGAGGAATAACTTATTGAAAAGTCATTTCTAATTCAGCTTGATTATTACTGCGTCATAGAAAACGCGCTTCAAAATTTTGTGTATTTTTTGTGAAGAAATTGGTCAGTCTCCGCTGCTTTGGAGCAGAAGACAGTTAATTCTTACGCGGAATATGACGACAACAAAATAAATAATTTTGTCTGGGTGCTTTCAATATATACAGTATTTAGGGATTTTATTTGGCTTATTTTATAGCCGATATTAGGTCATATTCCCAATTGAAAATAGTATATTATTTTCCCAATCCACAGGAAAAAATTCCCTATTGAAAAGTTACAAAATAAAAATATTGAATACCAAGTTTAAAAAAAACTTTGAAATAAGAGCTTCTTCACTGTTGTGGTGTTTAAATGTATTGCAGATGCCATCCTAGACAGTTACTCTTTGTTTTCATTCTATTGCTGCAAAATTTAAGTCATTCAAATTTTCCCAATTTTTAACAAAACATCGTTGAAATTACCAATTCCATGGGTGTGGGTCATGTTCCCAAAATACTGGGGGAAAAAACCCTAATATTGTACAAATGCAATCGTTTTATCAACTTGTTGAAATGGGCTAAATGCCAGACCCAGTCCATTTACTCACTAAAATTGCCAGGGACAAAAGAAAAAAAGGGCTGTTAAGTCCCTGTGACGAAACATTTTTTTCTCGTTATTCGCAATTAGTTTTTGTTTCTTTCTGTTTTCGCCTCAGAGTTTCCAATAGAAACATTCTTTAATGGTTGTTCCAGTGGGTTGAGAAAAAAACTGTTGTTAAATCTTACGTGTGTAGAAACATTTTCAGAGTAATGAATTTTGAAAACGTCGATAAAACTTTATTTTATTTCACGCTATATTTTTCAAGTGAAATACAAAGTATTAATAGTGAAATAAATGTGAAATTTAACTTGTTTGCGACATTGAAATATTATAGCGTTCTTGATTTGATTGTTTTGGCATGTGCTGTTTGGTACTACATTGTGACGTCACGTAAACAACCCTATAAATGTTTGTACAGCGTTAACGACTGAATTAAAGATATTAGTGTTCTGATTCATTTTCTTTCCTTCTAGATTGTTTTCACAACAAACAACAAAAAATTGTTTTTTATTTATCAGATTTTTCAAACAAAATGGCTCCGTCAATGAGTCAGTTTGAAAATACACAGGGAGGTAATTAGAACGGCGAGTGCATTGTTGTAGAATAATGCATGCTTCTGGCCTTCTTTGTTTATATAGAAAAATTTCCGATAGTCAGGGCCTTTTTACCTTCTATAACAGAGGCCGATTTAGGGCTGCTTCCCCAAAGAAAATTTCTTTAAAATCATGCAGTTTTCCCCAAAAATTGAATTTACATCAAGTTTTTTCTTCCCCTTTTGCAAATATACAGTGTAATTTTCCCCCAAAATTAAGGGCTGGGCTGCTTCCCCAACCTGTGAAAAAAAGCCCTGATAGTGTAAGAATTTGATATCATAGTTTGATTTGTAGTTAAAATCATAGTCGGGCCCACGATAAACATTTGTACATTTTATACTGAATTGACGGTTTTACCGTTTATAGTCTGTATATCTGATTGGTGATGGTGAAATTCTTGCGTCACAAATTACAGTGAGTTTTTTCACTGCATTTTACAGCCGAATAAAGGCTGTTTCCCCTAGCTCAAAATAGGTAAATTTTCCCCTAAAATATCTCGTGCTCTTCCATTACAAGAACAATGACATAACAGCATCTGACTTATATCAGCTAAAATACAGACAGCTGTCCCTATAGACAGCCTATGCTATGTACCATGCATGTTAAAGTGAATAAACAATGAAAATTTTATAAAAATGGGTTGGTAATTTCCATTCTCATTGTTTTGGAATCTGATTTTAGGTTTCCCCTCTTTTCAGTTTTATCTCGCTATATTTTCCCCTTCGAAAAGCCACAGGTTGTTTTGAAAATTGTAAAAAAAATCACTTACTAATTTCATTGCATCGTGGCAGAAAATAGTGCACCAAAAACGGGCTTTGGCAGAAACACTGTGCAACATCAGAGTTAGAAACTTGTGGGAGTGCAACAATCTGATTTTTTTTTTTTTTTTTTTGAGATCACATACAGGATATTGCCTTGCTTCAGAGACAACTATAGCCCTTTTGAAATACTACTGTGATGCTTCAAAGTGTTTTATTTTATTGCAGGTAAAGGCATGGAGAGTTGGGATGAATCAGCTGCGCCCACTGTGGCAGAATTGCCAGAAATCAAATTGTTTGGAAAATGGTCAACAGAAGATGTTCAAGTCAGTGACATCAGTTTAACTGTAAGTATTACGATCGAACAACTGAAGGTTAAGAAACTTTTGACTAACAGTTATTAAGATTAATAAAGATAATAAATGCCAGGTATAAGCTGTAAGGAATAAATGGATATCATAATGCTTCAATTATTAGTGCATTTAAACTGCTGCAGTGGCATTTTGGTTTGTGTGGAAAAGCTTACAAGTTTGATCCCTGCTTCAGTCATAACAAAAATCAGTTTATTATTGGTACATGTAGCCATAATGAGTGTGGAGTAAGGAGTTCATTGTATAGCAGGTGCAAGTATATCCAACAATTTTGTTTATAAAATGCATCCATTTGCCTTTTTTCCCCGATTTGATAAGGTTTTTATGGGACATTTTGCTGCTACATAAAGTAAAACAGTACAGTACTGATGCATAAATCTGGAAGTCTTGTAGGTAAAATGTAGGTGAAATGTGACTTAGTACATGACAAGAAACAAAACACTTGATTATTCTAAACTAAGATATTCAATTGTACCATTGTTATAGCTTAATGTTTAAGAATTCCTATTGCAGGATTACATTGCTGTTAAGGAGAAGTATGCCAAATATCTACCTCACTCCAGCGGTAGGTACCAGGTCAAGAGGTTCCGTAAGGCACAATGTCCAATCGTTGAACGTCTTGTCAATTCTCTGATGATGCATGGCCGAAATAACGGCAAGAAGTTGATGGCTGTCAGAATTCTGAAACACGCCTTTGAGATCATCCATCTTCTTACAGGAGAGGTAATAACTATTGATGATCTTGCTTAATATTGTATTGCTTTGCTGAGTATCTCCTCAAGCTTAGCACAATAAGAAGAGTCATATTAGTTATCCATGGGTCACTAGTTAGATATTTGGTCGAGGCTTGATTTCCTCATGGCAATGAATTGTGTACATTAAGTCATTCTGTACATTTTGTATTCTCACTGATTCAGAAATCAATGTTGGATAAGTAGAGAAATACTTAATATGTAAGTTATCCAGGCGGCCTGTTAGGTGGATTAGCCTTGGAAATATGACCAAAATAATGTCATTAAAATGTAGGGAGGCTGGTTTGATAAGAACAGGTAATAAATGTTAAATCATTATGATGGATGTATTTGAATTGTCTCCCTTACAACTTACTAAGAAAAAAAACTCTTTGATATTAAAATGCTTTCGCATAACTGAAAAGTAAGTTGCACCTGTTGTTACCAGAAACAAGTAGTAAATAACTGAAAGAAATGGTCAAATAACATGTTATATAAAAGATCTGAGATATTGATTGAAAACTGTTTCTCATTTCAGAACCCTCTCCAAGTTTTAGTGAATGCCATCATCAACAGTGGACCACGTGAAGACTCAACACGTATTGGACGTGCCGGTACCGTGAGACGTCAGGCTGTGGATGTGTCCCCACTCAGACGTGTGAACCAGGCAATCTGGTTGCTGTGCACAGGTGCACGTGATGCATCATTCAGAAACATTAAGACTATTGCTGAATGTTTGGCTGATGAACTTATCAATGCTGCAAAGGTGAGACTTGTTACTGACTAGAAGGCATATTATCCTACTTAGTTCTTGCGCCATTGCGGCTTTGTAATGAAGAAATATATGATTATGATACAAGAGTGTAATTTGGTGATAATGTAGATAATATGTTGCAATACTTATGGCAATGAATACCAATTAAAAACTGAGGGAAAATACAATTAGAATCATCTCTTTAAATGTATAATTTGCTCAAATTTGATATTTGAAAATATAATTCTTGCTTTACTGCCGTAATACATTCTCTTTTTAAATGTAAAATAACCATCTTTTTAGTACACAAAGAGAAGATATGTTATCTTTAAACTCTGCTTACTGGGTAAACAATATAAATACAATGTCATTAAAAAATGGTAGTTTCTTTAAGAAAGGACCAAATTAACTTGACCAGTAATAAGGAATGCAGCTTTTCAAATAGTCTCTTACTAAAATAAGACATATTCAAGAATAAGACTTTTAAAGATTTCATTAAAATTTTTGAAATTAGAGTACTTTGTTGAATGATGGGTGTAATGTATCATTAAGCTGTATGATAGAAGTATCGTAAATTTAAAACTGATATAGTGACTGTGTTGTTCAGTGATTCAAGCAGTAGAAACCCTATTCTGACTTACCTGTAGATTTCTGTTGTAAGCTGTGTTTAACGATCCTGTAACTCGATATTTTTATGGTTTTGTATCATAAATCTAATGCTCAAGTAAGGATTTATCAATATTGTAAGTTCAAAAAAGAATTATTTGTAAAGATATTACCTAATTTACTTTTCATGTAAATAAAGGGAGGTAATTAGAAATCAATTATCGATCAAGTGTTAGCCAAAGTTTTCAATAAGAAATGAATGCATGCATAGATTTTATTGATTACTTATAATGTGAATAAACATTTGGAGTAAATATTTAACATATTTTTGGATGTTTGGAAATTGTTTTAGAAGAATAATTATACACATATATTTAAAAAGTTCACTTAAGTGTTGTTACATCCTTAATTACAACCTACAGGATCTTTAATATTATAAATATTTTGTGTTTCAGGGATCCTCAAATTCCCATGCTATCAAGAAGAAGGACGAGTTGGAGAGAGTTGCCAAGTCTAATCGTTAAATTATACATAGACTCTCATTTTACACTGCTTGTCTTAACTGGTGGTGAAAACAAAGAAAAAAAATCTCATAATACAAGTGTTGTTTTCATTTCTTTAAAGCTAAGAAATTATTGCTAAAGGAATGTAGAAGGTTTTATAAGTTGGAATGCTGAAGGGTTATTGGTGTTAGAAGGCAGTTTGACAAATAAAATGCTTTCAACCTCTCTTCTGAATGGATCTAATGGCATTTTTTTAGGGAACACCACTGGTCCAAATGTCAAAAACCATAAAATTGGAATACTTAATGATCATTTGAGGAAGTATTTTTTACTACCAAAAGTCGACATGTCCTGCAATATAAGGTAATTCAAAGATTTTTCATTTATAGTCCTTGCTGAAAAAGTACAATAATTTTGTTTTCCTAGTAAAAGAAAAAATTACTTGTCGATTGTTTAACAGGTAATTAATAAATGCCAGGTTATTTTCTGTCCCGTCAAACATACGAATTGTGTGATAAGCAGCATTAATTGAACCTTTTTTATATGCCCGAGAGAATTTCGGGCATATTGTGTTATACATCCTGGCGTCCGCCCATTAGCAATTTGGTTTCTGGAGCATAACTTAAGTTCCATTTGGCCAACAATATTCAAACTTCATAGTATGATTGTCCATATTCTGTAGAAGACCCCTTCTGATTTTGCGGTCTAAGGTCAAGCTCACTATAACCTTAAAACTGAAAACGGTTTCTGGAGCATAACTTAAGTTCCATTTGGACAACACTATTCAAACTTTATTTGATGATTATCCATATTGGGTAGAAGACCCCTATTGATTTTTGGGTAACAAGGTTAAGGTCACTATTACCTTGAAACTGAAAACAGTTTCTGCTCAATAACGAGTATTAATCAACCTACAACTGTAAAATTTTATAGAATGAACAGCCAAATCCAATAAATGACCCCTAGTTATTTTAGGGTCAAAAGTCAGGGTCACAATGACCTTTACACTGAAAATTGTGGTTTCTGGAACATACCTTGAGTACCATTTGGCTAACAGTGTTCAAACTTCATAGGATGATTGCCTATATTGAATAAAAGATCTATATTGGGGGTTACAAGGTCAATATCAAATTACCTTAATATTGTTGACAGTTTCATAACTGTCAAACGTCATAGAATGATCACTTATATCGTGACATTAACTATATGCCCTAAAATATTTCCTTATATTATTTTATACCCCTGGCGTCTTTCAGCCCATCCGTCGTAGCATTTTTGATGCATATAGTCTCTGCTTTGTTCATCTGTCTGTTCGTCCGCTTTTCTTGTCCGGGACATAACTTTGAAACAACAAGAGGGATCAAGGTAGATCGTAACTCTGCCTTGCCTAATTTTGGAGTTATTGCCCTGTGATTTTTTTTTACACGTTGAACTTTGTCCGGGACATGACTCTTAAACTATAAGAGGTATCAACATGAAACTTTATAGGCAGATAGATCTCATTGAGTAGGTGTGCAGTGCACAAGAACCGTAACTCTGCCATGCCTTATTTTTGAATTATTGCCCTTTGTTGTTTTTTTACACTTAGTCCGGGACATAACTCTAAAAGTATAAGAGATATCAACTTGAAACTATGTAGGTAGATAGATCTCATTGAGTAGAAGTGCATTGTTAAAGAATCATAACTCTGTCTTGCCTACTTTTGAAGTTTTTGCCCTTTGTTCATTTTGACACTGAACTTTGTCTGGGACATTACACTAAAATTATAAGAGATATCAACATAAAAAAACACTTTCGGGCATGTAATGCTCCGCCTAGCGTGCTCTTGTTTACCTACATTATGTGTGCTCAGTGGCCACAAATTTCTTTAATACTGACCATTGGCCGGTTATGACGATTAGAATAAAAAAAAACATCCGCTGGGTATAGAAAAAAATCTGCTTCATACCTGACCTTGCTTAATTAATACCCAAAACTGCAGTGACCTGTTTTCCATCGAAAATATTAAATGAAATTTGCAATAAATTGTGAACTGAATTAAATTGTATGTCAACAACAATATACTTGAAGCTACTTAATAGGATATAAATATTCGTAACTGAGTTCCAGGCAATTCTAGATATTCTACCCGCCTTCAATGAGTAAGTACAAACACGGGGCATATGCCACGTGACACTGGCGATCTGCTGGGGCCCCAAAAAAACTTTGATTTGGTTTTACGTCGAACCGACACAGTATAGGTCATTTGGCGACGTTCCAGCTTTACTGGTGGAGGAAGACCTGGGTGCTCTTTCGGGCACAAACGGGTCCCTAAAACGACACAGCTGTGTTGAATATATCCTGTCCTCGTTTTACCATTATTTACTGAAATACCATTGTACATGCGAAGACAAGAATTGCTGATAAAAATCGACACTGAAACCAATTTTTAACCGTTATGCTTCGGATCGAACTCATTTTGCCGAGGGGACCAAGTGGCCATTCAAGTATTTATGAACATATCACCAATTACTTGTTAGATATTACAAGAAAAACGGTTTGTAATGATACTATATTACTGTACATGCAGAAGATAGTATTTTAGGTAATTATTTTTTGTAAACTAAACAGCTTTTGGTGACAACAAGTACATAATTATGAAATACAAATTACTTGAAATAAGTCAATGATAAATAAGAGAACATTTTACTTTAAAAATATTTTTAATAAATTCAACAGATAAAAAAGTGAAAATAATGAACATTTATAACTTCAAATTGAATTTTACATTGTAATCCACCGTGATACTTGTTACACAAATACAAGAAATATGAAATACAAGAAATAAATGGGACCTAAACGTTTATAATGTAAGGGATGACAAGGCGTGTGATGCAGTTAACTTATAAGATGAAAACAGGTGCGGATCCAAGATTTTTACCAGAAGGGCTCACATGCTTTAGACAAGGAGCAATGCCTATTTTAGAAGGGATTATCATTGTACTACTTTTCTGTGTGGGTGCGTTTTAAGTCAAATTTTTGCTTGATTTTCAATGTAAAAAAGCGCAAGTTAAATTAATACCCAGACCTTGGTATTAATTACATTTTAGCCAAACTTCAGGTAGTGGGGTCATGATCCGCTTAACCCCTCCACATGGGATCCACCTATTAGTGAATCTCGCAATAAACCTTCTCAAACATGGCACTTGATGAAATAACAACAACAAGTAATAGTAAGAGTAACGCATATACAGGTTATAATTACGACATGACCGGAAAGATGTTGATACGTAGAAAACAAGATTAAAGTTCGACATTTTCCACAACCATGCTGTTAAATGTATATTTCCGTATTTTTATTTATAAAACAAGTTAATAGGGTTTTTTTATGAATCCGGCAATAGCTATTGATAAAAATTGCTAAATTTTTAGTTATATTGGAATTCGTCGCTGTTTATCAACAATTTTTTTTTTATATATGACAGTTCATAATACTGGCGCATACTGTACGATCGGTCAACTAGCACATTCATGCCGCCCGGTTTCTGTTGTGTTTGTATGTATGCACACAGAGAAAAGGTAAATAAAACTTGATCATGGTCTCCTGCTTTGTACTTGTTGACAAAAATGATACATGGTTTTGTCCAAATTGAAAGATGCACACGTCCATTTAAGATATTTAGCGTGGAGACGGTCCTGAGAGAAACCAATTTTTTACCATCACACTCGAATCAAACTCAAACATGCAGTGTTTTGGACGTGTGTGTAATCAGCGTCTTGTTTTCGTAATCTCCAATATTGCTCTTTGAATGTTTGTCTTTTGCTTTGTGCTGAAAAGCAGCAACGCCTGCGACTAGCAGAAGAATTATGACAAAAGAAATTCCTAAACGCACAACCACAGTTAGGAATCTGCCTATAAAACAACCTGGATGGAAGAGAAATAGATTGTTTTGATCTTAGCATATTGTTATAATCAGAGACTGAATTTCAAAGTTTTCATATAGATACAATACAAATTAATTTGCTATATATACATGTATTTCAAAGATTTTTGTTAAAAACACTATCTTATTAAAATAAAATCTTAGTTTAATAATGCTTTGATTTTAAAGGCACACTATGTCTCAGAAACGATTTTTAGAAAGGGCAAACATTAGTTATAACCTTTCATTATTGGTTTAAGAGCATGATAGATGCTTATCACCTGACGAATGTTCCGCTGAATGAGAAATTAGTTGTCCTTGAATATTATTGTAAAATGTAAACGAAATGGTATTTTACGTCCTTATGTTGGCCAATAAGTAACTTTCGTGACTATAAAATAGAATACAAAAAATAAAATGCTTTTCGGAAAATGAAATGAAGTAATTTCTCTGACATAATCATTACGGTTTTCCTTCACCATGTACTGAAAAATCCAATACCTGTATATTGCGTGTTTTTATTTTAACAAAATAACGGGAATCCAATGCAGTAAAAGATAATATATATGTAGTGCTTACGGAATCCGCTTTCTTGTGGAGCACAGTCCGGACAGTTCCTTTTCCAGCAGATCAGAGGCTAAAATCACAATCAAATTTACATTTTCAAAAAATATTATTTTTTAATGGTAAATAGAAAGTATATATTTATTTTATTACATTCGTAACTGTCAAATAAAGCTTGTTACATTTATTGCTTATGCTGTCTTACTATGTACATTTGTACTAGGTACATTTGTTATAAAAAGGATTCTATTTAACATAGAAAATAGTAAAGTGGTAAAGCTAGCTGATTAAGAATAACTTGTTTATAGATTTAACGCGGAGGGTTTAAATAATATTGAAGGCATGTTCTTTAAATATTGTTTATGAGGGGAAGTAATTAAGCTAATTTGTTGCATTGAGTGTTAGTGATTTCCTTTCTTACAATTGCTACAAAAAGAATATGGGCTACTCATGTCTGTATTTGAAAACTCGGTAAAATACCCCCAGCCGATTTTGCTGCATTTACATTTTTATGTGTTAAATAAAAAAAAAACCGCCAATCATTCAAGAGGAATATTTTTTATTGTTTTCGAATTTGACAGATCTTTATAAAATCACCAGAAGGAAACATTGTCTTACCGGTAATGTTGTATTTTCAGAATCTGCTTCAGTTAGATTTCCCTCTTTAACGGTATCGGTGTTTTTGTCGCAATCCTTCACTGGATTTATGCGGATTATTACTCCATTAAAACCTGCATCGGCGTGCGTTGTCGGAATAGGGGCATATTCACCCTCTTTATTCTTCTCTTCTAATTCATTTTTATCGGTACCTAATTCATCAAAGCCGTCTTTAAATGTTTTGGCACTATAATGAATTTGAACCCGTATCTCACTTTCATCTCTTTTTATATCTTTTCCAATTTTCGGGACTAAATCACTTCCAACCCCACCTCTGTTGTTATATCCGTCTATAAATTCAGTAAAGGAAGTCGATGTTCTTGGGTTTCTTTCGATGTCATTTTCTTTACCAATAGAATCTTTATTGCTGCTGACATCAGTATGTGCGGCAGTTTCCAAGTTGTTATTTCCTATTATGACTTTCGTTTCAGTAACCCCTTTCACTGATTCTTTGCCAACCTCTTCAACTTTACCATATATAGCATGCGGACAATTGTCCTGCACACAAACGCCAAATATAACCAGCAACAAATATAATGCTCTACCAGTAATTCCCATGACTTATATAATTATCAATATATTTTGATTTTCGTTTTGATGTTCTCACATTCTTCCATGTAAGCTAGTGTTTTAACATTTTTTACGATTAAACGTTATAATGTAATAAATTATACGTGATTCCCTCACCTGATAAGCTACGGTAAGTGTATGCACAAGAAGATATTTTTAAGATACATAGATTATATAGGCTGTGTGCAAATCAATAGGATATAATTATTCTAATTTTACATTTGTTTGTATATACATGTACATGTATATATTTGATATAAGCGGGCGAAACCCAGGTATGTTTTGGCACCGATTCTTATTTAAGTGTAAACAAATAGAATGACAAAGGTGTTCTATTCAACTATTTTTAAATGCTTACCTAATGTATGTGTCATATTGTATTGTAAGGTTTATTTATAAGTTATATAGGTTCCACTTTTGGTTTTGATTATCACAAGTTCATAATAGACTATGTACAAGTGTTACATTATGTTAGTCGACCAGACCCTGTGGTGGCTAGAAATGTTTCTTTTAAACCGTATTAACTCAGTATCATTTTTGCCCGGTACTTCGGGATAATTGAATGTAATGCATTAGTGTTGAATGACACTGCCTATGCCGTGAGAGATGACAACTTTTTTTTTATATTCTCTCGTGAACACGCCCAATCTAACCTTGTATGTAATTACAATCCTTTGATTTGATTGCAAGGCATCTGCACATACCAGTTAGAATTGTCATGATTGGTGGACAAACAAGTATTCAATCAATATAGATGCCGTATTCCTTCTTGCTTCTGAATGAATGGTATAAAAATGCGATTATAAAAGAGCTTACTATCATCCAAATAATGAAATAAATACGACTGTTTAATATTTTCATTATTTGTTATTAGAATGTTTCGCTCTATGTTATTTTTATATTTTCCATTATGTTTTGTTAACAAAACGGATAAAGGGAGGGTTTACCTCCTGTAAATTACAAGTTAAATAGCTGAGGAATGAGTTCACACCCCATCAGGAGAGAGCTGTTCCTTCCTTGAGAAAGAAACTTTACACACATTGCTTTGTATTGGTTTGTTCCAACAGGGTCTTTCAAATATTCTATTTGAAAGACGCTGCATGGTTCCAAGAAAGAAGTCGACAGTGTCTTTATTTGCTCAAAGATAGGACAATTGGATTAAAATCAGTTCTATATTTATAAACAAAAACTTAAGTTGATATTTATTATATGTAACATGTGAACATGACAAACATAAAAGCAAATGTATACTTTTAGTTGCATAAGATGTTGGCGCGTGCCGTGATATAAGGGTGAATAAAGCCCAAACTATATATAAATATGACCCGAGGTGCTGTTTTATATAACTGGACAGAAAATGAATGTGTATACTCTACTTTTAATGAGTGTCCATAAAGGGCACACAAAGCAGATTTCTTTTCGCAGGTTCTATTGGTTTGCAGCCTATACTGGCCAGTAAAAAAACACATTGATGTTATTGTGCTGCAGGTGTCTCAGGTCTCAAGCTGTTCGATCCGTGTTGTATAGCATTATCAGACTGCTGTGTTAGTGTCTAGTGTAGTTTGAACATTAATTACACACAGTCAAGGTATCAACACACTATAAATAGTTGGTATACTAAAATTTGAAAGCCGGCACGTGAAAACAACAAAAGACGTTCACATTGCCAATGACGTGAAAATTAAAAAAAAAGTGAATTACCCTTGAAATGTTAAAACTAAATATGATTGGATAACGAACAGCAAATTTCAAAAGTTTTATATTTATTTCAAGAGCTAAAGAATTGAATATCGTAAAGAATTCAAAATGTCAATTCTTATATACAACTACGGATCGATTAAATAGGTGGAACGATATGGTTATGAAACTACCCGTCTATATGACTGAAATACTGTTGGAAAAAGGCGTAACATGAAACAAACAAACAAACAACCAAACAAACAAACAAACAAATAAAATTAAATAGGTAAAATTTCAGCGTAATTGAACCAGTTATTTAAACCAGGAAGTAAATCTGGAATAATAATAATAACAATAACGTGTATACTAAATTTAGACAAAGAAGTCAATTATTTAGGACAGTCTGTATATTGGTTAAATGACAAAATATCGACCTGGTTCTATTTTAAAATAATGAATCTTAAATCAATTAACACACATTTAGAAGTACTTTATTTACGGATTGAAATAAATCATGAGTAAAACTGACAATTTTAGAAATATGATATACTCTGGTATAAAGGTATACGTGACATGTTATTAGTGATTAAAGAAAAGTAGGAATTTCAATAGGTTTTAATGTAGCTTACCTTTTTGAACTGTGAAGATAAATGTATTTTCGTTTACTTAACATGGTCGTATTAGTTGAAATAAAGAAATTCCCCCCCCCCCCCCCAAAAAAAAAAAAATAATTCTAGCTAAACTGCGTTTCATTTAGATCTTATGTCGTGAAAAAGAAACACGTCGTGAATTTTTAAAATTTAAAGTGCGTCGTTTGGCAATATTGCGGTTATTCAGATGGAAAGATCCATGCTATTAACGACGGTGTGTCTGACTTGTCATTTTGATGGTATGACTTACTAATTTTGTATCAAATATACGAACAATGTGATATATCTTTATTTATAGAACTTCCTAAACTTTGTAACAAAACCAAAATCACAGAGAACTTTGATGCGAACTTTTGTGAGAACTGAAGTGTAACATGTATCAATAAATGTGCTAAGCAATTATATATATACATACACTATGTATACTATAATACATATGTATAATATAATACATACATGATTTATATACCAAAGTAAATGTTTCATATAAATCTGTTTAGAATTTTTTTTCATCATTGGACGACATGTCTGTCTTTATTTTGTACGCATATACAAATTGAGAAAATAAAATAATTATAAACTGTATAATATAAGCTGTAAGTTGCATCACCTTAAATAGTGATAAAAGAAGATCATCCGACAAGGATATCTATATATTCATTGTTCCTGCCCTAATAAATGTTATCCGGGACACTGCAAATGTGGGGTTTCCCATGGTCATCCCATGTACTAACAACTTTTACTGTTATAGCTTCATGGTGCAGTACCGGACACAATAGATAACCAACCTGTTGGGCTAATTTTCGTATACTTATCTCATAAAATACTTAGAAATAAATTTAAAAATTCAACTGAGCGAACAATCTAAAATGTTACATCTTATTGGTCTAGATCTGCACCAAAACAAAACATTTAGCTTTGTTACCTCATCTCATAAAAGCCAATTTAATGTAAACCATTTTGATTTGATCTCCGTCTACACTGGATTTATCAATGTTGTTTTATCATCTGTATAAACAACGTCATGCTCTGTGTCTTTTATGGCTACACTTTTGCATTTCTTTTTGGTTGTTGAAATATAGACGCATGAAAACAACAAGAGGATGACAGTTCCGAAGATAACAACGCGTACTATGACTGTAAGGGAACTGCGAACAAAGCAACCTGTATGAATACAAAAACATTGTTACACCTGGCACAATGTCAGACTATTATCATCTGTGACGAACATTGAAATGTTATAAATTTCACATGCTTTGATAGCAAATGCAGGTAGTTTTTCATTTTCTAGTGGTCATGCGATAATAGTTTAATGATGATAATAATGATGATAATAATAATAATTAACACATTTTACAACTATTCGCTATTTAGGAGAAAAAATGTGTAATCGGCCAATCAGGTCATTTAGAAGACGAGAAACGGTATTCCGATGGACCTGAGTTCGAGTTCCTGACAAACTCACACTGTGAACATCAACATGAAAAGATAACGCAAGAAAAAGTGAATGATTCTTATTTTCATCATTGTTTTCTTGTTGATCAATTTTGAAATAATGCTCGGAGGGGCACTTGAGGTCTTCCTAAACCAGCAAAATTATTGAAAGTCGCCATATGACCTTTACAGTGTTGGTGCGACGTAATGCCAAACAAAAACATTTGATGGAGAAGGATTATTATCAAAGACAATCAGCAAATTTCCTGCATTGATATAGATATATCAAAAAGTTTGGAATATATATATTATTAAAACAACTATAATATTGTGAGTTAAAGCCAAAACAAATCTCATTTACACAGATGCATTTTGCAATATCAAATCAATTTGCAGACATATGTTGTGTTAGATAAATAACTGTCAATATTTGTGCGGAAATTTAAAAGAAAACATCCGTTTGACGTGTTTCTGATTTAATGTAATATCTTATTTACTTTCTACGTTGTTGTTTAAATCAATGTATTGGAAAACCATAACTTTTCATATATATATTACTTCATTTCTACAAGTTAACAAGTCGGCGTATGACGGTAACAATATCTATATTTAACGGAACAAATTGGAAACCCGGCTGTTCTGCGCAGCACTAAATAAATAAAGAACACTACTTACGGATTTCGGACTCTTGTGCAACACAATCAGAGCAATTGATCTCCCAACATATCATCGGCTAGATGTAATATGATTTAATGTATTTTAATGTTTGATAAACACGTATGATTTAAAAATAAACAAAACCAATTTAACTTTGAACATATCTCAACTATTTAAATAATTGAATTATTTATTCTAACTCAAATTTGAAGAAAGCAGAAACCACTCCAAAGGTCTCTTTCCTGAAAAAAAAACAAACACGAGAGATGCAAATTCATTCATCGTCATGATGAGAATATGTTAACCAACATTTCATAGATTCTTTGATGTAATAATATTCTACCTACAAAAAATTATCGCTTTCTAATCTTGCATTTTAATTATTTTGTCGTGCATTTGAATCATTTGGTATCATAATTGAATCTTATGTTGGGTTGTTTACTTACCGGTAATGTTTTGTTATTAACACCAAGTTCGTCAACATTCGAGCCACCTGTCATGCCAGGATCCCCTTGTGTAGTTTCTACGTACATTATTACTTTGATTTCATTTGCTTTATCCCATGATTTAGTCAAAGCGTTTTCATCCGTAATTCCATCAGCGTCTGACGTATCTTTAACATCACGATACTGGTCATAATCATTCTTGATTGGATAAGCACGATCATTGATCGCTTCAAGAATTTTTAATTCTTTTCCAGCATTTATGTCTTGAATGTTATCAAGAATGTCTCCATTTTGATGCGTTATGAGTTTGTAAATGAGCCGTTATTTAATTCGTTACGCAAGTTCTATAGAACGATGACCCTTTTGTAATACATCAGTAATGTCTTTTTTATTAATAGTTGTTTATGTCCTTATGCTACTCATGTTAATGTTTTCAAATAAACCATTTTTGCAACACCATAATTGTAAACAAAACAAATGACTGTCAGAAAATACGGTCTTATCAAATACTGTTTGTAGTTTTGAATGATATTGTCACTGACTTTAAAATATTGTCTATACTAATTGGTTTGCCTATCTGAAAATGCCAAATATAGTAGCATCGCATAAGTGTCAACATTATAAATACGTAAATGAATTATAAATAATCATCGTAAATTCGTAATCTTTTGATGCATGTCCATACAAAGTGAAATTTGATAAATATCATGATTTTTAAATTTAAATGAATTTGTAATAATTAAAAGTATATTCGTTTAGGTAAGTGTATAATTAGAAAATAGATTATCTTTATTATTTAGTAATTTTTGCGTTGTTCTTTTTAATTAAATATTATATAAAAGAAACCCTACATAGAAACCTATACAGTTAGTGTTTGACATTGGTTTAGAAAAAGAAGTTGCCAGAATAATAAGACACACTGTTTAATTTTGATTAAAGTTTTGTTCGAAAGGAGTCGTTTTGCAAATAGTAGTTAAAATGTTATCTTGTTTTTGCCGTCGTAGAAAAGCGAAAATACCGAGCTACGTGTATGAAGAGATTGAGAAGAGGCAGAGACAAGCCGGGTTAAAAACATTCATGG
The DNA here is from genome assembly GCF_026571515.1 of Ruditapes philippinarum. Lineage (NCBI taxonomy): Eukaryota > Metazoa > Mollusca > Bivalvia > Venerida > Veneridae > Ruditapes > Ruditapes philippinarum. The sequence goes on from NW_026859220.1 coordinate 381,656, forward strand.
CTCGGAGGGGCGTTGATTGGATTTCTAGTACATGTAGTATCAACGCGGGAAACAGTCGGAGAAGGTATTGTTTTAATCCCCAGTTTATATTTAAAAGATCAGATAATAGAGCTGATAACTATGAGATTTAAACGGGTTAGAAGAATAATAAAAATAAGAATATTAAACAATAATGTTCGATGTCATATTAGCAACGTGGGAGGAGTAGCCTTAAAATTCACTACTGTAAATCTCTTAACTTGATTTATCCATTTTTCAAACTTGACAAAACCATTTTATGACTGTCTGAGTAGCGAATAGCGCAGGCCATGATCGAACGCCACAACTGTGCCGGCTTACATTTGCCTACACTTTATTCAGGAGTAGATATTGTCCAGGTCATAAGAATTAGAGTTTAAGACAAAATTGAAAAAAGTTTTTTTTATAATTATTATCCAAAATTATCCTACAAATTAAATTTGTGAAGCATATATGAAATTTTCATTTTGGTAAATATGTTTAAACACTCTGTTAAATTGTCAAGAAAAAATAGGTATAAAGCATGTACACCTTTCTCATCTTTTATACGTGTATATAAATCCTTTCTTTTTATGATTCAGAGAAACAAGAATTCTCTTTCATTTTACATTGCTATTTTATTTCATATCAGTGACCAAAACATGGAGAAGAACAAGCTGCGACAGTTAGGAATATCTGAGAAAAATGCAACCATCGGAAATAGCTGAAAGAATACATAATTATTTGTGATGAGCGGTTCCTTGTTGACTGCAATTTCACAAGTAGCGTTTATATCAAGATCTTCAAGGCCAGCGCTACATTCAAACCATGTTAGAAGGCGAAGCAACCACTATTTCTATCTTGTTCACAGCCCAACAACACAACGATGCACTTATTTGTTTGTTTGCATCGCGTCAATGTGTCCTGCACCGGTGAAGGAGCAAAAACCTGTGAACATGTACAAAGCTATTCCGTAGCAAAACTGATATAGCAACTCTTATCTGCCGTGCAAGAATTACACAAAGAAGACGTAACTTGACTTGAGGGCAAGCCTAATAGTAACTTAGTAACAAGACAGTTGTTCTATAAACTTTGTTAGAGGAAATACCACGAAAATAAACTATACGGCTATTTAAGTTATTGTTTGTTTATGTTGTAAAGAGGGCCTACCCTTATTTCTATAGACCAAAAGAAGTATACACTAATTCTGTTTCTTTCTGTTTAAATGCCCAACTATTTCACAGATCTGTGCAGCAACAAAACTGCTTGGATTATTGTTATTGTTTCAATATCATGACAACCTTTGTCTCCATAAATGACCAGACAACATTGAAATAAATGGAATGTAAATAAGGTGTATTCTTTTTGGATAAGAGGACCATAAAATGTAAGATATGGCATCATTAGACGCCTTGCGTTCAACCTTTTTTATGCCTAGTTTCGGAATAAATTTAAATAGAACATGCATATGTTTAGCGAACAACAAATGTTCCTACTGACGGATCCTAAAGCTTTTTCTATTTTCAATAAACCCTGCTTATAAGCCATTTTCAAGTTACAAACCGTAGGTGTTTCTTGCATAAGTTGAAATAATTGCAAGGTGATTGACACTACAATTAGATATATCATACAGTACTTCAATTCAATTCAAGTTTATAATCATAGATTGCTATTCGCCGGCCCAAACACAATTTGTACAATATCATATTAATATTGCATGTGGTTATGATCATTACAAACTTGTGATCACACCCAATCAAACTGTGTCTGTAATTACAATCTTTTGATTTTTCTCCGTTGATTTTCATACCATAATTGTCAAGATTGATGAAATATCAAGTATTCAATCGATAGAAATGCAGTATTTCTTATTTCTAAAATAGCGTTGCTTCTGAATACCGCGTATATACAATTATAAAAGAGCTAACTATCAATCAGTTAATTATTACAAATAAAATAATATATGAAAAAGAATACGATTGTTCCATTTTTTCATTATTTGTTATAAGAATGTTTCGCTGTTTTTTATTTATTCATATTTCCTATTATGTTTTGTTTACAAAACGGATAAAGGGGTGGTAAACCTCCTTTAATTGACAAGTTAAATGGCCGAGGATCGTTGCATTCCTATCAGGTGCAAGTCCTTGTTTCCTTGAGGAAGAAACTTTACACACATTACTTTGTATTGGTTTGTTCCTACAGGGTCTTTCAAATAGTCTACTTGAAAGACCCTGCATGAGTCGACAGTGCCTCTATTTGTTTAAAGCGCTCTATACAATTGGACTAAAATCAGTTCTATCTATCTATTCATTAACACAAAATTAAGTCGATATTTATTATATATATATATGTAACATGTGAAGATGTCAAACATAAAAGCAAATTTATACTACGATTAGTATTAGTTACATAAGATGTGGCGGGTGCCGTTATGTAAGGTAGAATATAGCCCGAATGAAATAAAAAAATACCCGAGGCACTGTTCTTTATAACTGGTGGGAAATTGTGTGTGTTTGTAGTTAATGTTTAATGAGGTTCCATCCGCCCGTGTAGGGCACAGTAAGCAGATTTCTCTTTCGCGTGTTCTATTGGCTTGCAGTCTGGCGAACATGTTGGCCATTAAGAAAACATTGATGTTATTGTGCTGCAGGTGTCTCAGGTCTCAAGCTGTTCGATCCGTGCTGTATAGCATTATTAGACTGCTGTGTTAGTGCCTGGTGTTGTTTGAACATTAATTACACACAGTTAAGGTATTAACACACTATAAATGGTTTGTATACTAAAATATGAAAGCCGGCACGAGAAAACAACCCTTAGCGCTACATACGCACCGTGTTAGAAGGCGATGCTACCACTATTTTTATCTCGTTCACAGCACAGCTACACAACAATGTACTTATTTGTTTGTTTGTATTTTCGCGTCAATGTGTCCTGCACCGGCAAAGGAGCAAAAACCTGTGAACATGTACAAAGCTATTCCGTAGAAAAACTGATATAGCAACTCTTATCTTCCGTGCAAGAATTACACAAAGACGACGTAACTTGACTTGAGGGCAAGGTTTGGCAAAATAGTAACTCAGTAGCAAGACAGTTGTTCGATAAACTTTGTTAGAGGAAAAACCACGAAAATGAACTATACGGCTATTTAAGTTTTTGTTTGTTTATGTTGCAAAGATGACCTACCCTTATTTCTATAGACCAAATGAAGTATACACTTTTTCTGTTCCTTTCTGTATAAATGCCCAACTATTACACAGATCTTTGCAGCAACAAAACTGCTTGGATTATATGGAAAAGAATACGATTGTTCCATTTTTTTTTCATTATTTGTTATAAGAATGTTTCGCTGTTTTTTATTAATTCATATTTCCTATTATGTTTTGTTAACAAAACGGATAAAGGTGTAGTTAACCTCCTTTAAATGACAAGTTAAATGGCCGAGGATCGTTGCATTCCTATCAGGTGCAAGTTCTTGTTTCCTTGAGGAAGAAACTTTACTTACATTGCTTTGTATTGGTTTGTTTATACAGGGTCTTTCAAATAGTCTATTTGAAAGAACCTGCATGAGTCGACAGTGTCTTTATTTGTTTAAAGCGCCCTACACAATCGGACTAAAATCAGTTCTATCTATCTATTTATTAACACAAAATTAAGTCGATATTTATTATATATATGTAACATGTGAAGATGACAAACATAAAGCAAATTTATACTACGATTAGTATTAGTTACATAAGATGTGGCGGGTGCCGTTATTTAAGGGAGAATATAGCCCGAATGAAATAAAAAAATACCCGATGCGCTGTTCTTTATAACTGGTGGGAAATTTTGTGTGTTTGTCGTTAATGTTTAATGAGGGTCTATCCGTCCGTGTAGGGCACAGTTAGCAGATTATTCTTTCGCGTGTTCTATTGACTTGCAGTCTGGCTAACATGTTGGCCAGTAAGAAAACATAGATGTTTTGTGCTGCAGGTGTCTCAGGTCTCAAGCTGTTCGATCCGTGCTGTATAGCCTTATCAGACTGCTGTGTAAGTGGAACATTAATTACAAATAGTCCAGGTATCAACACACTATAAATTGTTGGTATACTACAATTGGAACGCCTGCATGAGAAAACAACCCTTAACGCCAAAAGAAGATCACATTGCCAATGACGTGAAAATTAAAAAAGTAAATTATCATTGAAATGTTAAAAATAAATGTGATTAGGTAACGATAAGCAAATCCTAAGGTTTTATATTTATTGAAAGACCTAAAGAATTGGATATCTTAAAGAATTCAACATGATCGAATAGTGAATTGCGTAAAGTGTGGATTTCTCACTCCGTCATTCTGTTTAGGGGCGTGTCCCCGAGAGCACCGAGCACATATATTGTTTATGTGGGAATTACTGACTCGGTTTGAATGAAAATAGAATTCATTACATCTTTCATGATCCCCAGCACCGCCTTAAGTCGTATTAACGCTTAAAAACTAAATGTATAGGAAGGACAAAATTCAGTTCTTATATACAACTAAGGGTGGTTAAAATAGGTAAATCTTCAGCGTTTTCGAATTTAAGAATTGCATCAGTTATTTAAACCAGGAAGTTAATCTGGAATAATAATAATAACAATAACAAGAATACTAAATTTAGACAAAGAAATCAAATATTTAGGACTACCTCTATATTGGTTAAATGAAAAATATCGACTTGTTTTTTTTAAATGTGAACCTTAAATCAATTAACACACATTTTAAATTACTTTATTTACGGATTGAAATAAATCATGAGTAAAACTGACAATTTTAGAAATATGATATACATGTACTCTGGTATTAAAGTATACGTGACATGTAATTAGTAATAAAAGAAAAGTAGGAATTTCAATAGGTCTTAATGTAGCTTACCTTTTTGAACTGTGAAGAAAGATAACTGTATTTTCGTTTATTTAACACGGTCGTTTTAGTTTAAATGAAGTCATTTCCAAAGAAATAGAAATCTAACTTTTATCTGCTTTTCATTTCATTATGCATTTTAGTCTTCAATGAAATGTTAATAATTTATATAATAGAGCATAATAACACAGACATGTAAGTATCATGTTTAAGTACAGCTTCTAAACTCTTTTAAATGATGGCTGCATGTCAATTAACAAGCAAGACATAATTTTTTTTTCACATAAACAATGAACATTAAATTTTATCAAACTGTTTTATGTGTAATGTTTACACTCGCACTCATCCACACACGTATGCACACACGTATGAACTCATTATATATCGTAATTGTTAGCCCTGAAAATGTCCATGATTTCAAAAATGATAATACTCCACTATATTGAAAAATGTATCAAACTGTTTGTATTTAAACAAACAAAAAACACCATGAGTTTCGTGTTAAAAAGAACATGATTTTTCATTCGAACATTTGTAAAAAACCGGAGTATAACATAAATCAATTTATGTGCTCAGCAATTATGTGTTTACATACATGTTTTATATAGAAACATAAATGTTTCATATAAATCTGACTGTATAGATTGTATTTTTTTATTATACGAGTGTCTGTTTGTATACTGTACGCATGTTCAAATTGAGAGAATAAAATAATAATAACAGTATAATATATTATTAAGCAGTTTCATGCATCACCTTAAATAGTGATAAAAGAAGACACTGATACTCATTTGTTTTGTTCTTACTTTCCATTATTGCACTAATTCCATTACACGTTTCATTTAATAAGACGAATGTCTTCCTTATCTCAGTCGTTTGCCAAAACCAAAACACCCTTAAAATATTTAACCTTAAACTAAGTATATTCTTTAAGTATCACCATTCTGAAAGGAACTCCACTGAGGTTTATAAGGCTATACAAAGCTATTTTCCCCATAAATCAGCAAGGGCACTTAACAAAGAAAGGTATGCAAAATATAATTATAAAATATACTCGAGTGAGCCAATAATCTTAAAATTAACATACTACTTATTGGTCTTTAAATTTATTTTTTGTCTATTTTCAGTGGAGTCCCTTTAATGTGAATCTGTGTGATTTAATTGAGGTCTATGCTGGGTCTATTAGGGTTGTTTTGTCATCTATATCAACAACTTCTTTCCCCGTGCGTTTTATGCCTGCATTTTTACATTTCTTTTTCTTGGTTGAAATATAGACACATGCAAACAACAAGAGGATGACAATGCCGAAAATAGCAAAGCGCACCATGACTGTGAGGAAACTGCGAACTATACAACCTGTATGAATAAAAATGTTTCATTTATACACCTGTTAGTGATAAAGTGTTTCATTTTTATCATATGTGACGAACACTGCAACGTTATAAATTTCACATGTACCAAACGTAGGCTGTTTTTTTTCATTTTCTCGTGTGGCCATGCGATATTATGAAAATAATAATAATGAAAATAATAATTCTCACGGTTTACAACTATTCACTATTTAGGAGACTAAATGTGTGAGTAGCTGATCATCCCAGTCGGAATACGCGAAACGGTATTCCGAGGGACCCGAGTTCGAGTCCATGACAGACTCACCGTTTAAACATCAACATGAAAAGATAACACAAGAAAAAGAGTATGGTTCTTATTTCCATTTTTTTCCTCTTGTGAATCACATTTGAAATAATCATAGGAGGGACAGTTGTGGTCTTCCTACGCCAGTAAACATATGGAAAGTCGCCATGTGACATTTATAGTGCTGGTGAGGCGTATTGCCAAACAAAAGCATTTAATGGAGAGAAATTATTATCAAATACGATTAGAAAAAAAGTTTGCTTTAATATAAATGTCTTACAAAGTTTGCAATGTATACATATTAATTAAAGTAAACTATAATATTGTGAATAAAAGCCAAAACAAAACTCATATACATAGATACTTTTTACAATATTCAATCAATTTGCAGACATACATGTATATGGTGTAAAATAAATAATTGACAATATTTTTGCGGAAATTCAAAACAAAACATCCGCTTGACGTGTTTCTAATTTAATGTAATATTTTATTTACTTCCTCCGTTGTTGGTATTGGAAAACCATAGTTTTAGCTAATATATAACAATATCTATTTAACGGAACAAAATAATGTACGGATAAAATGGAAACCCGGGTTTTTTCTGCGCAGCATTAAATTACAATATAGTGAGGAAAGAACACTACTTACGAATTTCGGACTCTTGTGCAACACAATCTGAGCAGATCATCTCCCAACATATCATCGGCTAAATGTAATATAATTTAATGTAAACTATTTTAATTTCGTCGATTGATAATAATATACATGTATGATTGGGAAAATAAACACAACAATTTAATTTTTACATAGCTAAACTATTTAAATTTAACCATTTATTCTCACTCAAATTTGACGAAAGCGGAAACCACTCCTAAGGTCTCTTTCCTGAAAAAAATACTAGCCCAGTTCAACCGAGAGAAGCACATGCATGTATCATTTTTCTTGCAAAATGATGAGAATTTGTTCACTCTTTGATAAAATCATATTCTAAGCTATAAAAACCATCGCTTTATTTAATTTCAATTGTAACCGTCCATTAGATTTACTTTTTCGTGCATTTGAATTACTTTGTATGACAATTGAATCATTCATTATATGTTGGACATATTTTCTTACCGGTAATGTTGTGTTATTAAAAACAAGTTCCTCAACATCTGAACCACCTGTCATGCCATGACTACCGTTTCTAGTTTCTACGTACATAATAACTTTGATATCATTCTCCTTATCCCACGATGTAGTTAAAGCGTTTCATCCGTAATGGTATTAGTGTCTGACAGATCTTTGATATCACGTAACTGTTCATAATCATTCTTGATTGGATAAGCACGATCATTGATCGCTTCAAGAAGTTTTAATTCTTTTCCAGCATTTATGTCTTGAATGTTATCAAGAATGTCTCTATTGTTTTGTGCGTTATCGAGTTTGCCAAATGAAGCCGGTTTTATTCGTGTACGGCCAAGTTCTACCTCTCTGTAACGATAATCCCTTTTGTTGTTAATATTATCGAGTGCAATTGTCTCTTTTCTGTAATTAGGTTTCGGTTTAATGTCCTTATTCGCTGACTTCATGTTAATGTTTTCAAATAAACCATTTTCTGCACACACATCATTTGGTAAAACAAAAACACAAAGAACTGTCAGAGAGGAAACGGTCTCATATGTTGTTTTCATATTTTCCCCCGAATTTTAAAATCCGACAGTATACCTAATTGGTGTGCTCTTCTTATTTATTAATCGGCTTAAGAATGATAGTAACATCGCATCAAGTGCACCTAATGTGTAATACGTAAATACGTAGAATTACTAATTTAATGCATACGTCATCAAACAATTTATTTTTTATGCCAAGGCCACTGTCGCTTTTCCAAATGCTGATCTAACATAATAAAACTGATAAGATTGAATACATTTAAAAAATAATCGACCAGTTTACGTAAAGCGGTGGGTATCAATTTCAGAACAATGAGGAGTCTCTATTTTGTTTTGGTTATTAGAACAACAACAACAACATCAATAATAATGACTACTACTACTATACTACTACTACTACTACTACTACTACTACTACTGCTACTACTATACTACTACTACTACTACTACTACTACTACTACTACTCTCTACTACTACTACTACTACTACTACTACTCTCTACTACTACTACTCTCTACTACTACTACTACTACTACTACTACTCTCTACTACTACTACTGCTGCTGCTGCTGCTGATAATGTATCAATCAATATAAAAAAATACATGATGTTATGAAAATTGACGTAACAAACGTGTAGTTTTGCAGATATACTCGCAGATTAATTTGTCTTGCTTTGGTTTTTGTCTTAAAGAGTGCCAAATTATATAGCACGCATAAATATTTGACATTGTAAATCTCGATTTATTTATAAAGATCTACGGTAAAATACCTTATCTTTTTGAAGTCCTACAAAAGTTGAAATGTTGATAAATATACCGATTTATTTAAACTTTAAACTAACAGTTTTACTAGTATGTATAATTTATGAGGTAAGAGGAATGATATAGAAAATAGAGTTTTCTTCCGCGGAATTATAGGTCATTTTTTTGGACGAAATAATGCGCTATAATTAGTTCTCATTTGTACTAGTATATTGTCATATTGAAAATAATATATGAAATGAGAGTGTTAAATGTGTCAAAAAGGACGAAATAACCATGTTTTATTATATTTAGAACGACTCAAAGGTTTTCCTTTATTTAAAATAAGCCAAGGTAGTAAATGGGTAAACGTTTAGAAACTTTATTGATTAAGTAAGCATTCACAGTTTCCAAAAATATCTAAATTTGTATTTTTTTGTTTTATTTTCCTTTGCGTTGTTCTTTTTTAATTAAAGATTATATAAAAGAAACCCTACATAGAAACCTATACAGTTAGTGTTTGACATTGGTTTAGAAAAAGAAGTTGCCAGAATAATAAGACACACTGTTTAATTTTGATTAAAGTTTTGTTCGGAAGGAATCGTTTTGCAAATAGTAGGTAACATGTTCTCTTGTTTTTGCCGTCGTAGAAATGCGAAAACACCGACCTACGTGTATGAAGAGATTGAGAAGAGGCAGTGTCAAGCCGGGTTAAAAACATTCATGGCCCGGAGGGGCGTTGATTGGATTCCAAGTACATGTAGTATCAACGCGGGAAACAGTCGGAGAAGGTATTGTTTTAATCCCCAGTTTATATTCAAAAGATCAGATAACAGAGCTGCTAACTATGGGATTTAAACCTGAAAGATAGATTAAAACATTATTAAACAATAATGTTTGATGTCATAGTAGCAACGTGGGAGGAGTTGCCTGTAAATCTCTTAACTTGATTTATCCATTTTTCAAACTTGACAAAACCATGTATCATTTTATGACTGACTGAGTAGCGAATAGCGCAGGCCATTATCGAACGCCACAACTGTGCCGGCTTACATTGGCCTACACTTTCTGCAGGGGTAGATATTGTCCAGGTCATGATAATTAGAGTTTAAGACAAAATTGGAAAACAGTTTTTAAACTGATACATGTTTACTTTTGAAAAAAACATCATCCGACATATTTTAACCATTTGAAATATCCAGAACATTTTATAATTATTATCCAAAATTATCCTACAAATTGAATTTGTGAAGCATATATGAAATGTTCATTTTTAGTAAATATGTTTAAACACTCCATTAGATTGTCAAGAAAAATAGGTATAAAACATATACACCTTTCTCATCTGTTATACGTGTATGCTTTCTTTTTATGATTCAGAGAAACAAGAATTCTCTTTCAATTTACATTGCTATTTTATTTCATATCAGTGACCAAAACATGGAGAAGAACAAGCTGCGACAGTTAGGAATATCTGGAAAAATGCAACCATCGGAAATAGCTGAAAGAGTACATAATTATTTGTGATGAGCGGTTCCTTGTTGTTGCAATTTTACAAGTAGCGTTTTGATAAAGACCAGCGTTACAAACGCACCGTGTTAGAAAGCGATGCAAACACTATTTTTATCTTATTCACAGCACACCAACACAACAATGAATTTGTTTGTTTGTTTGTATATTCGCGTCAATGTGTCCTGCACCGGCGAAGGAGCAAAAACCTGTGAACATGTACAAATCCATTATGTAGCAAAACTTATAAAGCAATTCTTATCATCCGTACTAGAATCATTCAAGCACGACGATTCCTGACATGATGAAGGCCAGGTTTAGCCAAATAGTAACTTAACAAACAAGACAGTTGTTCGATAAACATTGTGAGAGGACATACAATGAAAATGAACTATACGTCTATTTAAGTTTTTGTTTTCTTATGTTGTATAGATGGTATACCCTTATTTCTATAGACCTAATGAAGTATACACTATTTCTGTTTATTGATGTATAAATGCCCAACTATTACACAGATCTGTGCAGCAACAAAACTGCTTGGATTATTGTTATTGTTTTAATATCATGACAACCTTTGTCTCCATAAATATGGCCAGACAATGTTGAAATGGAAATATGAATGCGTTTTAGGATATTTTGAAAAGTGTGGCCATAATATGTAAGATAAGGCGTCATCACACGACTGAAGGTCAACATTTTATGCCTTGTTCCGGAATAATGACGTAGATATCTGTTTTCTAAATAAATCTAAATGGAAAAAGCATATGTTAAGCGGATAAAAATGCTCTTTAAGATGGGCGCTAAAGATTTTTTTCTTTTTAATAAACCTTGCTTATAAGCCATAATAAAGTAACTTAAAGTAACAAACCGTAGGTATTTTCTTGCATAATTTTCTAAAATTGCAATTATTTTAAGGTGATGGAGACGACAATCAGATTGTTTTCTTGCAAGACAATCTTCTATGCTATTTTAAAAAAAAACTCTACAAAGGTCTTTTTTAAGAAGCTTTACAAAGGTCCAAAACATTTGTAATCCGTCCATTGTCGTTTTTCTTTGTTGATCTTTGTTTTTATATTTCAAATTGAAAACATATGCAACAGGTGATAAAGAAATAAAGTCTGTATTATATTGTAAATAAAATGTTTTAAGTGGAATTCTTAGTCTGATTAAAGGTACTTTTATACAATTACAATGATTAATTTGGAAAAATGTAATAAGCAATGCTTTGAAGTTTTGAAGTTATTGGTTAAGACGTTCTTCAATTCAATTCAAGTTTATTAACATTAATGGCCATGTGCATAAATGGCCGCCGGCCCAAACACAATTTGTACCTTATCATATAAATAATACATTGCATGTGGTTATGATCATTACAAACAAAACAAGAAAAGAATTGATGCAAAGCATCAAAGGGCTTCCAAGCAAGAAATGCAGCAAGTGAAGATGAACTTGAAGACATCTGATGACCAGATATTGGTATATATACTTTTCAATGGTTAATTGGTTTTTACCAGAATTGTATATTATTTATGAATGAACTTTGGTAGGCCTGCTAGAGATCATATCTTTTTCACAGGAACTTGAAATTCTATTAATATTAACGATAATATCCAAAATATACAAATCTATAACATCCAAAATATACATATACCCCCCTATATGGTAATTTTATTTATATTATATAGGGGGTATTTTTGGATATCATCATTAATATTGGTTATTTGATAGAATTTAAAGTTCATGTGGTATTTTCTTTGGAACATACAAAATAGTATTCAAAATGAACAAAGTCTTTTAATTGATTTATTGGAAGGTCAATCCACTATCTTAATGAATTACATTGTACTTCAAAAACCTCATCTGACCCACCCGTGTGTTTACATTCCTTTATTTCATGCTTTCCAGTGTTTTATTGTAATTTATCAGATGATTATATTCTGATAAACCACTAGTGAAATTTATAAAATATAATTTTCACTGTAGCCGGACTATATCCGAATGCGGATGAAAAGAAAATCATAACTAAATGGAATAACAGGCAGAAATAAATGCCGTCATACGTAAATTGTGATTCTTTAGGAAAAGAAAGTCGATTCCACCATACATCATGTTAAAAATGTAACAAAATAAGAGAAATTTAACAGAGCTATATTTCAAAATTGATGATGTGACGTCATGATGTGATGACGTAACAAAGGAGAATGCGCGACGTTACGCGGCAAAATCAGTGAAAAATACTTAAAATCACTTAAAAGGAAGAAATAAAAAGAAAATTTATTTATTTTACGTTTAAGATTGAAATATATTTCATTCGTGAACACCAGCTATTATATTTTCACTCGTGGCTACGCCACTCGTGAAAATATTGCATCTGGTGTTCACTCAGTGAAATTATATTTCAATCTTACATGCAAAACAAACAAATATCCTCTATATCCACAAACCCATAACAACTCATGTTAAAATTGCAGACAAAAGTTTCTGTTGTGTCACAATATTCGGCAAGTGAACATTCCACACAAACTACCATAGAACAGTTAGACTTGAACTATAGTATACTACTAACTGTCGCACAACGTCAAAATAAAAGCGACATTAAAAGCTATGAACTATGTCTTTTTAAATATTCACGGTAAAAATGTCATAAGTGAAATCAGGGCCGTAAAAAGAAAACCGGACAGACCTACGGAAAAGACATTTCAAAACGATAATACTTTTGCATTTCATTACCTGCAAAATTATCCAGTTCGTTATTTATTACCATATAGTGCGACACGAATGACCGTTTCGTTAAACTAAAACTTCTACTATAAATAGATTTTCGGACTGTCACAATGTTAATTAGGTCATCATTCTATTTATAAGTACAGCAGTAACATACATAATAGCCCACATGATTAATGAAAAAAACGAAGAGCGCGATTGATTGACGGATAAAATAATTTCATTTGAATATGTTTGCATTGCGAAATTCTCCATTTCGCTATACCAACATCTCATGTTTTAGAATCAAACACCCTCATACCAACCGGAATGATCGGCTATTATGCCAGACCAAAAGGCCCGAGATGTTGCAATTGCCCTTTCTCATTCCATAATGACAAGATGTAAAAACTAACTTAAATTACTTACGTGTCTCTCTTTCTCTTTAAAAGAATAAAGACTTATACAAAGAGACGTTTCGTATCATTTTTTCATTTTCAGCTTACATCAGATCATAAAATGTGTGTACATTTGGAAAATATTACATTGGTAAATACTGTGAACGGAGATAAGCATACACAGGACACATAATCATAATATGGTTCTCATCCTCGATAACAGATTCACAATATACTAGTATACGTACGCGATATTCTCTTTCTATGATAAAATGTAATCCAGTCTCTATCTGTGGGCATCATATAATGTTGAGAACAGTTCTGAATTTTAGTTTTGAACGGGTACACATATATAGAGAAACTAAAATAATCTGGCACAGGTTATGCAGTAATTCATGAGTCCAGGAGATTAATGAATGTGTAATGTCCGACTCGTTCCTCTTTATTTCACAACCTTTTGTAGACTTTGTTTCTCCGTGTGTCACATAAATCTTTTGCGTAATCTTATTGGATCTGTTGTTTACGGATGTGAAAACCAATCTTTCATTTATCATTCGTATAGATATATATTTCTATTGGCCAGGGTTAGTGTTAGTGAAAATCTATATGAAAAATATCATAAGTGCTAGCACGAGTGATTCAACGCGACTATCAGCTGATGCTTCATTGATGTGCGGTTATATAATGTTTGTTTTTATTTTGTTTCAAACCGCAAAACAAGGAGAAAAGATAATATACTATCATGTATATTGTAAATGGCTGGGTACGGCAAGATTTTGTCGTATTCAAGCACTTCCTTCTTCTTTCTTTCTTCCTTTTTTTGTAACAATCTAAAACAATTTTAACAATAAAAAAGTGAAGATACTTACATGATTTTAAACAGAACTGCCTAAATGATGACGTAAATCATTTTGTGCAAAATGAATATTAAAAGTAAAAGTAGGTGTTGCATATATTTTTTATGTGTTATCGGAGTTGCAAAAAGGTAGTTTACTGGTAGAGAAAGACCCCAAGTGACCTTGCATGCATTTTTCCAGGCTCGAACGTGCATCTGAGTAGAATCACCGACGTTCAGTATCTTGCTAGCTAGGTACTAAACAGGTGATGATAATAATAATAGAATAATAATAGTAATAATAAAAATAATAATTATTATTATTATTGTAATAATGATAATAATAATAACATACTAGTATATGTATTTCAGTCATTAAACACTGTTTAGGTTACAACAGAAATACAATAGCGTAAATATTTACATATATACAACTATGACCGTATCTATTCAATCACAAATGTCCTATTTTCACTGGGAACCCTGTTAAAGACATTTAATATACATCCTGGTTTATCTTGTCTCACGAGTATTTACAATTAAAATACTTAATATATCAACACGCTTTTGATAAAACGCTCTACTCGGTCAAAAATGTTAAAATTTTTACATTCCCCTCCCAATAGTCTGTTGTCATGTATCTATTTTTTACCATTAATGAAAGAAAAGGGTTTTGTTGTTGCGGTTCAATATTTTATTTTTTTTTTCTATATAAGCACGCGTGCTCTATTTACACTTATTTATAGCCGAAATCGATTTTGTTATTTATAGAGTAGACGTAAACGTTAAGATTTTTTTAATTGATAAGGTTATTTTCACATGATGTCAAACCATTGCATTGGAAAATCCCTATAGTAATAAGAATTCATCTTTTTCCATTTAACATATTCAATTAACCATGTCCAAGCAGAAGAAAGAATACGCTCGGAAGTATACAGAGAAAATTAGAGGATAAATCATATATCTCTTGTGTTTTGAGGAAGATAGGAAGATAAAACTATTAATAGAATGGAGATATGGCAGGTAGTGGTCTCTTCGGGTTAGCTTTTACGACCAACCAACACAGTATAGGTCATATGGTGACTTTCTAACTCTACTGGTGAAGGAAGACGTCTGGTGCCTTTCAGCGTATTAGTTCAGTCACGAACAGATCTTCCTCCGCCAGTAAAGTTGAAAAGTTGCCATATGACCTATCTGTGTTTGAGCGACGTTAACCCCAACCAAAAATATATATTTAACACTTTTTCAGCTGTGTATTTAACCCGTAATATACATGTAATATTTAGAAAATAATAATAATAATAATAATAATAAAATAAGTAATAATAATAATAATAATTGTAATAATAATAAAATTCAAATATTATAGCTGCCATGGAACTTGTCATCCAATGTTCTCTTTCAATAAAGAATATGTGGTTTTACCTAAAATATAATTTTGTTCATTGTCTTATGTTTTAGAATTCCCTAAACTCGACAAAGGACCGTAATGAAGAAACTGACAAAGGTAACGTCCTTATAGTTCAAGTAAATTATGGTATTTTAATGTAATATAATTGATTTTTATATTATCTGCATGTTTTAAATTTAATTTCAATACTATAAGACTAAAATATGTTAAATATTCAATCTACTTAATTTGAATAAATTGAATAATTTTATTAGATAATACCTTTAGTAATAATATCATAAAGGTTGTATTCTAGTCAAGCTGTGTTAAAATATCAATCATCTTGTCCAAATTTTAACACAAAAAAAAAAAAAAATAAAAAAAAAATAAATTAAGAGATGCTGATTTAACATATGACACTATGAGTAAAACAATTATTGGGTCTACAAATGACTATTAGTACAATAAATAATGGTTCTAACAGAATTTCAAATATTCACCATCAGTAATATAATAAGAGCAGTCATTTGTTTTAATTTCTGAAACAAACTTTCAAATTATTTTCTTTTGTAGGTGATATGCATTTTGTCACATTACGCTTATTCGTCTTTGTTTCCATTGTTCTGGTAATGTTTATTGTTGCCACTGGTTGCTACCGCCTCAGGAATAACTGCAAAGAACGAGTAGTGATAAGTGAGCTTTGAACTTGGTCTGATATACTTGATCGATAGATGAAGAGAGGATGGATAAAAAGAAGATACAAGTCCAGGACTACAGAAGACGTGAAGTTGTGTGAAGTTTTATGACATTACGTGATTATGATGAATTATAGAAGCTACAGGGCAATTAAAGCATCTTCTTTGGAATCATAGTTTAAGTCATTGACAAGATGATCAAATCTGGATCACACTTCATAAGCCCACGAATCAAATTTATTATCTATTTTATGCTCTCATACGTTTAATACAACATATTGTATGTAAATTTACGGATGACCACTGTGTGCAGCCTTGACAATAAATTAGATGCTGTTATAGAGCAAACAGGATCGGCTTGTATGTAATATGAGTTTAATATGTAAATCATTGTTATTACAATGAACTTAAAAACAGACCCTTATGTCAAATAACAAAAATTAAAATTGAAATAAATTTTGATCCAAGTAAGCAGTTTTAACGTATTACGTATTCGCTTGGGAATATCACTCTAACAAGCATACATAAATACAACACAATACTAATGTCTGAAGTTTGAAGCTGTTGTTATCGTACAGAACAACTGTCAGGTCTTTAGCTTTAAGAACTTACATTCTCAGTTGAAAAAAAAACCCATACATAATTGATTGTTGTTTGTCAGAAGACCTGAATACATGTAAGGTTTATGTTATGAATATTAATATGATATTTGTTAAAAATGATTAAAATATATAAGTTCAAATTCTAGGAAACAAAGATTTTTTACACGAGTTTGTATGAATTCCATTATGCATGTCTTATTGCACATTCTACATGTATTGCTTGACTACGAAAACGCATACATGTACAACATTCATGACATATAACAAGAGCAAAGTAATATTTTATTTAAAAAAAATGAGGACACATAGATTCATGTATTAAATATTTACATTTGCAATGTACAATGATTGTTTGGTAATACATCAAGGTAATTTCCTTCTTATATTAAGTTCAAACATGTTTGTTCGCTTGTGTTGTTTTCAATCCAGATGTAGTTTTCCTGTTTACATTTTATAGCTTCATTTTATGTTTTACAATTTAAGTCATGACAAAAGCGCTTTATCATCAAATGATAATGTCTATTAATAACACTGTTTTAATTACTGAATTATTACAACACTCGAGTTGTAATGTATACGAAAATTAGCTAAGGGGATATCAAGACAACCATTGGTATAGAGCCTTGTCAGACTGTGCAATGATATGCATACTGTTTTTAGGATGGATAATCCATTTCGGTTCCAGCAAGACAAGGGATTATCGAAAGCTTGCATTAACAATAGCCTGTCACATATACCATTTCCACTGCAAACGAACAAGTTGTAAATAAAGTAGACGTATCGTATAACGCACATTTCGTTTTAACGGAAGTTAATGTTGATAAGGAGCGACCTTCTTGTCCAGTTTTATGACTAAAGTTCATAATTAAAGTTTTTATTTGAATTAACATTTTTATCAGTGTTGCTGTGTTACCATTTATTCGAAAGGTTTTTCGCTATACATGTACAAATATTGTGTCTTATTATAACGGAAGAAGGTCGAATGACTTGCAGTTTGCTTTTATCGTATAACTGCGGAAAAGGAAATAAATTTTATCATATTTATTAAGATATAGTTAGTAAATATGCATGGACTACACCGAAAAGTGAAGGTAATAATATTTCACAAATTAAATACCGAATAAAACATCTTCTATTAAAAACGATACTTCCTTCTTGCTTGTTATGTGTCCATGGCTTATTCATATCATACAAAAATTAAGTTTATTAAAATATGAATATGAGTAAGCATATGTAAGTTTTGAACTCAATAAAGAAATATAAAATAATTTCCATTTGATTGACTTATATATTCTATATTTATTTTTTTTCCTGCAGAGAATGGATTCTGCGATGGGTAATTTTATTACTGGCACTGGTGGCGATAGATCATACCTGCATAAACATGGTAAATATAATGATAAATTGGCAACACACCTTTATTCAAAATCCGTCTCTGTGAGTGTTAGGAAATTTAGGATTATACTGTTGCATTCAAGTCTAAATAAAGGGAAGATTGATAGAACAGAAATTAGTTGTAAGAACTAAAAGATGTAACAATATAAAGCTAATATCTCAATCATTTTTTTTGTCATTATTCAGAAAACCTGTGTTTTATTTCCAAATTATGTATGGTATTCGTTTTTTGATGTATGGTCGAACTGTTATTCGCTTTAATGATATAATTACTAAATCTGGAGCATCGGTAGCCACAAAAAAATGATTAAATACGTATATTTAAAACATTTATAGATTGTCATTTTTTTCCAGATAATCAGAAGCTGGAAGAATTCAATGATACGGATTGGTTGATGCCTCTTGCAATCTTTATAATAGTAATACTACTCATAGCAATTAGTATCATATCTCTAAAATGGTGTATTTTTCGACTTAAAAACAACAGCAAGATAAAGTGTCTTTCACCGAAGCAGCTAATAGTTTAAGAATACCTTTGTGTTTCCATTCTACATTGAAATAATTGACAAACTTGGAATATAGAAACAGCACAGAAGAAGGAAATCCAAGAAGAGGGAGCGAGAAAGACTTGGTGTTCTCTAAAAGTCTGTTTTTCTCTTTATTATTTTTTATAAATTGTATCTAAATATTGGGTTTGATTGTTAAGACACTGTATCATTTTAGCAACATGAATATTTCACTTATAATGTTCGACAAATCATTTTTTCCAGTTGCACATATTTTCATTTTGTTCAAGATTACGTAGTGGGAGTTAATTTGGCGAACGGACGAGGAGTTCCGATTGATTTGTGTTTTAAATTTATATGTCTGTACTTGGATATTTGTATCATTGTCATAAATCATTTTCCAAAGAACTATGAACCTTAAGCTTTAATCATATGAGACAGTATTAAAATCTCATTTTCCTCAGTACTTTGACAAACTTTATTATGATTTACACTATAAAGGCGTCAATGAAAAATATTTTTGTTTACGTATGCAAGAAACATATTCTTATATTCGTGTATGTACATTACCAAATTAATTTTATTCTACTCATTTTTAAATTCAGTATCAGTTTAGAAATTCATTCCTGGAACCCAGAAGTACTGAGCAAAAACATAAAGTTACTTGCTCAAGAAAACAAAGGCTTGAGTATGACATGGGTTGAATCAACGCGGCTACCATTCCTTAGATTATGTCGCGTTGACCACCCTGTCGCCGCTTAAATAGGTATTAAACCTACTCATTAAAAGGAACCTCTGTGTATTGAAACAATAGGCGTAAATAGCTGCTTAAGTGGCAGATGCTTTATAAAAGATGATTGAAGTACTTGTTCTTTTTTCCTACATTTCAGAAATCTGAACACATTGATTATTTATAACGGTAAATGTCATTTCCTTATTGCTGCAGATTTCAATGCAAGAGTTGGAGAGAAGCCAGATTATGTTGAAAATGAGTTTTTAATTCATGTAGATTTATTACATGAAGATTACATCGCAGATACTGTTATGTTGAGAAAAAGCCAGGATAAGCAAGTAAATGAACATGGCAAACTTTTATTAAATTTTTGTAAGGCCACTGGTTTAAGAATTTAAACGGGAGAACCGGCGCTGATAAAAAAACCTTGGGTAAATGTACATGTGTAAAAGAGTCAGGTAGAAGTGTCATAGATTTTGTTTTATGTAAGCCCGACCTGATGAAATATGTTACATCTTTTATTGTTGAGAATCCAGATATTATATCTGTTCATTGTGTTGTGAATTTTTCTTTATATTCAAAGTTAAACAGTATTGATGAGGAAGTTGTGCAAGGTAATATAAACAACCCTTCTTTTATGTATAAATGGGATAGTAGCAGGAAACACAAGCATTTAGATGTACTTGAAACTGAGAATGAATGCCATATATTTACAGAATTAGGTTTTTTTTAAATTCAGAAAATACGGAAAATGTTGATAAAAGTTTGTCTGACTTTTATGTTGCTGTTGATGAAATATGTACCCCCCTGTTCAGGAAAAATGTTGGAGATTATAAATTTTCATGTTATAAAAATAAATGGTATGACAAAGAATGTGTGGATAAAAGAAAGATTTTTACCAATGTTTAAATGAGTATAGACAAAATGAGTGTAATGAAAATAGAATAAATATGACTAAAGCTAGAATTTAAGTGAATATACATGTCTTATAAGAAATAAAATGTATAATTTTGACAAAATGCAAACTATAAAATTAGGAAAATGAGACTTTCAAAAGCAAAAGAGTATTTGGAAGTTGTTAAAAAGTTTTGTGTGGTAATAATATTTCGAACAATATTTTCTGCTGATCGTTTTGCTGATATTTTAAAGCAGTTTATCACACCCAGATCTGCCTTTTCAAGCCTGATGATGATAGCTAGCATTTTAGAACAGATATCTTAAATAATGAAACGTTATTTTTCAGATTAACGTGGAAATTTTCTTCTGCTGAGTTTTAAAAGCTTATAATGAGTTAAAATAGGAAAGCGGCAGGTCCGACTTGAGTTTTAAATGAATTGTTTTAAATAGTGGTCTCAAAAAGAGTTTTCTTATCGTTTTCTTAAAAGATTTATTTAATCAAAATTTGATCTTTCGGTATTTCCCTGAAAAAGGAACTGAAGGATACATCATCCTATACACAAAAAGGTGATACAGATGAACCTGGAAATTCAGACAATTACTTTATTAAGTACTATAGGCAAGCTATTTACTACAAGTTTTGAAAATAACCGATTGAAATTTTGGGCCGAAGTTAATAAATGTGTATATTGAGCACAGAGAGGCTTTCCGAAAATATGGGAACGATTGATGTGATATCTTTAATTCTACATGGATTAATTAATCATATGCTTGAAACAATAACAAAAAAACTTTTTTGTAGCCTTATAGATTTTACCAAGGCAATTTGATTTTGTTGTAGCGTGATATAATAGTGGGTTTAAAATTACATTAAGTTAGCATTACAGGAAACGATATTAGAAATATATAAGATCAATCTCTAATACTGTTAAATTTAAGGAGTTTAAGCATTTAAATACAGTTAGCACTGATGTTTTCATTGCATGATTGGCGTTCGGTCAAGGAGATTATTTCGCCTTTTTATTCTCAACTGTACTTTAACGACATTGAGGAGCATTTCATATTAACATAGACTTGATGGTGTAATCAAACCTTTGCTATACGCGATGATAGTGTAATTTTTGGCTGAAACCGAAACTAGCTTACAAATAAGTTTAGATCGTTATTTGAACATTGATTAGATTCTGTTATTTGACTATTGTATGAAATGGATACTAACAGTTAATGTTGAAAACTCAAAAGGCCATGTATTTAGAAAAGGTTGGCACAAACAGCAAGAAATATGAACTTTCACATATAATGGTCCACACTGTAGACATTGTTATTTTTTTTCTATTTAGGTATTTACATTTACCACATGTGTTGGGGGTGGTTCTTTTAGCGCAACGCACGAGGCATAAGCGAGAGGCGTTGAAGGCATATACAAACTCAAAGCCATATTTTCACTAAATTCACCTAATGTTGAATGTTAAAGCACTCCTTAGAACTATTTGATAGTTAGTTGTTCCTATTTTAAACTGATGGATGTGGAATATGGGGATTCAAAGAAAACCAATGTTATAGAAAGAATACATTTACAATGATTTGTAAACAAACTTTTAGGAGTAAGTGGCCAAAAACCAGAATAATTTTGTCTTATGGAGAATTAGGTCGAACAAGTTTACTTTCTAACAGGTAAATATGTATAGTAAGATACTGGTTTGTAAATATTAGAATGGCGAATGCACAAAATAATATAAGACATGTTAATACGATATGATGTTCAGAGACTTAGAAATGTATCCTAATAAGAATTTCATGGGACTGTAATATTAAACGTTTTACTAGACTCATTAGGTTTTACAATCATGTGTGGCTTATTCAAGGAGTTTGAAACAAAAATATTTTTATAGATGTTTGTAATAGCAAAGACTGTATGAAATAATTGTTTACAACTAATGGACGCTCAAATATAAACTTTTTTCATGTTTTAGATATCAGCCATATTAAGACATTGTTAAAATTACTAAATTTAGAAAAGCATTAACAAGACTAAGAGTGTCATCACATTATTTATTTGACGAAAGAAAATGTAGACTTTGAAATACTCTAGAGGATGAGTTTCATTTTTTATTTGAATGTCCCCTGTACCAAGATATTAGACAATGCATATGAAAAAATATTTTTGGAAGAGACCTAATGTAATTAAATTTAGAGAACTTTTTGAATCTGAAAATATTTGGATTGTTAGAAATTTTAGCAATATTTGTTTCCAAAAAATTTGATAAAAGAGACAGTGCATTGTATCAACAATAACCTTGTCCTCTCACTGTGTCATATATATTAATATATTATATATTAGATAAGTTATGACTGACGAATAAGAATCGACTTTGTAATATAACTATTTCATATATATCATGCTTATATCATGTCATTGATGTCATCATATACATTTTATATGTATCACATATACATGTATAATAGACAAGATATGTTATGATGAATAACAATTGACTTTTTAATAGACCTATTTCATGTATACAATGCTATATCATGCAATTGATGTTATGTCACTGCTGATTGTATTATTACTGTGTACTGATGGGCATATTGCCTTTGTATGAATAAAATTTATCTATAATAATCTAGGACTTAGTAAGGACTGAAAGTAGGTCTACTTAATGACTTAAGTGGTAAAAAAAACCAAATACAAGTAGTGTAATCTTTGTGTAATGAGTAACGAAGGTTTTTACATGGCATCCGACGTAAAATAAAGTCAGTAAAACTAAGATTGAAAAATATGTCTGACAATCAGAATCAATTTAAGAATACCCATTATCAACAAATTAGAACCATTTCAGAAATGTCGTCAACATGTCAACGTCTTGTATTTTCGGCTTCAAATTTTTATAGTTAGATTAACGTTTACGCGTAAAATAAAAATATCTTCAAAATGCAGCTCTTTGACGCAAAATAAGACAACCTTTCGTGATACACTGTACTTGGGGCGCAAAGAAGAGATCACGAAACATCATTCTTTCCTCAATCAAATATGTTTATTCAAGTTGAAATGTATAGCCTAAGGCTATGTGCGAGCTCAAGAATATCTGATATTTGTCTTAGCTTTGATATTTGCAATTTCACTTGTACAAAGTGTTCGGAGAAAATGCAACAGTATTGAGTTGTTTTGTGTTACAGTTTGAACAAATATTCATTTTATAAAGAAAGTCTACGAGTTTTGTCTGATCACCGCTCGTGTGACTAAAACACTTGTACATATCCTATAATTAACAAAAACACCAACATCAACTATAAATATAAAATGGGATTTCTAAATATATTTTTCAAAAATAGTATGATAAGCACAATTCTAATGCGCAATAAACACAATAATTAACAACAACAACAACAACAACAACAACAACAACAACAACAACAACAAAAGTTTAATAAAGTTTACGACAAAAATAGACATTACGTTATGGGAAAACTATCTACAGATACAACTTTGAGTTTTTGCATTGATGTAGACACTTATTATGTTTAATTTTCATACTGATTTTTATTTTTTGTGTTATTGTGTTTTAGATGTTTAGGCTCTTATAATTCTTATACAATGGCTATATACACTAATACAAGTCATGCAGAGGTATTTATACAATATATTTGATTAAATTCACTGATTTAAAGCATGGAGGAATAGGAATGCAATACTATTATAGATCCTGACTAGTGTACAATTGAAAGCTTTTTCAATCCACCAACATATTATATTCACTTAAGATTCATTGTCTTCTTCCACAGCAAGCGATAGCATTATATATATTATACTACAATATACTCGCTTCTGTCATGTCTGTCCACTTTGACCATATACTGCTGAACAAGGTTTGAGCAGGTTAAAGGTGAAGAATATCATTTCTTATCATTTCGTAAAGGCTATTCTCTTTCTCTATTTCAGAAACAAGCCGGGTTACTTCTTCATGTGAAAGGTATATCGATTTAACTCTTTCTTCTCTTTATACTTCGTCATCAGTTTCAATCTAACATTGTAAGGAAATTGCATTAAAGTGTTGATAGACAGGTGTTACACAAATTTCATTGCTTTGTATTTTGTATACATTCTATTGTACTACTTCTATCATCAATTCAACTGGTATAAAGAAAGTTTTACTAGTTAGGTTTCGAACGTCTATATGTGTCCTTTTATAGTTTTAATAATAATCCAACAGTTAAATAATATGATGATTATTTTTAAATAGAGTTAGTTACTATTACCAATTTATTGATACCATAGGGTTTTTGGGGTTTTATTTTAAACATTTCCCGGCCCCGATACAGGGAAAAAAAGGGTTTTAAAGAAAATATACACAAATTTAAATTAAACTCAACAGTTACCGGGAAAAACACAAACCCATTGTTTTCGTTTTTAAAAAATATTTATCTACAAAATTTTTTTTAAAAGATAAGTAAAGTAATGTCCAAATTTTAACCCTGATGGTTTTATATTTGGGGGAACCCTTTTGCTTTTTCCCTTTTCTTCCTATTTCAGATAAACCAGATCATATTTTTAAAAAAAAATATTAAACATCATTTTCCTTTTTCATATCAATTTTCTAAAATATTTTTTCAGAGGGATGACTTTACAGTAAAAATGACTGGATGATACCATTTTTTCTGTATGGGAAATTGGGTTTTTTTTTGATACTTTGTTTTATCATCGGATGCTACAGAACCTGAAAAAGGGAAAAATATCGCAAAAAAAAGGTAAACCGGGATTTTAATCTTAAAAATTCCCCAACGCTCATAATTAAAATTTCGGGCTTTGGTAGGTTATCAAGCGGGAAAAACAATAACAAAAAACCCAAAAACAACAAGAAAAACGATTCAAACATGCAAAAAAAAAAAGGAAAGTTTGTTAACATTGGACCTGGAATATGCTGTACTTTTTTAGCAAAGAAATATTTTTTTTAAAGATATCTTTTTTTTTCCAAAATAATGGGGTTTAAAAATAAAAAGAAAAGGTTGGTGCCCCTTTGCTATTTTTAAAAAATTCACTCTTTTTATTTTTTAAATTGGGGGAAAATATTCCTGGGTTTTTTTAAAAGGTCCCCAAAAAAAGGATCTTAATTAGCTGATGGACCAGTGTTTCTATTAAGAACAAACATAAAAATTCCTGGTCTACGTGTATGGACGACAGTCTTAAGTGTTAGCTTAAAAACTGTCAGTGTAAATTTCAAATATCTATCGCCTCGGTCAATATGGCATCTGCCGGTGAATATCACATCGTATTCAATGGCACACTAGTCAATAATTGTATAGTATTTTTATTTACAGATCCCTTTGCTTCAGTACTGCAGTAACGGGCTAGCTCCTATTACATGTAATAGGAGTTAGCCCGTTACTGCACTGAAGTGACGATACATTGCCATTGATATAGGAAATACATGTAGATTATTTACCATTAATTAAATAAGGGACGTGCTGTTATTGAGGTTATTTTTGTATTAATTTTTATTGTACTATTTGTTGAAACTGACTGTTAAGGTTGACACTGGAGATTTTTTTTATTTCGTTGTTTGTTGCTTAAAATATGTTTACATGTGTTTTGGTTGTGTTTAAAAAATTTCCCCTTATACCCCATAAATTGGGGAAAGGGGTGAAAAAGTGTTTCGATGTACCCTTTTTTAATTTTTGGTAGGAAAAAAAAAACCTTTTTTCGGAATTAATTAGAATTTTTTTCCCTGTTTTTCATTGAATCTCACGACCCTTATCATACAATGTTTTTATCAGTATTATTAAATATTTAAGCCTCTTTGAAGTCATACAACATGTATATTTATAAAACATTTCACAGGTATTGTATATATAAATCATTAAACAGAGAATCGATTTATTGCTTTTGTTGCTTTTATCTTTAAAATGATGATGACGATGATGATTATCATTATCATTATAATATCATGTAATCACAACGATCAGAAAGTTTAACATAATCGATAAAATTGATACTTCAAAATGAAAGAAGTACTATGTTTAGATAAATCATACCGTTATATTCTATTTATAGCTTTCATAATTATCATTCATGTTCCGGGTTTACAGGTAATAACATAATTTACTGCTTAAGTCATTTTTATAGACAATTACTCGATAAAATTGTACGTAAATGAAAGGTTTTGGCAAAAAAGAACCAACAGAAATGTGCTTTAAAACTTAATTTTTATTTTTGAAATGCTAAAACGAAATCGCGTCGAGATGAAAACGATTGGTGTTATTTTAAACATCACGGACTTAGTTAATATTTATCAGGTAAATTTATTTCAACATATATTCTTTAAAATCTATTCTTGAACTTAATCATTCATTTATAAATTACATATAGACATAGTGAACATAAAACAGAAAGCATCAAAACTGCTGAATTTTACTGTTCAAACGAATTTTACTTTACTTTCATTTTATGTCAAAACATTCGGCTTTTAAGATAATGAGATAAAATATTCTATATATGAATGGCTAGTGCATTTTTAGAATTGCATATATAATTTAATTTTATCCCTTGCAGGGAGTCTCAAACTCAACTGGTTATCAAGAGGTTGTTTCCACCACAGGTACTTCATAATCTCATTATTATCATCATCGTTCAAACCGTAAAAAGATATATATTTGATGTTCTAGTATGAATGCTAAAAATATTGTTACTAATATTACTTAACAGTATTGATGGCAATCCTTGTAGTTAAATGATATTTCATAGTATAAATATACAAACAATAGTCAAATTTCACTATTCTAAAAATATAATCATCATAACATACAAATGGGTTGAAATGATTTGAAAATGAACCTGTAATGCTATTTAAATATGGTTCCAGCATAATAAGTGTGAAAAGGTTGCAGATAACAACATTATTGTGGGTCCTACCCTGCATGTTTTTATTATTTATTAGTATTCATCAACTATGACCTGTTCACTGAAACAATCTAATTTAAAGAACAGATTTTGTTTCAATCTGCATTATTTAACATGTCGGGCACATGGCATATACGCTAACATCAATAATTTTGTATTGTAGACGATGTCGAATTTGTGGTATTGCGCTTCCTGTTCTTTATACTGACGGTAATGTTAATGTTTGTGGTCGGCCTCGGCTGTTACCGTGTAAGAAATAAATGCAAGGAACCTGCTGTTATATATGATTTATGACTGTAATATATGGAAGCAAATATACAAAAAGGTTCCAAACACAAGAAAAGAGGAAACGATGTCAACAGACGTAAACATCAAATTCCCCGGTGCGGTGAATATTGATATAGAACAAGATGAAGAGGGAAGAAGGTGTTAACATATTATAAAGTTTCAGAGAGAGAGAGAGAGTTCTTCAATAAGATTTCTTTGTGATGTACAATGACAGACAATAGATCATCTATTTCGAGAATAGTGAATAAAGGCACATTTAATTGCTCAATATAATGATCAGTCAATGAAAATATAATCTATATATTGATTAAAGGACATCATCTTTATATTCAGAGGTTGATTGAATATACTAAATAAAATATGAACACCATAAATTGTGTTTTTTAAATCGAACATTTAAAAACATTAAATTAGAATATTTTGCAGTAGTTCGAGTACGTATATCTTTTGATGGTACTCCACCCTTTTCAACTTGATATATTTTTCATCCTAGTACTTCCTAAGCCTTAAAACCAAACAAAACCAAAACACAGATAACTTTGATGCGACCTTTTGTGAAAACCAAATTATAACATGTATCAATTAATGTGATAAGCAATTAAGCGTATACATACATGTTTATATACAAGCGTAGATGCTTCATATACATTTGTATAGATTGGTTTTCACATCTCTTGGATGAGTGTTTGTTTTTATTATGCACGTATGTACAAATTAAGAAAATAGAATAATGATCAACTGTATATAAGCTGTTAGTTGCATCCCCTTAAATGGTGATAACAGAATATCATCCAACACGGATATATATGTATAAATCCCTTGTTGTTAGTTTCTCTTATTGCACTAATACCATTACACGTGACATTTAGTGAGACGAGCGTCAACCACATCTGGGTCTAAATTCGAATAAGCGAAAAATTAGAAATTTTATTAGCTGTTGGTTTAGATCTGCACTAATACAAAACATTTAATATCGGAAAAGTATCTCTTGCCACGTCATCTGTAAAAACCTCAGTGGAGTCCCTTTAATGTAAATCATTGTGATTCATATACAGTCTATGCCGGATTTATCAATGCTGTTTTATCATCTGTATAAACAACTTCATTCACTGTATCTTTAATGTCTGCACTCTTGCATTTCTTTTTCTTTGTTGAAATATAGACGCATGCAAACAACAAGATGATGATACTCCCGATGATAATAGCTCGTACTATGACTTGAAGGAGACCACGAACAAAACAACCTGTATGAATACAAAATTATCATTGTTACACCTGGGAAAGTGTTTCACTATTATCATCTTAGACGAAAATTACAATGTTATAATTTTCATATGTTTTATAATAGCAAACGCAGGATGTTTTCAAAATTTTATTATGGTCATGCAACAATTACAACAGCAACAACAATAATGATAATTATCATAAAATATATTGCTATATTTTATTTTTATATTTTGCTAGTTTTATGTTTTGTAAAGATACAAGTATGTTTATACATGAACAGAGCATGCTACTAAAGATACTTATACATGTTAATTAATAACGATGAATCAACACCAAAGATAACAATTTAAAGCAAAAGAGACTTATTCTGCTTTATTCATTTTTTCCTCATTGTTGATAACATTCGACAAATAATGCACGGAGGGACACCTTACGTCTTCCTGGGCCAGTAAAAAACATGAAAGTCGGCATATGACCTTTTGAGTGTTGGAGTGACGTAAAACCAAACAAGTAACCACATTTATTGGAGAGAAATTATTATCAAAGAAAGTGCATACTTTAGAGACAAATGAAATAAAAATTTGAAGCTTTGCTATAATTTTATTGTAATATACATATGGATATATATAGATTGTGCAAAAGAGCTAAATGAAAAATCATTTACACAGACACTTTTATATTGCTGACATATATAAGTAAGATATGAAGAAATATGAAATAAGTGAGGACAATTGTGGAAATTTAAAACACAGTGTCCGATGACGTGTTTCTTATCATATGTAATATTTGTCTTCCTTCTTCTGTGGTTGTTTATATCATATCAGTTTAGTTCAAAATATTGGGAAACCATCGCTTTTTGCCCATAAAATTCTATCAGCTGATACATCGATAAATGACCTTCACAATGTTTTTTATTAACGTTTTACCATTGGAATCCCGGCTTTTTTCTGCGCAGAACTAAATTATTCATGTATATACACCGATGGTAGAAAAGAATACTTACGAAATTCTGACTCTTGTGCAACACAATCGGGGCAGTTCCTCTCCCAACATATCATCGGCTAAATGTAATAATTATGATTCAATCAGGTAGAATATTATAATTATGATGGAAAATATAAACAGATTAATTTAACTTAAAAACATAGTTTTAAAACTATTAAATTCTTTATTTTAACTGTAATATGTAGTAAGCAGAAACTGCACCCATGGCCTTTAACCTCAATTAAACTTACTTACGACAAGGCGGACATGAATATATCGTTTAATCGGCAAAAGGATGAAATTATATAAACAACATTTCTTAAATAGTTTGACATAAAACATTTCTAAGCAATAAAAAGTCATCGGTTATTTAGTTTAAATTGTAATTTTGCATTTGAATTACTTGGACGTGTATTTTAATTATTTGGTACCACAGTTGAATAATTATATGGTGGGCAAGTTTTCTTACCGGTAATGTTGTATTATGAACACCAAGTTCCTCAACATTTGAGCCATCTGTCATGCCAAAATCCCCTTGTGTAGTTTCTACGTACATTATTACTTTGATTTCATTCTCCATATCCCACAGCGTAATTAAAGCGTTTCCATCTGTAATAGTATCAGCGTCTGATGTGTCTTTAACATCACGCAACTGGTTATAATCATCTCTGCTTGGATAATCACGATCATTGATCGCTTCAAGAATTTTTAATTCTTTTCCAGCATTTATGTCAAGAATGTTATCAAGAATTCCTGTTTTGTTTTTTTCGTCTTCGAGTTTGCCAAATAAAGCCCGTTTAATAAGTGTGCGGCCAAGTTTTACCCCTCTGTAACGATAATCCTTTGTATTGTCCATATCGCCGAGTGCAATTGTCTCCTTTCTGTAATTATGATTTGCTTTTATCTCCTTATTTGCTAACTTCATCTTTATGTCTTCATATAAACCATTTTCTGCAAACACATCATTTGCAAAAACAAAAACACAAAGATAACCCAGAAAGGAAACGGTCTTTCTAAATGTTGTTTTCATGATTAAATAATGATTATTTTCCACGAAGTCTGCACTCTGCTTATACAGTAACGGGTAGTAACATTTCGTAAATAATACGTAAATCTTTATAAATAAGCTAAATTTAAAGCATACGTATTTGATTTACTTTTAATGCCAAGGTTTCACTCCCTCTATTCCAAATGCTGACCTAACAAATAATACTGATAAGACTGATTTTAAAATTAATCGGTCTGATTTATATAAAACAATGAGTATAAATTTCAGTGCAATGGACATTTCGTTGAATTATTGGTCAATTTTTTATGAAATAATGTTTTAAAAATAGTTTTCAAATGTTAAAATAAATTTTATCTTAAAAATAACATTTAAATTAGAGTTTTAAATGTGTCAAAACATATTTTCCAACAAGAAGAAATAACCTTTATGTTATCTTTAGATGCATTCAAAGGTTTTCCTATTTTGAACACAGGTCAAGACAGTAAATGGGAAAACATTTAAAAACTTTGAAGATTTAATAATTAGCATTCTCCCAAAAATATCTCTCTCGTTTTATTTTTTGTTTTGTTTTCTTTTGCGTTGTTCTTTTTTATTAAAATTATATAGAAGAAACCCTACAAAGAAACCTACACATTAAGTGTTTGACATTGATTGAAAAAGAAGTTGCCAGCATAATTAGACAAACTGTTGAAATTAATTTTTAGAGTTTTTTTTGTTGTTGTAAAAAGTAGATAAAATGTTATCTTGTTTTTGTCAGCGTAGAAAAGCGAAAACACCGAGCTACGTGTATGAAGAAATTGAGAAGAGGCAAAGACAAGCCGGGTTAAAGACATTTATGGCCCGGAGGGGCGTTGATTGGAATCCGAATATCAACGCGGGAAACAGTCGGAAAAGGTATTGTTTTAATCACCAGTTCAGATAATAGGTCTGATAACTATGGGATATAACCGGTTAGAAGAATAAAACATTATTAAACAATAATATTCGGTGTCATAGTAACAACGTGGGAGGAGTTGCCTTAAAATTCACCACTGTAAATCTCTTTACTTGATTTATCCATTTTTCAAACTTGAAAACCATGTATCATTTCATGGAAGATTGTACTGACTGATTGGCGAATAGCGCAGGCAATTATCGAACGCCACAATTGTGCCGGCTAACATTGGTGGGGTAGATGTTGTCCAGGTCATCAGAATAAGAGTTTAAGACAGAATTGATAAAATTGTTAAACTGATACATGCTTACTTTTGAAAAAACGTCATCCAACATGTTTTAACGATTTGAAATATTCCACAACATTTTATAATTATTATCCAAAATTGCTACGGATAAAATTTGTGAAGCATATATGAAATTTTCAGTTTGGTAAATATGTTTAAATGCTCTATTAAATTGTCAAAAAATATATGTATAAAGCATGTTCACCTTCCTCATCTGTTATACGAGTATGCTTTCTTTTTATGATTCAGAGAAACAAGAATTCTCTTTCATTTTACATTGCTATTTTATTTCATATCAGTGACCAAAACATGGAGAAGAACAAGCTGCGACAGTTAGGAATATCTGAAAAAAAGCAACCATCGAAAATAGCTGGAATAATACATAACTATTTGTGATGAGCGGTTCCTTGTTGACTGCAATGTCACATGTAGCGAGTTCATTAAAATCTTCAAGGTCAGCGCTACATACGCACAATGTTAGAAGGCGATGCAACCTCCATTTTTATCTGTTTCACAGCACACCAACACAACGATATACTTATCTGTTTGTTTGGATTTTCGCGTCAAATTGTCCTGCATCGGTGAAGGAGCGAAAGCTTGTGAAAATGTGCAAAGCTTTGCTGAGGCAAAACTGTCACAGCAAATCTTATCCTCCGTACTAGAATCTCACAAGCACGACAATTCTTGACATGCTGAAGGCCAGGTATGGCCAAATAGTAACTTAACAAAGCAGCTGTTCGACAAATTGATCTTCTTCTTGCATCCGATGTTTACGAAAGAAAATTTGTAGAATGATGTGAACACTAATGTTTCCTAAATTAGTCGTATAGCTGGTTGCAATACATCAGTGTAAGGGTAAGATTTTCAGTTTTTAAGGGGTTCATTTATGTATTTTATCATTAAGACGTAGTAAATGTGTGATAATATTTTGTTGTTCAAAAAGATCATAGTGCTGGCATTAGTGATTCAATCCAACAATCAACTGCTGCTTGACTGGCTGATAAGAGAACACTATTACGAATTAAACTGAAGGGTGTGCGGTAATTTAACGTTTATTCAAACCACAAAACAAGGACGTTAAGATATATGTTAAAATAGCTATTTGTATCATAGTTTGGAGACCTTTCTGTTGACAATGTGTCAGGGTTAAATCGTATACATATACATGCACAGTGCGTTAACTGGAGTGCCGGTATTAAGTTACAACGCCAATCCAGAGAAGCCATTGATGGCTCAATTTTTGTGGGGTTTACATATTTCAGAGAAAAACGCAGAAAGTATATTCAAGCGATATTTTCATTTTTGGGGATATGGCAAAAGAACTGCATTTTGCATAAAAGGAAGAACAAACACGCAATGATATTCGGCTGCCATCAGTAGCTCTTTTGTGCTTATTATACTATAGATTTGAAATCAGACAAGTGTTTCTACTTCCAAGATTCAACAATAAAATGGAAATTATATTCACGCGACTTTAAACAAAACTGCCTAATCAATAACGTACATTATCACAATATAAATACAAAAAGTAAAGGAAGGTGTTGCTTATATACAGTATAAGCATATTACTTTTGGAGGAAGACCTCAGCTAGCATACAGAATTTCGGTGCCCGTCCGTGCGTAAAACAATGAACAGAAAGGCACAGGCACCTGAGGTCTTCCTGCACAAGTAAAGCTTGGAAGTTGCCATATGAATTAAACTGTATTGATGCGACTTAAAGACCACCCCCCCCCAAAAAAAAAAAGTAAAGTCTTTGACAACTCAGATGAATGATCTGTTTAGCATTTCTCTAATTATCATGACTATATTTGCATATATTTCATTCATTTAACATATTGTTGACTTATTGTTTATTGTCGCAGCATATATTTTACAATGGCATACTGATTTACATATATAGCCGTATCTATTCATTCATAAGTGTCGTACTGTCAATGAAAAACCCCGTTTAAAGAGATTTAATATACACCCGTGTTTATCTAGTCTCACGAGTATCTTATTAACATTTAAAATACTTTATATCAAAAATAGTTATTAGTGATACGATTTTGATGAAATGCTCTACCATGATTGTGTATGGTATTTCAATCCAAATATGTTAAAATTGTTTTTGTTGTTGTTGTTCTTTAATATTTCATTTTTTCTGTATAAGCACTCTGACTATCACGTGTGCTCTAATTAGTGCCGAAATCGATTTCGGTAATTATAGAGTAGTCGTAAACGTTCAGTTTAATTTTTTATTGATAAGGTTATTTTTTTTACATGATGTAACCATTGCATTGGGAAATCCCTTTAGTAATTAGAAATTCATCTTTTCCTATTATACGTGTACAAATGACCATGTCCAAACACGCGTGGAAGAATACCGAGGGGATTAGAGGATAAAACAAAAATATATATCTAACGCTTTTTCAACTGTGTATTTAACCATTAATATGATATTTTCAAAAATAAAATGAAAATAAAAATCGAATACTTTTAGCTGTCATGAAAGATGTGGTCTTAACTATAATATAACTGTTGTATATTGTCTTATGTTTTAGAATACCCTAAACTCGACAAAGTATCATAGTGAAGAAACTGACAAAGGTAACTTCTTTACAGTTCATGTAAATTATGATATTATAATGTAATATTGATTATTCTAACACGACCCGCATTTTTCGCTATTGAACATAGAAGAACCGAAAGTGTGTGTTTATGCTATAAAATCACTGTTTGGCGTTCTACATTTAGACATGTGACGTAATCATTATACACGTGACGTAACCACTAAAATGTGACGCGCTGAAATTAAGAACGGAAACAAATCAGGCTCAATTTAGCTTCATAATCAGGTACGGCAGCATTTATTTGTTGATGTCGTGTTAGAAAAGAAATATTATATCCAAATCGGTGATTTTATTGCTTGATAAAATCACTGTTTGTCGTTCGGATGCGCATCATTATATCAATCGGGCTACGCTCTCGTAATATAATTCCTCGCATCTGAACTCCAAAGAGTGATTTTATTGAGCAATAAAATCACAGTTTGGGATATATATTTTTAATTGAAATATCTGCATGTTCTATAATTCAATAATATAAAATTAAAATATGATAGACATATAAATATTGTAATAGATAATAGCTTAAGTATTAATATCATACAGGTTGTTTACAAGTCAAACTATGTTAAAATATCAATCATCTTGTCCAATTGTAACACAAATGTCATGAAATATTGGCGTAACATATGACATTATGAGTAAAACAAATATTCAGTCAACATATGACATTATATGTAAATAAATATTGGCTCTACAAGTAAATGACATTATACGTATATCAAATAATTGGCTCTGTATATGACACTACAAATAAAACAAATATATATTGGCCCAATCAGTAAAATAAATTTTGGTTCTATTAGTTCAATAAATAATGGCACTATCAATAAAGCAAGTATTCTCTATCAGTAATTATTACAGTCATTTTTTTCTAATTTCTGAAAAAAAAATTCAAATCATTTTCTTTTGCAGGTAACATGCATCTTGTCACATTACGCTTGTTCGTCTTTGTTTCCATTGTTCTGATAATGTTTATTGTTGCCACCGGCTGCTACCGCCTCAGGAACAACTGCAAAGAACGAGTTTTTATAAATGAGATTTGAACATCGTCTGATGTAGGTGAATGATATATGAATAGAGGATAGCCAATGACGGACTGCAGAAGACGTAAAGTTTTGTGAAGTTTTATGGAATTATGTGGTTATGAAAAATTATAGAAGCTACAATAGAAGCGAGTTCTTTGGAGTCATAATTGAAGTTATGATGATCAAGATCTGGATAAAACTTCATAAACTTATGAATAAAAATTCTTGATTTTATGCCCTCATAAGTTTGATACAATTTTACGCAAATTTATGCAAATTTACGAATGGCCACTATGCCACCTTGACAACTAACCAGATGATATTTTAGAAGAAACGGGATAAGTTTGTACAAATATGATTTTTAGATGTAAATTATTATTATGATCTTTTAAAAATTGATTCTTAATGTTACATGAAAAGTTTTTTTTTATTCGAATTAAACTCTTAAGTTTTATGATTGAAATTAACTTCGGTTGAAATAAGCAGTTTAAACTGTATAGGTAAAATGTATCGAAATATTCTGCCTGAGACTATCACTGTAACCTGCATACATAAATATAACAGAATAAAATGCCGTTTTTTGTTCTCGTACATATTAATGAATTTTTAGAGGACCTGATTTCATGTAAGGTGTATTAATATTGATATTTGTTAACAATGATTAAAATATATGATTACAAAGATTTCTACACGCGTTTTTATTCCTTTATGAGTTGTAATGCGCATGTATTCTTATATATTCTAGCTACTAAAACACATACATGTACAACATTCGGGAAATATAATAAGAACAAAGTTATTTTGTAAAGAAAAGTGAGGACAGATAAATACATGTATTAAATATTGACAATCGCAATGTACTTTTGGCAATGATTGTTTGATATTACATCAAGATAATTTCCTTCTTACATGTTTGTTCGCCGGTATTGCTTTCAATCCAGATAAAAGTGATTATGTAGTTTTCCAGTTTTCATTATACATGTATAGCTTCATTCTATGTTATACAATTTAGTCATGACAAAAGCGGTTTATCATCAAATGATAATGTCATTTATTAACACTGTTCTAATTACTGAATTATTACAACAATCGTGTTGTAACGGAAACGATAATTCGCCAAGTTCCGCAAAATGTTAGGAAATAGAAATCAAAATGAAGAACTTTCGCTATATAGATCTAGTTTTCATATAGATATATAGACAAATATTTAACAGTTTTGTAGGAATTATATAAACCTTGTTTTACATAATGATAATCATATAATAACAGACATGAACATTTTTACGAAAGTAAAAGGGGCTTGGCGATCTCTCACCTTCTTAGTTCTTATTCTGTGTATGTTTCTATATATCTTTATTACTCATTTCAATATCACGAATTTGAACTAAACTGCTGGAAAGGAATAAATTAGTGACTCCAGTCCTTTATGAAATGTTCAAATAAACTTAACCAGCTTCCATTTTTGGAACAGTTTATTCCCTGCGGTCTGGAGACCGCAGGGTATTGGTACGCGTTTAACTTTTGAGGCATGGAGGAGCACGTGACCTGTTTTCGGTACATGGAGGAGCATGTGATCTGTAAACCGTACATGATTGGTTAATTGACCTTTTCGGAAACCTGGATAAATACCGTTTGCCGATACGTTACGGATAATCCTCTAGGGAATAAGACACCTAATTAAGAACAAAAAACTATTACGTGATATATTTAATTTTCTATAATTATGTTACCGTTTAAGGTGGAAAAACTTGAATGATGTGTTTGAAAATTATCAATGTTTCTTTAATATGTATCTCAAAATGTTACAAACAATAAATTGTTTATACTGAAAATCTACAAAATTAAAATATTCGTAGTGGCATCTGCCATCATAAATACTTGTGTGTTTACTTTATTATTTTTTTTTGCTCGGAATTATTCATAAAATGGTAGGCTTTTTTAATTATTAAAAAAGAAATAATTGTTTTATGTTCGACCTTCTCCGGTCATCAACGGTCACCAGTTTCCAAAGACCTTCTTCTATATTAATCGATTACTGTCAACTTTATTCCTGATACAAACGTTTATTTGTCCTCGCCCCCCCACCATTGAAAATAGTTAAATGAAATATATTTATATCATTAAAAACGTTCCCCGCAGGAAACCATTTTACTTGTTATATATTGTGGGAATATCAATAGCGCCGTCACATATACCATTTCCGCTGTGAACAAAAAGTAGACGTGTAGTATAACGCATATTTCGTTTTTAACGGAAGTTAATGTAGATAAGGAGCGACCTTCTTGTCCAGTTTTATGACTAAAGTTCATGATTGATGTTTTATTTGAGTTAACATTGTTATCAGTGTTGCTGTGTTACCATTTTTTTTTCGAAAGGATTTTCGCTATCAGTGGCGTACCTACCGATTAAAAGAAGAGAGTTTCGAAAACTAAAATATCAAAATGAAATCAATAATTTGGGCGTAGATTGATCAACATATTCATAGCTGCTAATCGATTGTATATGTATGCTTATGATGTTACCTTATTCGAAGATGCGTTAACAATCAAGAAATCAATTATAAGAAGAGGGAGTAAGCACATATGAGCAAATTTTAATAAAACAATTTCTTGGGTATATCAATGCTTAAAAGAATCAATGTTATAATGCTAATAAGCCTTGTCAAAATCAAAATAATGATAAGAAATTGTCCAATATATGACAATCATTTTTTCACAAGAATAAAAATTAGTGAAAACTAAACATTTATTTCATTTTTTTACATCTAGATCTATATGCAAAATTAAGATCTTGTCTGCAACTTGGTGTTTGCAGCCAAATGGAAGGGAGTTAGCTGTATGGAATTTACCTTGTTGCTATAAGTCAATATATTATTTGTTAATTTAGTAACATTCGTTCATCTTATATTCAATTAAAATTGTGTAGAATAGTTTGGGCCCTATGAATCAGATCTTTGCCAGCATCTATCATTACAAACCAAACTCAACTTCTGTTTATATGACCGTAAAAATGAATACATGTATCTACAAAATATATCACTACAGAAAGATGTTTCTACTATATTATTTTATTGTGTATAGAAATAGAAATACTTCTGCAAACAATGACATATATATATTCTTTTTTTATAAGTAATCTCATTTATACATATTTAAAACATAGACAAATATACAACGAAAACAATGTATAGCCATATTAGACACGTCAAGTACGTCCTAATTCTTTTATTTTCACCAACTTTAGATAACGAGTTGGCGAGCATCCTTTTATGTGCGTGAGGCATTTAACGTCCTGATGAAATATCTTAAATATTTCGAATGGAAACTGAAAGAGTAGAGAATAAAAACTGTTAAGGACAATATTTATTTTCTTCAACATTGACATAATACGCATTTAAAAATATTTAAGGAACCTTAATGATCGTTCGATACTACATCTTAGCTGATAAATACGATAACATTTTGTTACACTAAAACATTTAAACTGTTGTGTTTGTATTAAAACCATACAGGTCATGTTAAAGCAAATTTTTCCTTGATTGTATCTCATGTTAAGTTATGATGAAACAAAAGAACAATAACAAAGAAAAAACTTGTTAAACATTTTTTATCACAATAGAGAGACACCTGGCTATGTTTTGTTTTTCTAATACATGTAGTAAATAACTTTTGAACTTTTTAAAAAATTGTCAATGTTAGACTTCGTGCAATTTCTCTTACATTCAATACATGTACTTGATGTCATTTTCATTACTGTAGATAAAGACAATAGAAGTACAATTAGTTTAGATGTCCCTTAAATCCCTTATTTTAGCACATGTAGCTATATTTTATGTATATCTCTGGCGACCCTTCGACCAAAGACCTGCACTCGGCGTACACTAAAAATAAGCCGAGGTACGCCCCTGGCTATACATGTACAAATGTTGCGTCTTATTATATCGGTGGATGTGGTTACAAGCAGAAGGTCGAAGGACTTGCAGTTTGCTTTTATCGTATAACTGCGGAAAAAAATAGATGTTGTCATATTTATTAAGATATAGATAGTAAATATGCATGGACTACACTGGATAGTGAAGGTAATACTTTCATAAATAAAATACCGAATTAAACATCTTCTATTAAAAACGACACTTCCTTATGGCTTGTTATGATGTGTTCATAGCTTATTCATAACATACAAAAAATAAGTTTATTAAATATAAATATGAGTAAGTTCATGTAAGTTTTGGACATACATACATAAGTTTTGGACACAATTAAGAAATTTGATAATATTTTCCATTTAATGGAATCATGAAATTGTAAGTGTTCTATATTCTATATTCAATTTGTTTTTTTTTTCTTGTAGAGAATGGATTCTGCGATGGGTAATTTTATTACTGGCACTGGTGGCGATAGATCATACCTGCATAAACATGGTAAATATAATTATATATTGGCAACACACCTTTATTCAAAATCCATCTCTGTGAGTGTAAGGAAATTTAGGATTATACTGTTGCATTCAAGTCTAAAGGGAAAATTGATATCTGTTGTGCAGATGCACAGAAATTAGTTGTAAGAACTAAAAGATGTAACAAAATAAAGCTTAATATCTCAATCAATTATTTTATCATCATTCAGAAAACCTGTGTTTTATTTCCAAATTATGTATGGTATTCGTTTTTTTGTATGGTCGAACTGTTATTCATTTTAATGATATAATTACTAAATCTGGAGCATCGGTAGCCACGAAAAAAAAAATATTTTGAATATATTTAAAAAAGTTATAGATACACAAAAATGTAGTCATTAATTTTCAGATAACCAGAAGCTGGAAGAATTCAGTGATGCGGATTGGCTGTTACCTCTTGCAATCTTTATAGCAGTAATATTACTCATAGCAATTAGTATCATATCTCTAAAATGGTGTATTTTTCGACTTAAAAACAACAGCAAGATAAAGTCTCTTTCACCGAAACAGCTAATAGTTTAAGAAAACCTTTCAACAAGAAGCATACTTAAAGAAGTTTGTTTCTATTCTTCATTGAAGTAATTGACAAACTTGGAAAGTATAGAAACAGCCCAGAAGAAGGAAATCCAAGAAGAGGGAGCGAGAAAGACTTTGGTGTTCTCTAAAAGTCTGTTTTTCCCTCTATTATTTTTTTTATAAATGGTATCTTAATATTGGGTTTGATTGTTAAGACACTGTATCATTTTAGCTATTAGAATGGTCGACAAATTATTTTTTGCCAGTTGTATATATTCTCATTTTGTTCCATACCAAGGTTACGTGGTAGAAGTATATTTGACAAACGGAGGAGGAGTTCCGAGGAGTTCCGATTCATACATTTGTGATTTAAATGTATATGCCAGTACTAAGTGATTTGTAGCATTGTCATATATCGTATGAACCTTTGAACATATGAGACAGTAACATTAAAAAACATTTTCTTCAGTTCTTTGACAAACGTTTTGATTATGATTTCCTATACAACAGGAAATACTTCTTTAATAGTTAATAAACACACTTGACTATTGTGTTCGCAATAAAATTTGGAACGTTAATTTTAATAGCTATCCTGTGAAATACTTTGAGGACACTGTGCTTATTGTTGTGGTATTATCATTTGCTATATTTAGATTAGTGTTTTGTTATTGTTAATATAAATATTATAAATAAACTATGTTATTTTTAGTATATAAATGCGTTTTTTTATTCACATTTCCTAATGCCTTACTTTTTTCCCTCTGATACTTAAATGATGATTTTGAATATTTGTTTTGCATAAATTGAAATAAACATTTCTGAGTTGTAAGTTTAATAATCACAGATCAGTGCAGTATTCTTATTTCCGTCAAGAGTATGACATGGCCGTGCATATATTTTATTTTGAGGGCATTTGCAGTAAACAATCATACCGTTTAAATTGTCCAGTTATATTTTATTTAAATGAAGTTATTAATTTTTACTGAAAGCAGTCTAATTAACGTATGTGATAAACAGAATTTCATATTCGTGCATGTAAATTACTAAATTTAATTTTATTCTAACGTTACATGTTTAAAATTCAGTTTTAGTTTATACAAATATCATTATAGTGTTAGATTGTGTAGGAAGCTATAAGCTTGCTTGTAGACACGCCTTCAAAGTCATTACTGGAACCAAAAGTACTGAGCAATGAGTGTAAAATTCCTTGCTCAAGAACACATAGGTATGCTCATGACGGGAGTTGAACCAAGTTGCAACGTGGCTATCTATCATTTGACCACCCTGTCGCCGCTAGTATTAAACCTACTCATTAAAAAAACCCTAAATGATTTGAAACAAAATGTGTAAAAAAAGTTACAAACGCTTGATAAATGTTGATTCATTCGCATGTGCTTTTTATTAATACGGATTGAAAGTAGTTCTAGTACATGATTTCAGTGGTAAACAAAAACACATAGAAGTAGTGTACTCGTAGGTAACAAATGTATTTACTTTATATCCAACGGAAAACAAAGTTAGTGAAACTGAGGCTCTATGCCCATTGTCAACCAATTGTAACCCAATCAGATGTATCGACAACAGGTAAACATGTTAACATAAAATGAAAACTCTTCAGACTGCCTCTCGCTGTCCATTTCCGTATCAAGCTTTGTGCGACGTTGTTCAAAGTGATACGACTTCAAGTCGTCACACAAATCTGGCGAGCTCCGGTAAAAGTTATGTTTGCCTTACGTTTGATATTTGTAATGTTAGTTTTACAAATCTTCGGAGAATATACAAAAAATATTGAATTCATTGTCTTAAACTTTGAATTTTCAAGGAGTTATTATTTATTTTTAGAGAAGGTCTACGTATTTTCAAATCACCCATCGTATAACTAAAAAATTATGCTATTAATAACAAAATCACACACATTATTAATAAATACTAAATGGGGTTTCTAAATATTTTTAAGTATATTATAATGGCAAGTCTAATCATAGCAAGTGTCACTCTCGTAATAACAGAAAAACCACAACTCAGTAAAAAAGAACAACAACGAAAATGCAACAAAGCAGGAAGTGCAAAAGTTAAACAAATGAGATTTAATATTATAGTTAATGATACAAATAAATATTACGTTACATAAACAATATATACAGACACACTTTATTTGTGCGTTTAAATAGAGAGATACATACAGACAGACAGATACAATGGAAAACTACACAAGTCATGCAGAGGTATCTATGAATTATACATATATTTTCACTGAATTCATGTATGTTGAAAAATACAGTAATAAAGTAATTCTTTGTAGTTCCAGACTAAGCTAGAGTTGAGCAACAGGATATGTTCACTAAAGTTTCATTGTCTTCTTTCCCCAGCAAAGCGATGGCAATTTATTTTGTAAATAACAATATTTTGGGATCTGTCCACTTAGTCAGCTGACTTACAAAACATTTACGCCACATAGAGTATAGGGCTCTATACTTGTAAGAAAGTCTCCAACATGTTATTGGTGAAGCATGTCATTTCTTATCATATTATAAAGGCTATTCTCTTTTTATTTCAGAAACAAGCCGGTTTGCTTCTTCATGTGAAAGGTATGGAAACTTTTTATACTTTGTAGCGTTCATTTAAAATCATGAGGTGATCTTTTCAGCCAGGTTTTTAACAAAGATCACTGCTTGTAGCTTTTTATTGTATATTTTTAGATTTAACAGGTATCCTGCACTGATTGAGATTGACCTATACGCGTGAAAGTTTTACTCGTCTATATGTGTTATAAATTTTATTAATAATTCAAAAATTTTTCAATTATGATGATCCTTTCTCCAAATAAATGTAGGAATGAAAAGAAGTTATCAAGACCAATTTATGGAAAACATATGACTTTGGTTTAATTTCAACTTTTCGTCGATAAATGGAAAAATGCTACTTTATATTTTACATGGTTCGATGAAGGACATCTACACATCGTTTGTCACATTTCTGCTATATAAAACTTTAATAAAAAGATAACAGAACACTCACGGTTTAAGTAACCTATCACCTTAACGCAAAAAAGAATCCCATGTGCGTGTTTAAGATACTATATAGTAACTATGTATCAATAAAGATAATTGGGTTTCATCCCAAACTTATTCTGAAGGTTTTATTTCGTGGCCCGTCAGCACTTTTCTTTTTTTCTATTTTAGGGTCTGAGTTGAGAAAAATATCAGATTTGAGCT
Organism: Ruditapes philippinarum; assembly: GCF_026571515.1. NCBI lineage: Eukaryota > Metazoa > Mollusca > Bivalvia > Venerida > Veneridae > Ruditapes > Ruditapes philippinarum. Next base: position 425,674 of record NW_026859220.1, read on the forward strand.
GAGATTTTGACTTTGAGAACGTTAATGAAAGCCGAGCCAGATATATAAAAGAGAATTTTGTAAAATCGTTTTCCTTTGTCATTTTATTATCTATATACTTTTTCAGATGATGACATACAGTATAATGACTGGATGATACCAGTTTTCTGTATAGGATTAGGTCTCCTGATACTTTGTTGTATCATCGGATGCTACAGAACCTGTAAGAAAAATCATCGCTAAAAAGTAAACCGAGTTAAAGTCTTATAAATTCTCCACGCTCAAAATTTTATTTCTGCTTCGATATGATTCACAAGCAGAAGACAATAACAATAAAAAATCAACAAGAAAACGACTTACAACAGTAACTATTATAGGGGGATATACGTTGTTCTCGAAATGCTGCACTGTTTTAGCAAAGAAACGGTTTAAAAGTGATCAAAATGTAAAAAAAATTGGTTCGAATAAACGGATAAAAAGGCAGGTTTTTCCTCATTGCCTGAGTTTACACATCACCACACCTTAATTTGTAATTGAAAAAAGGTTCTTTTTGGTACTTTGATTATTCATAAAATTGATTTACATTAGTTGATGTGTGATGGACTAGTGTATCTAATAGGAACAAAAACATTCTGCTCTACGTGCATGGACGACAATCTCAAATGATTTCTTAAAAGATCAGTGTAAATTTCACAAACCTAATGCGATTGTTCATAAAATACAACGAAATGACATTGGTGATAGAACCGGATATGACAGGATTATTCGATGAAAGTGTAAAACTATCTTAGATTGATATTTTCAATACTGTTGCATGCCTTATCAAATGAATCTGAGAAATTTTCCAAGCATACCTAGTTTTTTTACATCAAATCTAGCAAACAAGAAAAAAATAATAGGAGTTAGTTCGTTACTTGACTAAAGTGATGATATAGTGGCATGCATTAAGGTATTATAATATTTATGCAGATAATGTATTGTCAATTTGTGTAGCGGCGTGCTTTTGTTAAGTTTTTTATTCTACTAATAATTATTTACTATCTTTTGAAACAAGTCGTTGAGGCTGTGACCTGGGTTATTTTTCTTTCGCTGTTTGTTGCTGAAAATCAGTGTACACGTGTTTCGTTGTGTTTATAAATATACCCTTCTTGTAATCAGTTTGAAGTGAAAATTTGTGAATGTAGTAACATCGAAATATAAGACGCCTGCTTGCATTAAATTATCACTACTCTTAACAAATGTTTGTATCAGTAATATATGTTTTTTTAAGACTGTAAGCCTTTTTTTTACAACATGTATATTGATAAAGATTTGACATGCATTGTATATACAATAAATTAAACAGAGAAACGATTTATTGGTTTTGTTGTTTTATCTTTAGAATTATTATTATTTGGGGAGCCATGGCCTAGTGGTTAAGGTGCTACATCTCAACTCAGGTCTTTAATCGGATCACGACCATGCTTCTTCATATGACACCAGTACTAGTTCCAGGGAGCGAACTTGAAAGTGATTGATATAAATTGCTTGCAAGAAATGGTTTCGCATTCAAGCTTAAATAAATATGTTTAAACCAATTATTTCTATTATAATGATAAGACAAAATATTCTGAAATCACGGCGATTAGAAGGTGTAAGCTTACTTTAGTCATAATCTTCAAAATGATAGAAGTTCTATTTTTAGATACATTATACAGTCACATTCTATTTATAGATTTCATTTTTATCATTGATATTCCGGGTTTACAGGTAATTACAAAATTTACTGCTTAAGAGGTTTTTACAGACAATTACTCCATTTAGTGTACGTAAATGAAAAGTTCTGGCAATAAACCAAAATCAAAATGCTTTTAAAACTTAATTTATGTTTTTGAAATGCTACAACGAAAACGCTTCGTGATGAAAACGATTGGTGTTATTTTAAACAGCAACAGCACGGACTTAGTTAATATTAATCAGGTATATTCATTTTTAACATATATTCTTTAAAAACCATGCTTGAACGTAATTATTAATTTATTAATTGCATATGAATATACTGAGTATCAAATTACTGCTGAATTATACTGTTTAAATGATTATTACTTTACTTACATTAATGTCAAAACATTTGGCTATTAAGATAATAAAATTAAATATATAAGTAAAAATATTTTAGTATATTGAATGACTAGTGCGTTCAAAGAATGACAAATATAATTTAAATATATTCGTTTTTAGGGAGTTTCAAACTCGCCAGGTTATGAAGAGGTTGATTCCACCACAGGTAATTCATAATCTCATTATAATCTTCATCGTTCGTAAAAAGATATTTATTTCATGATCTAGACTGAATGTTAAAACTATTGTCACTAAAATTTCTTTGTTTTTTAATCTTAGTTTAATAATATTTTTATGTAAACATTTAATATACACAATATGCAACTTTACAAATATAATCATCAACTGTACATTCAAATAGGTTAACAACATTATTGAGGGCCCTTCCCTGCATGTTGTTTTCTATTTATTAGTATCTATAAACTATCACCTATTCATTGAACATTCTACTATAAACAACAGATTTTTGTTATCCACCTGTGTAGGGCACATGACATAAAATGAATAATTTTGTATTGTAGACGATGTCGAATTAGTGGTATTGCGCTTTCTGTTCTTTATACTAACGGTAATGGTAATGTTTGTGGTCGGCCTTGGCTGTTACCGTGCAAGAAATAAATGCAAGGAACCTGCTGTAATAGATGATTTATGATTGTAAACTATGGAAGAATATATACAAATATACTAAACAGAAGGAAAGAGGAATGATGTCAACAGACGTGAACATCACAATGTCCGGGTGAGGTGAATATTGATATAGAAAAGGATGAAGAGAGAGGAAGTTGTTCACATATGATAAAGTTTCAAAGAGTTATCATGCTTCAATAGCATTTCTTTGTGGTTGTACAATAACAGACATTAGATAATCCATTTCGAAAAGTGAGAATAAAAGCACATTTAATTGCTAAATATTATGATAAATCATATTACGAAAATCTATATAATATTGATTAATAAAAGGATATCTTTATATCATTTGTAAATTGAGAGGTTGATTGACTATAGTAAATAAAATGTGCACACCATTAAATGTTGTTTTTTTTTCTTTTATAACTTTTATTCCATTAAATACTTAAAAGAATATATTGCATTTAGCGGTAGTGTTAGTACATATATATCTTTCGATGCTATACCCCACATTTTCCGTCGTTAGTGCATAAAAGATAAAACAGTGTTCTACGTGTTGATATAGAAGCAATATTAAATGAGGCCTCCCGGAAATTATTTTGTTATCATAAAATGACAAGTTGTATGAAATATAACCATATTAATTGTAAGATTTTTTTTTGCAAAAGTTTATTTTAGAGTAAAGTGATATCAGCTTAAAATGATGCGGAAATAGCGCGGAAATAGCGTAGGAAAGTCCCTTAATATTGAAAATCCTGTCACACATGATCCTGTCGCACATGTTTGCCGATCATAAGTGAAAGTGTCATCATCACATGCCTCGGCGACAATGATCTGTTTTTATTTATGAATCTTTACTACATTTATTTATAGATTATATTTGCGTTTTATATTTCGCATGGTTTATAACACTCGTTACAAGTGAGTTGTAACAGATATTTGTATAGAGCGCAACAAGCTCAGATATATTAAACATATTTTCCATATACCACGACTTAAATATCAGACGTAGTGCGTTGGTACATTTGCGTTTCAAATACATTGTCTTTTCGTTCAACAAATAACGCAATATTATATAGCTACTTCCGAAACTCATATTTCTATTTTTAGAATACACATCAAATTTTGTTGTTCAGAAGGTCAAACATTTTCCTCATACTAACCTGCAAAAAATTTATATGCACTTTTCATATGACTGTTCCTATTGTTAACTTGCCATAAACACTCAATAGAATTAGTATAATAACATCGATAACACTGATGATAGAATGAGCAATAATGTTGATTATGGTGATAATAATAATAATAATAATAATAATAATAATCATAATAATAATGTTGATGATGATGATGATGATGATGATGATGATGTTGTTGATGATTATGATGATGATGATCATCATCATCATCATGATCATCATCATCATCATCATCGTCTTTGTTAACATCATTATAATCATAATTATAATGAGAATATATAATTATATTATTTTACGTCTATATAAACTGTTTATACGTAATAACCTGGATTTAAGGACATGTTTGTATTTATGTTTTCATGATTCAATGTTTTGATGACTTCATCTAGGTCAGTAGGGCAGGAATGTAAACATAGCGGAAAACCACATGGGAAATTCCAATTGATGTGGTAATGGGATTCCAAGCTATTTTAAGATATGCGTTTGTAATTGTAAATATTCATTCCGCTTGAATTGACACTTGACTTATTTTACATAGATGTAAATACTTCGGTTAGCACAATATCTTATATCACTCCCATATGAATCCTAAATTATGTTATATATGTATAGTACACCAAATATAAGTAACTCTAAGAAACGAAAATGGAATCAAACTCTGACACCTATGACCATAGACGCCAGTGAGTCAAGATTACGACAATATGTACATTAAAGTTTGTAATCGTAATCTACAAAAGAATTCAATTAATAAACCATTTATGTTTTGAAAAATTAATCATCTTTTAAAATAGATTAATAGATGTTATAGTGGAAGTGTTAATCACTGTCCAGATCCGTGATAGGGTATTTATAGAAACACTTGTAAAGGAGGAAAGTCCCGTTATTGTGTTAGTATAAAAACATAAAGCATTAGGAGATGCTATACACAATTGCAATCAACACCGAACAACAGCTCAATCGCAAATAGCAAATATGCCTGAACGTCATCGAATAGTAAAGGTAAATATATTGATTTATCTTATTTTTATGATTTAATTGAAGTATGCTTAGTAAGATAACTACGTGTTTTTATTGATTAGATATTAGTCATACTAGACATAAAATTGTTTACAAATGTACAATCTATACAGAATCCTGGTATTTCGTATAGTTAGAGATAAACATAATTAATAATTGATTGAATACGGCAGCGGAACGGGTCAATTATTATTATTTTTATTACCTAGAAGAGAAAGTGAAAATTGTTTAAAAATAATTTTTATTTTGATTTTCAGAGAATGGATTCTGGTATGGGAAACTTGGTGAACAATATTGGTAAGGCAAAACCTTAAGTGTTAATTTATTGTATGATTATTATATTTTATTGTTTTGCAAAGAACAATATACAAGAAATCGATAAATAAATGATGTTTGAGGTAGAGATAATATATAAAAATTACAACAAAGATATTTAGTCAAAATGAAATTATCATTAATGTAGACGGTACGCATTTTTTATGTTCAATTACCTGACCTACATGTTTTTCAATTTAAATTATCAATATATACTTAAGACACAGATACATCATATACAAGGATGTACGACCTTTGACACTTATGTTGTTAGTTACATCTGGTTTCAAGTAAGAGACAATTTCTTTCAACGAACTTATCATTTATTTTACAGATGAACGACTTCCTAAGGATTCAAGCGATGCAGATTGGTTAGTTCCTGTTGGAGTTTTTGTAGCAGCAATGTTGCTTATAGCTGTTGTGTTTGTTTCTGTAAAATGGTGCATCTCGCGTAACAAATACAAGTATCTCAACAGCAAGGAAATGACTGCACCTCCTGATGCACCTGTACAAGCAGTCGGAATTAGACTTTCTGTTGCTGAATAATCGCTTCTTTGTCTATCTCTATAGCATCCTATCTAAATTGATTTTCAATTATGGTCGATACCAGATGGTAACATTGGAATGATGACATATTTCCAATGAAATGATATCCGATGGCATCTCATTGGCAATTACAACCAAACGAGATTCATTGAATTAAATTGTAATGGTTTGTACAGCAGAGGAGAGAATAACTGTTAAATTGACACTGACAATTTCATTGTTTTGCTCGAAGACATGTTCAAGGGTGAAACTGTCAAACTTATTTATTTAGACGAGTATTGATGTAGATCTTTGCAAACTTCTATACGGATATGAGTCTTTTATAAATGACTTTTGTTGATGAATATTTATGGTCTTTGTTCAAAGATAAATGTTTTGTTATGTTTTATTCAGAACTTTATTTTATTACCTATACAAATCTCTTGACATGATATATATTTAGTTGTTATAGGAATCTTTGACACACAGATAATTGAAACAATGGGATGTAAATAAAGAGTATATTTAAACAATATTTTACTCTATAAATTATTCTTATTGTGTATGGTAGAGGTTTATTTGCATAAGTCATGACATGTGTAATATATTGAAATTTGTAGCTACGTTATATACATCTTATTGTTGCGTTAATTTTCTATTCCGTTATGTTACAGTAAATCCTCATTTGTTTAAGCTTATACCTTTTATACTCAATTTTAAGGGTCATATATGTTTACATTCCTTTTATACTTATAGTAGACTTGTTTACGTTTCATGTTATACTTTTTGTAATAAAACAATGTTGAAATATGACCTAAGTTCTTGTGTTGTTTTCTTTATTTAAAACTAAATAATCGCTTGTACAACAATTTTAAACGAAGTTTCATGCGCCAAAATTTAAACGTCCTTATCTTTTTCAGTTTCTTTAAATTTCAGTGCTTATATATGTACGTGTATATGAGTATATATGTTAAGGACACCAATTGTATACATTAAGTATAATATATAGCCAGTGTGTTCACAACGATTTCATCGAATCAATATAGGATCTTGATCAGGATCAATATTTATATTTGTGTTTTGTTTTTGATCTTACATTCAATATTATCTTGAAAGTGGACATAAAATGGCCTAAGTTCAGGAAATTTTAGAAATGGCGCATAATTAAAGGCTGGCATTACTAGCTATTTGCGCATATGCATTATTAACAACGTAAAATTAGGTACTACATGTTTGGAATAATTTGTAATGTATAAAGCGATACTACAAAATACTAAAATAATTGATATATCATTGAAGTATTCATTCCAATCTATAACATTCTCAAACTTTCTGTTTTATGAAATTAAGATAAATTCTTCCGAACGCACTATTTAGACGTTCAAATTGTATCGTATATATTACGAATTTAAGACAGACAAAAATATAATTATTAAGTGTAAAGCTTTACATTTCACAGCATAAAGTTAAGTTTTTGTTTAATACTGTAAATAAACATATCTTAACAGAGCTTATTGATTTCATGTTTATAAATACGCAATACGAACACCTAATTATTTGTGAAAACCAGGTTTATAGTTTCTGTTTCGTTTTACATAAGTACTATTATAGATAAACTGCGTCATGCTTTATGCAATTTTCAATAACTAAAGTCAATTCGCAAGCCAATTTATCATTTAACGTTTCAAATAGATCTGATAAGCAATACAAATAAATAATTTAAGTTCAGATATTTTCTATTAGATCTGGAGTCTTTTTCCTTATGATGGATCCTTAGCAGAATTACAAACGACCATGCTTAACCTTTTGACTATTTATTTTGAAATTTATTTCTTTTTATTAATCCATTACCCGATATACACGACCTTTAATGCCTTTTTCATCCCCCTTTGATTGTTGTCTCAAATGGTGAAAAAACCTTATTTAGGCCCCCGACACTTGTTTTTGTTTGAGAAATGTTATTTAAAAAAGTGACCACTTTTTCGGCGCGTCCCCCAACCAAAAGATACATCAGGGGGTTGCCAGAAGGGGGATGAACCCCTTCTGTTTGGGGGGGGGGGAGAAGGAGAAGGAGACGGCAGTCCTCCTCATCGCCAAGACAATTTTGGACTTGTAAGAGGCTAAAAATGACCCCAGATCGATAATAAGGTAACGTCTAACCAACGCTGAAAAGCATTTGACTCAATCCATTGAGAAGTTGCAGCACTTAGAAATCAATTTTGATGGAAAAAAATAAACGCAAATAGTGATTTTTGGCAATTTTGAGATGTCCCCTCGTTGCCATGGTAACAGGAAATTTAAACCTGGACATGTTGTTACAAAGGCAATGGTCCAGTCAACATTTGTACCAAGTGTGATTAATATTGAAGCAGTTTTTATAGTTTTATAGCAATTTGAACTTGTAACGGGAGACTTTCAATGAAAACAGCCATTTTTCACAAAATGCTCATGAAGTAATTGATTAAAAGAGAGTTATAATTACGTGAACAAATGTAAGTAAAGAAATGTGGAATATTCATACAAATATGTGTGGTATATGCATGTTTTGTTAATATAATTCACATGTGATTCACTAAATACAGTGTACGATTTAGAGACACCCACCCACCTGCTAAAAAAGGGGGAACAATCAAATACAAGCAAAACAGATCTATACATCTGCTTGAATGAATATTTGACGTAGGCAAGCATAGTTGAATACCACTAATTGGCCAATTTCATCAATGTTATTATTAAGATACATACAGTACAGAATTTGCAGACTGTAAATGTGTCAAAAGCTATTGGTTTTATAAATAGAAGTATATTTTAAAGGTTACTGTAGAAAAGCAGAAATATGTTATTAAGGAATATATCTGGCTTGAAACTCATGGGTAGTCTGTTCAATATAACCAATGTTAGTCGTCCAATGTTATGCTTTGTAACTTGTAATTTAATAGTTCGTCAAATTATATTGATCATGGTTGTCCTGGTTTTTTCCCCCACCCCGTCAACGAAGTCTAAATGCTAGCATATTAAATTTGGCACAATTTAAGGCGGAGACGAATTTAATAGAGGTGGAGCAAATGAAGTGAGTGACACTGCTTCCTCAACGGTTAAGTTTTAGAACGATCGACTATAGGCTGGTTCATTGGCACGTATTTATTAGGTAGATAAAATAAGATAATTATAAAAAGAATATGATATTCAAACATGACACTATCACTTCACTTAAACGTTTATTTTAACCCATTAAAGCTCTGTGACATGTTGTTGATCAGAACAGCTATTTGTATCAGAAAATTTGAAAACAATGTGATTTGTTAAAACAAAAAAATGCACAAACTCAAGTCTAAAATTTCCCCCATGGCTATACGGACAAATGCATATCGTGCACGCGCCGTCTAATAACTATGTTTCTATTTTGACAACATGGAATGTTATCTTGCGTCATCACAATAAAATAACGTGAATCACGCAACAAACAGTCTGAAATCTGCAATACTCAGTACGAGTTGTTGATGTATGCAAGCTAAAACGAGAAAATGATCTTATCCTATACATACTGTCCATTATATACTTCCCCAAAACAAAAAGATTGTATTCCTTTTGCTGTATTAATACAATTGTACAAATAACTTTAGACAAAGAGAACAATGTCTTATCAAATCATGACATGAAAAGTATTTGCTGTTCCAAAGATATAAAAGATGAATTCACCAACAACTCAACCAAAAGCGGCTTACTGACATACACGGTGAGAACTGAAAACCAATCCGAGAAAATGTTTGAGTTAGTGCGTTATTTAATTTTGTTCTCTGTTGCGGCAGCAACCATTACTCAACATCATTTTGAGTTTGAAAATGCATTAACTGACGCGCAAAAAGCAAATGGTGACCTTTATAGGATGAGAAGCCAAGCTTCAAATAAGGAAACGCTTTACTATAACTCTCCTGGCTTGGTCATTGAACTAAAGTTGTGTATTGTTCCGGTGAGCGGTAAATCTTTTGCAACAATATACGTCGACAATATTCGTTACTCTAATGATGGAATGCCTGACAAAGTGACTGTTGGATTCCCGAACAATGTGATAGGTTCGTTTTCAAGCAAACCACATTCACACTTTGGTCATTTCTGGAATGTCTTTGAGGATTCTGGACCAATCGGAGGGCCACGAATAGCTGTACTTCTTCCAAAAGGTGAACACACTTTGAGAATCACAGCGGACATAGATAGATATGGAGTCGAGTTGGACAATATCAGAATTAATGTTGACAACTTGGAAAACAAGGATCTTTTTTGTGGACCAAATACTGTCTTCAAACCGGGAAAATAACACTGATGTGTGTGTACCAAGTAAACATTTAAATATTCGGAATATTTTTGTTTGTTTTTAGAATGGTAAGGCATTAAAGATTTCTTGATTCAAACTATTTTGTTTGTTATGCTCGTCCACATACAATAGAGTAGATTGACCATATCGCACAATCGAATAAGGACGTGACAGTTGACGAGTACTGTTTGTATATATACATAATAAACGGGAGTCGAATTTAAACTGTGAGTATATGTCCAGTTTTAATATATTCCTACAAAAGTTCGATGCTATTCGGATATTTGAAAATTACAAATTTTACCATTTCATGTTAAATGTTGAATACTGCTTAAACCGGTACCGTGGACATGGACGGTATAGTGTACGTTCCATTTGCGTCCATAAACAGGCTCAATCAAACCGAGCCTGCAACATTTTCATTTTTTATCGTTTTGGGCGTTCTTTAGCGTTTCCATTTTTCTCTATTCTGATAATGTGAGATCCTGTTAAAAATAGGAAACAACGCTTTAACGTTAACAGTTACCTAGCAAGAATTTGGGACAAATTCGAACAAAATTGTCTATGGGTTCAGACCAGTCACAAATGCATTTGTAGAACATAAGTACAGTTTTAATATTGATACATTAGAGTGATCATTCTGTCATCTATTACTTCAGAACTTGACTCTTGAGGCGATTTTCTTGTTGGGAAAATATATTTTTATGTTGGCAGGTTGAACTATATTACGTTTTATCACTGACCCGCCAACTTATCTAAGCACGTATCCTGGTCTCGTTGTTCGGACATATAAGTAAAAGGATGGTCAGGTTAAGACTTTGATTGATATGGTTGGGAAGGACTGAAAAAAAAAACACGTATTTTGCGACATTTGTTTTTGCAATCTGATATTCCCTTATGTTTCTATACAAATCATCGCAAAATAAAGCTTAAAAAGGACGACCAGTTGGATGTAGGTACAAAAGACCGGTGGGGACATTTCAACTTCATAAATTCCCGATTATAGCTTCATGAATCCTCGATTTCAACTTCACGAATTAACGATTTCAACTTCATGATTTCATGATTTCAACTTCACGAATTCACGATTTCAACTTCATGAATTCACGATTTCAACATTGAGAATTCAACTTCGTGAATTCATGATTTCAACCTCACGAATTCACGATTTCAATTTCAACTTCACGAATTTATGAAGTTGAAATCGTAAATTCATGAAGTTGAAATCGTGAATTCACGAAGTTGAATTCGTGAAGTTGAAATTGTGAATTCATGAAGTTGAAATCGCGAATTCGCGAAGTTGATACCGTGAATTAATGAAGATTAAATCGTGAATTCGTGAAGTTGAAGTCGTGAATTCTCGAAGTTGAAATCGTGAATTCGTGAATTACGTATGTTGAAAACGGGAATTCACGAAGTTTAATTGTGAATTCATGAAGATGAAATCGGAAATTCATAAAGTTATTAAAATGGCCCTACTGGTCTTTCGTATGTAGGCCTTGTAACGTTATCAAAACTTGTAAACTGGATATATACTTACTGTGTAATGTCATCGTCTCCTTTTACGGTATTGCACGTAGATAGGACATGTGTGGTCGTTTGCACAATATGTTGATGTTAACATCGTTTTAAATTTGCAGCAATAAATGGTATTATCGTGAACTTGGTTTTCAGACACGTTCGTGACCGTGATCCCAAAGTCAGCAACTTTAAAATGTTATTTCCCGATTTGAGAAACGGAAGTTCACAGGAAATAATTTCCCATTATATTGTCACACAATCGATCAGCCCTGTATCTTTCACACTCCAAAAGGGACAATTCCTCTTTCAATCAAAATACAAATAAAAGCATAATACAAATACGAAACCATTCTGGAAACAGTTAATTTTTATTATAAACTACACAAAAACGAAACGTTTGTGTAGTAGATAATTAAAAAAAAAGAGAAAACTTGAAGAGATAAATAAATGTAAGTAAAGCACAATATGTATATTGATTTTTGTTGTATGTAAAAATATATCAGTTCTTTAATTTTCTTCCGTGTTACTACTACATTTACTACAGGAGTAATAGAACAAGAGGCCACCGTGATATTTAAAGTTTCTTTAAGATCAGTTTGAGTTGTTTGTAACACAGTGAATGAACGTGTCTATATTTTGATTTTGCAAATATATTTAAATATTAATATATTAGATTTTAATAAATAATATATTAAATAATAGATATTATTCAGTGCTGTTTGAAGCAAATAGATAATTTTAATTCAAATCTATAGTTCACTTTGGTCAACGTATTAAAATCTGGATAAAGGGTGATCCATCGGAATCATTATTCAAAACAAAATAACATGAACATTGCACACTTGGTCTGATTGCGTCTGTACATGAGGGATAATTAAACGGTGCTACACCCCTCACCCCCCCCCAGCACCGACTTGAGCGGTATCACTTTTCAACACTTAAAGTGTTTGAATTGACTAGACAAATTATAACAATACTGATGTGAAGAACGAGTCGATACGCACAATCCACGATACGCTCAATTAGATTATATTTAAGTTCGAATGCACATTCCGTCATGTAACAATTACACATTTCATTACATAAACATATCAAAAATTCGGAATTTACAATTATGAAGATAAAATGTATATGAAACATACTTTTATCTAAATTCACATTTTTAAAAAACATTTTAAAGCAATGCCTGGTGGATATTGAAATTTCCTTTTCGGGATTTATACCATAAACTAATAACTTGTGTGCAAACATTGAAATATTTTCTGTATGACAAAACATCGACATTTAGCGCGATTTTAGCCCGATTAGGGTCAAAAGTGTTGAAACGCATTTCAACTTAAGGTCAAAATCATTTTTTTCCCCAGAAAATAAAAAGGAATCAATATTATCTGTTCAATAATTTTACGATTTAAGGGCCACGATTTATGTATGTTGTGTTCTCAAGCTTTTTGACGTGAGTGGAGTTCCTTAAAAAACGATCTGAAAAAGTTAGTAAATGTGAGTATTAATTGAAACTTCAACTTCATCAGATGTTAAAGTTCGCAAAGATTATTTTGTACAGATAAATAAATTACTGTCTATTAACAAAGGAGGCTAAAATATTGCTGATCTAATATCCCACCCCTATGTTGTACTCAATTTTTTTATAGATATGTTTTCCCTGTAATGTTTTTGTACAGTGAGCAACACCCTAGATATCAAAGGGTTTTGCGAGAGTAAACTTAGTTATACTACAAAATACTCTGATTATAGAAATGCTACCTATATCAAGTATTTTAATATTATTCTGAAAGGATTTTCCAGAATAATTACTACTAGGACAAAGGGAAGTAACTTCAATTCGCAAATGAAAATAAATCGGCAATAAATTATTTCCCTTTAATAGAAATGACATACACATTAAATTGATATCAAATGTAACCTAAACACCTAAACCAGCTTCCTACATGATAATTTTCAATCATGTAACAACGGGTAATCTCGTTGTCATACCGTATTGACTTAATTTACTACACTTTAACTTATGTTTTGAGTTAGTGATTTACCTGATTTTTGTGTGTAAAATTAAAGATTATCATTTTCTTTGTGACTGGATTTAAAGGCAATCAATTCTAGAATGTAAAAATCAGTTGCAGGACGAAGAAATAATATGAGGCGAACACATTATTATAGTATCATTTCTCATTAAATACATTGCCATTTAATATGTAGCTTTTCAATAAAATCTAATTAATGAGTTCACAATCAGCCAGTTAACATTTTCACTTTCTGTTAAATTTGTATTTTTATAAATATTCCATGTACATATATGAGTCTTTCTGAAACCAATGCATGTAGTATTAAACAATTTTATGACACTCCGAACATGAATGCAACATACTTCTTTTTGACTGTAACCGCCCACCAACCCTCCCCCCAAAAAAAACAAAAACAAAAAACAAACAAAAACAACAACAAAAACAACAACAAAACAACAACAACAAAACAGAAAAACAAACCAAAAAAACACACAAAAACAGCCCACATCTTATTATTGACAATTTTCCTTTTAAAGAAAGGTGACTTTGTTATGAAAATCTGATAATAATTCTTGTTTTGAACTATTGTGTATATGAATCTTAGTTGTAAAGGGTTGAAAACAAAAGTATTTATTCAATGCAAATCAATGTTATTACAATGAATTTTATAGAACATGAGTACCATATTTTTATTTACTCATGAAATATGTTTGGTATGACCTCCTATGATAGGGTATTGAACATTAAGCAACAGTTCAATATAGAGGTATTCGGACTTTGCAGCAATTTATTGCCTGCTTGAAAATGAGATATTGTAAAAAAAACATAACTTGTATGTGTATAACTTGGTTTAACCAATATTAATCTACAGATTCACTCTGCATGGCCTGTAGCTTGGTCAATAGTATCGTTGACAAATAGAATTTTATTTATCATAAACATATCTTTTTCCAGGCAAAGATAACCATAGTTATAAATAAAATCATATCTAATTTTTGTACTACTCCAATTTTATCTAAAAAGATCATATAGTTCCTTTATGTTAATCTGACTACATATGAATCGCGTCATTGCAAAACCAACATAGTGCGTTTGCGACCAGCATGGATCTAGACCAGCCTACATATTCGCTTACAAACCCTGTAACAAGTAGAGAAACTGGTAGCGAACAGCATGGATCCTGATAAGACTGCGCGGATGCGCAGACTGGTCTGGATCCATGCTTGTCGCAAACCCATTATGTTGGTTTTGTCATAGCGCGGCTCATATGAATTTACAAAAAAAGTGTCACAGTAAAGGAAGTTTGTCAATATAAAAATCATATATGCATCTTGTGAACCATTCTATAATTAAATGTACATATTTTAAACTATTATATCTGTAAAATATGTATTTCACTATACATATATTTCAACAATAGTAAAAAATATAACCAACATTTTATAGTTATGTTTAGCTATGTTTAACCTAATTGTTTTATTTTGACTCCCTACCCTCACCCTAATATAAATCATAAAATAAATCATGAAGTGCTTTCAAAAACCATGTGATAGTTTACTTCAGAAACAATGAGTAAATACAGGAGGAAAGATTGACCTTATGATGACAGCACTTTTCCTCTACGGATTAACATTATTTTCTAGTACATCTGCTCTTTTTACATTCTTCAGATTTTCTTTTTAAATTTACGTCAATCAATTTGCCTAAATGAACATGAAAATATTACACCTAACAATTTAAACTGCGTATCCGCAATATTCTACAGGCATGAAACAATAGCAAACGATATAATCATATTTCAATATTATTTCATATACACATGCCTGTCAGATCTTTTTGATGGATGTGTAATAGCTTAGCTAAGCTTTGTATATTTTTTCCCATAGTTTTTCTGAGATATATCTTTGTCTAGACTCTGAAATTGAGCGTCCGGGAAATGCCGAGAGTCGATCATTATCTCTGATAATATCTCAAACCCAGCCTTTTCAAATATTTTCTTCGAATACTTTGAAGACCCTTCGACTTTGATGTATGTTGGATTATATTCCAAGTTACAAATCATTTCAACAGTTGCTTTAAATATATTTGTGGCAAGACTTTGTCTTCGGTAGTTTTCTGCAATTGCAAGCGCTTCAATATGAAATGCTTTATTTGTACCATAATGTCCGAAGTAGTCCGCTTTATCATCACATATTTTATTGAAGTATATAGCGTCTTTGAGTGATTTCGTTTGAATTTCATCTATATCATCGTAGGAATGCTTGTCTTGAACGGCTGTGCGAATTACGGCTGCGGCACATCCTGTTTTTTCATCCATGAACATCAAGGACAAGTTAAGTTGAAACGCTTGAAGACAAACTTCTTTCACTTCATCCGTCCATTTAAGACCGGATACTTTATGAACATTTTCAGCAGCAGTAATGAAATGTTCGCGAATGAAATCCAATGCCTTTTGATAGTGTTCAGATGTGATAAGAATTAGCTTGAAACCTGATGAAATGGCATTTTCTCTTGCCCTTTCAAACGCCTGAAAGTAAATTAAAGGAACAATTAAATTTGTTTGCAATACACGTATACACTTAACAAATCTTATTATTGTGCATGTATGGATGGTCTCATATTTGCACCAGTTAACACACATCTGCATGGTGCGTGAAAAGTTAATGTTTGCAACTAATGCGCACCCTGATTGACGATCACTACCGTTTTGCATGGATTTGACCAACTTGTTCATAAATTTGTGTAGTTTTACCCAATTTTTAACGGTGTTAAACTTGGCAAATTTTGTGATCCTGCGCTCGTCATTCTTCAATCACATTTAAGTCTAATAACTTTTATGACACGTAAGTAACATTGCTGTTGTTTACATGTAGAAAAAGTGTTGTCGATTTTGCTGTGTAGTATGCTGCTCCTTTCATACAACATCTGGAGTGCTTTTCTTAGTATATGTCAGAAAAAAATACTCAATCTAAAGTACAAAGCAGAGATCGGATTACCCAGACTACCGTCTACTAAGTCCATCTGCATTTTCTGGTTCAGTGCATACATATACATTTGTACAAAACTGTTATGTCACTGCTGGTTAAAAGTTGATGTTATTTTTTTGCTTTATTGATAGTTTTATAATATAAAATGTTTTAATATATACATGTACTCATCTACGAAATACTGAGAAATATCTATAATAAAATGCGTATTATCATTTTCGTATTTTCATTGTAAAATTTATTTTCACTGCAGATAAACACATTTTCTTCACTCACTTTCACTTGTGTCTAGTCGGACTACATTATTCTACACAAAATTTAACAGGAGGTCTTTCAAATTTTAATAATTAAAAAAATCATAAAAAAAACCCCAAAAAACAACAAAAAACAAACAATTATAAAAAAAAAAAAAAAAAAAAAAAAAAAAAATTAAAAAAAAAAAGAATAAAAAATAATAAATAAAATAAAGGAGAAAAAAATATATAAAAAAAACAGAAAATTCAAGTTTTTTTTTCTTTAGATACACTATCATTTTCATCTTGTGGTACGAAAATATCATATGTCACTCGTGGCCACCACCACTCATCAAAAAATTATTAGTTATTATTATTTATAGAAAAAAAACCCTTAAATATCCCCTGTGTATTAATTATAAACAGTGAACTCATACCGCGTGACATTGACCTCATTTTTGTAGTGAAACGGGCAATGAACCTCCCGTTCGTTATTCTATTATCACATATGACCAAAAAGAAGCGAATCCTAAGACACAAGTAGTATGTTATAAGTATATCATTATGATTTCAAACTATTTTTCAGCACTCAAGGACAAGCCAGGTTTTTCATGTTTTCAACAACAACAACAACAACGACGACGACGACAACAACAACAATAATAATACTACTACTACTACTAATAATAATTATAATAATAATAATAATACTAACTATTAATATTATTAATATCATTATTAATTATTATACCGAATTTATATCTATCTATTATTATCTATATTTTATAGATACAAATATATACATGCATACCATTCCTTCATTTGTGTTCATTTCGATAAACATATTAATTTGGAAATTAAATAATTAATAATATTAACATAAGTATTTAAAGTATATATAAACATGTGTCCTAAAAAATGTTGATAATGTTGTCCTGCTAACGTTTTTTTTAAAAACCGTTAAACCATCGTTTGTACTAACACAGTATAAAAAAAGATTTCAAAAATTTCTAAAAATCAATAAATACATATTGTTTCATAACTTTTGTATTTTGTTGAGTGTTAAGTTTATTACATCCATGTCGTCTTCTTTTTATATATCATAAAGGTGAGTTTAAACATGCGTCAAAGGCGATATAGGTCAAATCACAACACTCTTCAACTAAAGAAAAGGTCAAATCAATGTAGTTTATACGTGTTTAAAGGTTTACCTTCAAAGACGATATAGGGAAGTCACAATACAACACAAATAAAGTGAAAGGTCATTCAAATGTAGTTTATGTATACATGTTGAAATGTTTAAAAGTACAACATCTACATGTTTATGGTTATGGCGAGTATTGGAGTCAAAAGGTTATTCTAAATTTATTTCCTAATATATTACCTTTTACCTTGTTTGGTATTTCAAAATGTGTATGATATTAAATACTTTAATTTTATTGAATACCCTACCTATATACATGCATTTATTTATTGTGATTTTGTATCCAAAAGTGTTCATTGTCAAATGTTTAATTCTTAATATGCTTAAACTGAAATTTAATACGAAGTTCAACGTTTAATTTCTAAAAAGGGCAAATATAAATTTTACATCATATAAATGATGTCTTAAGATCATGTTATTTGCTTGTTACATGAAGAAAGAAACTGTAAATGTGAAATTATTTGTCATTAAAGTAGCAAAATGTTAATAAAGTAGTATTTTGAGATCCATTAAAAAATTAATCAATGTAACCATACTAATTGCCAAAAAAAAGCACCGACCCATCAGTCCGAATTCAATGTCTTGAAATTTTGTTAACCACTTATTTTCTCCAACTTACAGATAATCTTGCTCTCGGCTTGGCTATGTTTACCATCCCTTCGCAGCTCAATGAATACACTCACGTAACTTTACACAGTGAACGATAGTGAAACGTTCGACCGGTTTACTAATTCCTTTAAGAAGATCGTTTTTGTATCAGTTTAGAGGGTCTTCATTGCACAATATAAACCCAAAACCCTTACTAAAGCAATATGTCCGCGAGATTTACGTGTGACATGGTCGTTTTCTGTACCGGTGATTTGTTCTTTCTGTACACAAAAGTATATTTATTTGGTAAAAACACCATTTTCTCGAGCCATTTGAGGAAAACACATTTTTCTGAATCCTTTCTAGGTTCGTTTTTGTATCAGTTTGGAGTGTCTTCTTTGCACAAAAAAGGCCCAAAGCCCTTACCCAGAGATTTCCGCGTGTCATGGTCGTTTCTTTGTACCGTCGATTTGTTCTTTCTGTACATAAAATGCATCAATTTTCGCAAAAGACACCATTTTCTCGAGTCAACCGTGAAAACACCATTTGTCTGATTTTTTTGCAGATTCATTTTTATAACAATTTGGAGGGTCTTCTTTGCACAATGTAAGGCCCAAAAACCCTAACCCTAAATTATCAAAATTAAAGCGTCAGCCACATTCTGAATTAAAAAAAATCATTGTATTCGAAAATTAATTTTCAGAAAATGATTGTTTTAGATTAAATAGAAATTAACGCTATCATTCATTTTTTTTATAAAAAATAGTAAGACTAATCAGGATAACATTTCGAGACTGTTTACAAAGTGGCTAAATTTTATTGCATATAATTTATATATGACCACTGATCGCCATGATGACATTGCTCGGTCAATTATCCTTTCAAAAGGTATGGAATTCTTTATTTCGAATTTCATTGGATGCTACATATTATCTTACCATTATATCATGCATGTGTTGCTAACAAGCCGAGGGGAACGTATAACCCTGACGTCTGATCATGCTTTACACTTTTAGTCGTTTTTTTGTAAACTATTGTATTGTTTTGTCCGGATTGAAAGATAGACACCTCCATTTAAGAATAATAGCGTGGAAAGGACACATCGTCAAGGATATTTCAAAGTGCTATTTGAAAACCAATGCACGACTACCGGCACTTGCATGCTGTGACTGTTTCTTCATTATGAAGGTATCGGTCGGTGTATAACTCAGATCCTGAAAAGCTTTCACAATTATCCGAACTTCTTATCGACATCTTGATATTAAATCTATGAATGACATGTCGCCGTCTGTGTGTTGTTTACATCAGTGACGGGCGTTGAAATGACGATCAAATTTACATTGACGTCATTAAAACATCAAGTTATATTTAAGCAGAATTTTAAACAGAAAAACCTATCGACGCAAAATATTACCTTTCGCATTTATTATTAAAATAGAAATCTATAAATTTTGGGTTGGCCCATGAAACATTTCTGATTTTTCTGTGTTGCGTTTGGGTTTTATGAAGAAAATCTACGTATTTTCCGAACATCCCTCGTATCATAAAGATAAATAAAGTAAATGCAAGTGTTATGTCGAAAACAACATAATTATAAAAAAGAACAAACATCTATCAATATCAATGTTTAATATCGTGCTTCGTGGAAGTTCAAGTAATACCATATAATGGGGTTAAAGACTTTGTGACGTTACATTGTATTTTCAATTCCAAAACATTTTAATTTTATTCAAATTGAATACAGGCCAGTTTCTGTTATGTCATTGAAAAGGTAGTATAAAATTATGTGAAACATATGCAAGAAAGGTAAAGATATTGTGATTTTGTTGAATGCAGCACTTTATTTAAACATATGTTATGGTAGAACTTGCGCTAATTTATTTATATGGAATAAAAATGTTGTCTTGACGTCACTCTATTACGCACAGAAGACACCGAAGACGCTAATATTGGTCTTGTCCTTTGTCCACATCTTGTGCGTTTTCTTTATGAGCAGCTGAAATGAAAGTGTACACATTTTTATTTGTATAATAATATATGTATAAGATTTAGTACAACAAAAAGAGCGAGTGGTATCAGATACATAATATTGATATAAAAACCTGTATATAGACATTAAATAAAACGAGCTTTTTATATCTTATGACATCAAAGAGGTTATTATCAAAATGATTTTTACACGTGCGTATTGTAATTCAAATCTGAACATGAAATAAAGTAATTTATTGCTTCAACATAAACTAACGAGTATTCAACATGTTTATTTATGAAAACATATTCAAACGAAATTACATGAATAGGAAAATTATCAAACCTTCTCGTTTGACTCTGACACCGTTGTCAAATTCAGACTCCACTTTCTGCAGACCTGAAACAGAATTGCAGAATATAACAGTTATAACATACAGTCATTTACCCTATTTCTAAAGCATAATTCTTTCATTATATACATTGCATATCGACACAATATATATAAAGAAGTACACTACAAGATGTAGAAATTACTATATCATACAAATATGTCATGAAATAAGTTCTGATGTAGATATATTAGATAGTTGCGAGTGTATTGACTTGCAGTGCAACTCTCTTGCATCTGTAGTTATTGCATCCTTCCTATATCAAGCAAACAAGTGTTAATCCGCTAAATGTAAGTGTAAGTTTATTATTTCTTAAAATAAAAGAAATATCTTAAGCATTTATTTATCTAATAGAGAACGTATTTCATATATTGCCTCACCTCCGCCGCTACGAGTGCCACCAAAATGCAAAGACATTGAATTATCAGTCAACAGTCCAACCAATAAGACGACGATAAAGAGCTTACCCATGACTTATTTAAGATCCGTTTCTCACTGAACACATGAACAAGAATACTTACATATTTTGAGAGTAGTCTTATCATAATAAAGAGTATGCAAACATATGTTACTTCCCATTTCTTTTCAGTAAAACTAACTAATTATCTTTTTATTTATATTACAGAAAGTAGATTTGCTACGTTTTTGTACGATAACTAAGAAACAGAATTGAAAACATTTTTGTATGGCGACAGAAATGTTATGTCGGCTTTTTTTTGCGTGTGGTCCATTAATTCGTCAACAGGATAAGTATAACATTCCATGCAATATCAGTACGATTACATAAAACTATCTGAGACCCCACATACCATGTAATCAAAGCAACATGTTTCATTTTTGCATTCCTTTATACTTTTTTTTCTGTATGAAAACCATTTTAAATAATCTCAAGTCGGCCGTTAAGTGTAATCATAAGATGAAAACGACCAATTAATTTGGTCTTAAGAATAAAAAGATTGTTTGAAAAGATTTTTTTCTGAATGAGATCCATTATGAGCCGGCATATACTGTAAACAGTATTTTACAAATCTTTGCAGGTAAAACGTTTTTACCAAGAATAAATATTATGTTTTTGAACTGAAATGCTGTGAAAATTCCGCATGACCCCTAGTTTGCTTTAGCTGGAATTATCTTGGATGATACTGTACAAGTGACTTTGATTTGATTTGAGAGTTAGTAAAATTGCCACAGGGTTGAATGTTTATATAGAACATATAGTGAAATAAACTGTGGTCTGAGGACACATCAAGACGTGAATGTAGGAAATCAGCCTTGACAATTGTTCTCTTTTACAGTTTAATATCAGAAGCACTAATATTTTTTCTTCATATTCGTTGTATGTGCTCGTTGTTTATAAATTCAGTTGCATATTTTTGTGAAAAACAAAAATAGAACTTAATACATTAATTCACAAAGTAATGCCATGTGTGAAATTCTGAAATGTTTGTCTGTTGCGACAAAGATTGAAACGTCTGGTGGAAGCAAACTTTAATTTGATAACAAGTAAAAAGGAAATGATTGGTATACTAACTTGAAGGTGATGAAATCAAGCGTCCTAAATATATTGATATTGTGTCGAAATATTGGTCACATTTACATAATGTTCGAATGATTTGAGGACGAAGTATTCTGTTTTCTTTTACAAATAGCAAAAATATGTCTGAATTTTTAAACAATGTTTATGGATAAATTGTTAAATATAATCAATTCTTAGTTAAATATTGTTGACTAATTAAATTAAACTATTTGATAAAACACAAGACTACATAGTTGTTTACATTTTACTTAACGGGGAATTTAGGTATAGAACCACTAAATATAATAAAAATCTGAGCAAAGAGAACAATCGTCAGAATCCTTCAAAACAACCTATTGCAAATATATGTATTACATTATAAAACAAACTTAATTGTCATTCAGTTAATCTGTTTTATAACTTAAATGTTTTTTCTTCACGAATATGCATACGTTGTGCCTGTTTTGCAAAAAAAAAAATATGTCCGTTGCGACTGATGCGCTAAAAAATCTCCGTTGCGTAATTTACTTATACCTCTTGTTCCCGTTAATATAAACTGACTCATTGACACATTACTTATAAAGTAAAAAATATATATGATATTCAAACATGACATTATCACTTCAGTTAAACATTTATTTTAATTCCTTAAAGCTCGGTGACATATGTTGTACATCACAAAACCTATTTTTATTAGAGAATATGAAAACAATGTGACTTTGTTGAAAAAAATTGACAAAAGAAAGACTAAAGTATTCCCTATGGCTGAATAGGCGAATGCATATCTACTAGCATCTGCGTGCACGCGGCGTCTAATAACAAATACGATGGCTGATCATTAAGTTCGTGGACAACCTGGCTTGCAATAAAGGCATAGGAGATATCATGTGCATAACCCATGAATAATATAAATGAATACTTTAAACATGTAGTGACAAAATATCATCAAAAAATGACCTGTGTAAATATCATAAACATTTATCGACAACCATGTCTCAATGCTCCCCGCAGGTCCTGCATAATTTAAAGACGTCACGGTCACATCTTCTCAAAATAAACCCCACCCGTTTTTACTCAACATCCATGCCACAGTTTACAAATGTTTCCATAAAACGGTTTATCACATCCTCTTAATACGGACAAAGCAGCTGTATGGAGCTTCTCAAAACATAAAAAACGTCGACCTTTTAGTTCTGTTTTCAGTTTTGGGAATAGATAGAAGTCACGCAGGGCTAAGTCTGGTGAACTTGATGGATGTTCCAAAGTCTCTACATAAATGTCCGGTCACTATTGTCGTAGTGTTAATAAAATAAAATAAAAACAATAATTACTATAATTACTGTAGCATTATTATTATTGTATACTATACTATACTGTACTGTACTGTACTGTACTGTACTGTACTGTATTGTAACGCACCGGACCGTACCGTAACGTACCGTACCATACTAAACTATACTATACTATACTATACTATTGTTTTTGTTAGTTTGTTTGTTTCATTTTTACGCCTTTTCCCAACAATATTTCTGTCATATAGGCGGGTAGTTTCCTAACCATTGTACCTGGAGAGTTACACCAGTACTAGACTTCCTTCCTCCGTGCTGAACTACCAAAGCATCTCCCGGGCATCGAACCCACGCCAGAGAGGTAACTGGATTAGAAGTCATCGACTCTGACCCGTCGACAACGGAGGCGGTATACTATACTATAATTATGTGATAAAACGCATACCTATGAATGATACTCTGCGTTGACCGTTACACCCTGAGACACAGCATGACCTGGCTATCAAAGAACACAATAAATAGGTGTTTCCCCAGTGATTTACAGGCTCGAATCTTGTTGGTGGAGAATCAGTTGTCTTTCGTACTATTTTGTTGCCTAATCTCCTGGTCGTAATAGTACAACCAGGTCGAGTAATGATCATATGGAGAAAACGCTGGCCTTCCAAGTTGAAGCTCTATTAGAACCGACGACTGTGTTCAACACAATAATTATTATTGTTCATTTACTGAACAATTAAGGAACCCACCTAGTGCCTTTACATCGTATGTGTCATTTGTTAGAACAGCGGCACAAGAATACTAAGTAAACATACTTTTCGTTTGAGTGTTTTTATTGAATGTGCTAACAGATGCTAGAAATCTACTTAGTAAATGTCAGTATTAATCTTTTTTTACTATTATGTCAAATAAACTTACGGTCCGTTGTCCAGTTCATAAGAAACCGAAACACACGCAACGCATATATAATGCTCAAGGCTGTGCATGCTGTTTTTGGTTCATGTAATGAAATAAATTTTCCTAAGAATTAAACTGTTTAGATTTGAGGAAACACACAAATATAGAGACTGAAATTATTATAGGGACGAGATCACCCATTGAATAAACAATAATGCTTTCTCAACTCTATGTGTAAATACACATACTTTATTAGATACATTGACGTTGTCTAATGGTTTTCAAGTCGACAACCTGCTATGGGCATATGAATGAATGAATGAATAGTATAATTCATACTAATTCAGATGATGTTACGTCTTCTTTGACACGATTACTCTTTAGGCATATATTTTTTTTCTTCGTCACAATAGCAGAACTAGATCCCCGGTGTTCACGCTCGCGTGGTTTAAATCTCTGACCTCTAATAGACATTCACGTCTGGAACAAAAACACACGTAAAAAGAGTACATAAAACATCATTTATTATAAATATTCTATTTAGAAAAAATACAAATAAAACATTTGTATCATTTAACATCAAATATATGGATTGGAATACTAGATCAATACTTATTTTGCGGTTGCAACTCTTTATGCTCCCATGAAATAGTTTTAAATTCTTTGGTAAATATGGTATGTTTTGTTTCTTTAATCGGCACAAAATGGTAAGCAAATATCAATCCATACACACTGTGTTTAGATTTAAAGAATAATTTCAACAGATATATTTTACAATCAGCATAAAGTCCACCATATCTGTCGCACGGCTGTGCAGTGTCCTTCAAAACATAAAAAAACCCACAAAACTCTACTAGGATCCCTTTATATCAATGCATTAAATATTTATATTTAATAGATTAAATTTCCGTCCATCTGTTCAAATGTTAGACAGCGGACCGACAATTCTAACGAACGGACAACCAGATGTATAGTATTACAACCTAAAATTATATAGAGCGTTTACAAATAGAGATTATTAAGAGACAATTGTTTGGAGTTTGAAACTTAGGGAGCTGTAAATGTCTAAGACAAAGCTATCTTAGACATGCATAAAAAATACACGATAGTATGTCTAAATTATTTACTAAAGTAAGGAACAAAACGATCGGGACTTCATATTGATATATTAATGAAAACAGATATAAGACAATGTACTTAAGCGTATTGTTTTATTGCAGAGACTGCACATTAATAATATCCATACAATCATTATTTTACAGCAGATCGTTCGGTCGCTCTTTAAATATATAATTGTGTATCATTTATTGTCTAACACTTGTCCGGTGTAACTTTCAACCCATAAACTTTCATTGACTTATGTTCTCCAGTGTTTTGAATGGGAAAGTTTCCATTCACTTCATAAGAGTCATAGAACTTTTCATACAATGTCTCAAATCCTTCTCTTTCGTAAATTTTCTTCGAGAAGTTTGAAGTTCCGCCCCCTTTAACATACACCTCATCAAAACCAAGATTACGAATCATTTCCAGTGCAGCACGAAACAGTTTTGTTGCAAAGCCTCGTCGCTTGTATTTCTCTGCAACTACAAGGCCAAGGAAATTAAACGCTTCATCTGTTTCATAATGGTCAAAGAAACGACTCTCGTTCTCACAGTGAGCTATAAAACTTAGAACTTCCCGCAGTGGGTTTGACTTTATAGAACAAAGATCAAGTTTTTCATCTCGACAAGAAATGTTTGTTGTTCTAAATCCTATAGGTTCTCCGCTTTCTTCGTCTATAAACAACAACGACAAATGTAATTTCAAAAATTGTAGCCAGAACGACCTCATTTCGTCATTATATTCTAATCCTACCGCTTTGTTGATTGGTTCATCAGGTACAAAATAGTCCCGGCATAATTCTAGCGTCTTTTCATAATATTCTTCCGTTACTAACACTAATTTGACACCTGGAATGTCAAACTGTCCCCTTGTCTTCTCAAACGCCTGAAAAAGTATTTGATCAATTTAAACACACTATTTATTAATCCTGAATTTGACAGAATCTAGTGCATTGATATCTCTACTTGCTTTGGTACTTCAAACGTAAACGTTAAACCTTTAGCAACAGGAATGCATCAAATGTTCTATGGCTTTTATACAAAAGTTCCGATACAATATCATAATCAAATAAAAGTATAACCGCAGCGCGTAATGTCAGCTAATTTCGTTAAATCAATAAATATGGATAACCGTGAGTCAACTAGTCGATCCATGTTCTTTGTTTTTTTTCTGAAATGCTAAAATGAACGTGAACGGCCTTTATAATACTCTTGGAAGAAGTCATACAAAAGTACACACCAACAATGATTGTCCTGTAAATCGCCGCTATCGATTTGAATATCAGTTATTTTCAAAGCTTGGAAAATGGAAGCTGCCATAAACGTGCTGACATAATCATGATAATTACAAAACTAATGAAAAGCTTGTTTTTATATTTACGATAAAATTGTAAAATTTTATAAACTTTGTATATAACGCCTCTTATAAACATGGCATCAACCGTTAAATAATTATGATAGACACAAATGACAAATATTTGTTAATATGCCATTTTTATTTACAGTTAACTAGATCTATAAAGGTAGAAATAAACATAAATTCACACTAATTTCGTCATTAAGATGTTACATACAGCAATATATATATAAATGTATACATTTTACCTTCTGAATATCCTCCTCTGTTAAAGATTTCAATGAAACTTTCCTCCTTGATTCCATTATTTTTCAATGAAAAGTATAATTATGAAGCAAACAGAGATTAAATCTTGATCAGATATCTCTTATGCATATTTAAACACACGAGCTGGTTTACAACTTTACACAACACAGCTGACATACATGCAGTATCCTCTGTCTTGATAACGCAGTGATTACAATGTAGTTTCTCTGCATAAATCCACATAAATTATTATACTTAAAACTATAAAGTCCTTGTTAAAGGTTTATGTAATTGTCGGTTATATATAATTTCCGGGAAAACGTAGAATCGGCCGGTTATGATATTTCAAGCACAAATATGAGTAGTAATAATAATTTATTGTAGAATATACTCCTACGTATCGGACTGACTACCAAATGTTAAGAAATTTCTGAAAGTAATTTAAGTTATTCTAATTACTATTTCGTTTATCTTTTAAATAAATAACATAGTCTTTAAGAATAGATACATGTAAGGCTTTATAAATTTTTAGTTTAACAAATTATACCTAAATTTCCCAATCCTAAAAAAAATGTTTGTAAAGTACATTTTAATTACTTAATCACATAAAGATTTATTTTGTCTGCGTTGATGTAGCAAACATAACCATAATGTACGTTTCGTTCAATGAAACAGGTTAAGGTTGAATACTAATTTAACTGTAACAGTGTTAATTTTTACATTTTGTTGTTATCTACTCCGATACAATAAATTATTTCCTACTTGTTTAATCCTTGATTTAACTACCTTGGTTGAAAAACCTAATGCATAAAATTAATACAGATGCAAAAATTAATAAATGCGTACAACTCTATGTTATACAAGGAAGTTAACGGTAGAGAATACATTCCATGCAGTGAAGCGCATGTTTATATTTTTTTCTAGCCTACATTGTATAAAAGTGCACAGATAAAACACATGTAGCAGGAAGAAAGAAATATTAACTATTGTGAAAGCTTATTTATTATTGTTATTATTTGCAATTTTCATTTTTTTTCTTAAATATTTGGTGTCCTGATAAAATATCTGGACCGTCATTAGCTTCTTTTACTCTTATAGGTACTCAGTACAGTTAATCTGATACATATCTGTTTACAATTTGCACTTTTAATTAATTGTTTACAATGCGTCAACTAAGTGAGATATAGTTTCACAATCAGCGCTTCTTACTTCCGGCGCTAAGCATCTTAAAAATGATTTGAATTCGTGATTATACATTACAGTACTAAGCACATGTTTAAGAAGCACATGTTCTTAGGCATGAAGTGCCTTTAAGATTAACCCTTAAAAAAGAAGCTGTTGATTCGTCATTTAAGTGTTGTATGTATTTCAAATTGATAAGCATATGTAAATTACTTTTAATTGAAAAGTACATGTTCATGTATATTGTATCGGAAAGTACATTATGTATTTTCTATCGAAAAGTACATGTTAATATATTTTAAAATGAAAAGAAAGTGTAGATACATTTGTATGGAAGTGAAGTTTACTTTCAATTGAAAGTACATGTATTTTGTACTGTATTTTGAAAGTGCTGTGCCGCTATGATAATGAAAGTGTGACGTTTCATATTAAGTTTACAACCTTTTTTCTAACTATACTATACTTAAAACAATTTGTGTACATGTATGTATTCTGTTTAGTATTTAGTATAATCTTACACCAACTTGCAAGATATTGCTACATTGAAATCAAAGAAAAAAGTGAAATGAGAATTCAATAGAAAATAACACAACACTTAAAATATTTACAAGAAAAAATACAATATATTCGTGTTTGATTATTAATAATACAGAAATATATTTTTGCGAAAAAGTACAATCCGAACACGCGTGGCTGTCTTGCTTTGATTTTTAACTAGAAATTTACAAGAGTTACGCTGACAGTTGGTAAATTAATTTGTCGATATTTAAATATGTATAGCAAGGCTGCTTGACTTGAGGTTATAAACACAATAAGATAACTGTTTAACAACTTATAATGCGTCTCTAAATAATTATCATAAACGTACAGTACATGATTGGAAATTTATGTAAAAGTACATTTTATAACTTTTTTTTTAGAAACTAAGAGAATATGTCATATTAACATTTATTTGTTTGAATATATTTAAAATGAAAAAAAAAATGCATTCAAAGGTATAAATATGTATTGCATCATGATTGTGTGTGTGTCTTTCTGTTTTATTTTTCTTCAAAACAAAATAATTGTTTGGATATTTACAAGTTTGTATTGACTCGGGCAAATGAATGAAGCAGAAATTTAATATTCCTAATTTCTATTATTATTTGGAATATCATCACTACATAACATGTATTAACACAAAGCACGAACTGTAATGGTTAAAATCATTCTAGTACTTCTATCCGAACTATAGTAGACGTAGAATAACACATGTAAGGAACCAATAAGCGTGTGATATAAGTGATTGAAATTATCTTTCAGCTTCTATGATAAACTGTCACTTCAATCACAAGAAATTAGATAAAGTAACAGTGTTAAGGTATCTGTGTATTTCATAATAAGAGAAAAAAGGCCTGACCATTGTTTTTGAGACAAAAGAGGCCGTGGCATTATTATTGAGAAACAAAAAGATCGCAATGAAGTGAAAGCAGATAAAACTATCAAATTAAATATACCAAAATAAATATTCCTTTTTTGACAAGGAAAGAACGGTGTACTACACGTCGCTATCTTAAGTGTTTCTGGGTATTGTTACATTATTTTGAAAGCGTGATATATTGATGATTTCCCTTGAAATCTCTTGAAGGAGGTATACTTTCTTAGAACCTATGAAATTGTTTCATTGTTTAGTTTTTCCTCACCCAATGAGAATGTTTACGACACATGATAGCTATATTAAGGACACACTTAGGACAAACTCTAAAAATGGTATAAATAATTTTATTATCTAGCTTCCTTGAATTATATCTTAAGCGGTTTTAAATGGAATACAGCTTAAGTTTTAAGTAAACGAAACTAGACACGTTAAGTGACCACTTATAAAGACACTTTCCGACAATTATGTTCATAACCAATTCCTTTTAAGGACGTATGTTTGCTTTGTAAAAAAGTAATGAATCATTTAGAAATACTGCATGTATTATACATTTGACTGAGGGTATAATAAGCAAGCCCTTTCTTTGGAAAGGTTGATCAAGAGAAGGACATCGCTCTGATCACACGATAGAGGTTAGTTTTCTAATCTGTTTTGTCTTGTTAAGAGATTAACTATATGTCTTTGTTTTGTACGGGCGTCTTTTTGGCATAAATCTGCGTCATATTCAACTTGATTGGTAGCTAAATAAAACACAAATTACACTAAAATGTCAAAAAGAGATGTGATTATTTTCAAATTGTAATTTTAAATTTGAGCAGTAATTAATCATGGCTTATCAATAGTTTTAGAATAAATGGTTTCTATAATATACTCCAAAATTATGTATCTACAATCCAGCTTTCAATTGTCTGTTTTGTTTCACAAAAATCATTTATAATAAAATAAAATAATAAAATAAAACTTTGTACCATGTAAGATGTAACAAAATTTTGTTTATTTTTAATGCGTTGTAAAATGGGTAATGTAATATGTCTTTATAATTTAAAAATACTTTTTTGAAAAATACTAAAAATCTTTAATACTCGTGTTATCCTAAATGATTCCCACCTCATAATATTCAAAATCTGTATTAGTTTATTATTCTTATCGAATTTACTCTGTAAGTTTCAGATAATCAGTCCATACATTTATCTACAGATTTGTCATGATAAAGTCACATTGAGTGTCACTTGACTATCGCCATCTGCATATGCTGCTCATATTAACAATTTATTATTTTTATGTTCTTATTTTGAATTCTGATTCTGTCAGTGCCAGGGGGCATAGACGTAGCCTGCATTTCTCATCTCATTTCATGAATATTATCAATGAACTAAATCTGCAACATTTTCAATTGTCGGGTTGTAAGCGTTATTTAAGGGGTTTAATTTGTTTACCATTTTATTTAATTTGATCGAGTGATTGATCAATTTTTAGAATCATGATTTCATTTATTTTAGAGCATTGCTAGCAGAAAACAGTGACAATATTTTCTACTTACGATGGGAACAACCAAACTCAATCATGTTGGAATAATAGCCCTATGTCTTCTTAGTTTGACAGTTTGTTTCGTCAAAGGTAATTTATTTTACTTGTTAATTTATCGAATTTTGAACCCTTTTAAATTTTATTTCATAATACAGATAATAAATAAGACAGATCACGTTATTCCATAGTAAAAGTGAATTATCATATATATATATTTCAGCAGAATGCTATATGTATGTTCAAGAATTTTTAATTTCCATTAAAAGAAAATCTTGTTATTTCTGAAAAGAAAGAAGGAAATGAAGATCATGTAGACAATATTTATTTCAGGTGAAGCTAACTGCACCTCTAAAATAAAACCAATTAAAATTCGCCCATGCCCAGATGGCCTTAGAGATGACGGTATAAGTTGCTGGAAAGATTCGTACGGCCGAGGTGTTGGTCGAATTCCCGACAAATCACCTTGCCAGGAAGACCAACGCGATGACGGAACAAGCTGTTGGATTGATTCCTACGGAAGAGGGGTTGGTCGCGCTGCCGCCAAAGCTCGGTGCCCAAAGGGTCTTAGAGATGATGGAACCAGTTGCTGGAGCGATGCTCACATATATGGGAAAGGATGTTGTTGTACATTGTGGGGATGCTGTAACAAATGTCCAAGTGGTTATAAAGACGACGGTTGCACATGCAGAAAGGTCAACATAGGAATAAAGGTGACCCTATTCCAGAGGTTAGGCTGTAACAGCACGGAGGACAAATACGGATCTCGCTGCTACCCCAAATGTCAGTCTGGTTATAAAGCCGTTGGATGTTGTATTTGCGAACCTAATGGTGGACCTGGAATAGTTCAGACTTTAAAATCCCGACAAAGCTGTAAAACGAATGAAACCATGTACGGTGGACTGTGTTACCCAGAATGCAAGCAGGGATATAGGTCGGTGGGATGCTGCGTGTGTGAACCAGAGGAAGGTCCAGGAATAAAGATAACATATTCGAAACGTCAGTATTGTGAAGGTAATGATCTGAAATTCAATGGTGTATGTATCGATAAGGAAGGATGTTCAACATCTGATCTTGTCAATGAGTTGCAGAAAGTGACAAAGTTGTCCCCAGAAATGGTCGATCATCTCAAAGAAAGGATTGCAGCCAGCAGAAAATGAATAAGCTTACCGATTTTACCTAAAGATAAAAAGGTATACGGCTACATAGAGTGATTTTTTTTCCTAAAAATATTTAACATTAGAATTATGTTGTTTCCATAATAATATGGTTCTCTCTCAAAAGAGCACATGGACTATTTCTGTTATTGGACACACATGAACACTGTTCGTAATCAGAAATAACAGTTTACGGAACAAAATACTGTACTGCTAAGTAGATAGCAAATAGTAAAGCAATGATTTGTAAATGCGCCTTCCTCTCTTTTTGAAATAAACAAAAATATGATTATGCACAAACAAGTATTTTGTTTTATTTTTTATATATTTTTTAAAGATATGAACGACAAGCAGTAGATATATAGAATCATACACATTAAATTAATACAGATTTTTAGCTTAGCTTGATAACAGGAAATTACGGCGAAACTAATATTTTGTTGACATTTTCTTATTCCCACACACCAAAACTGTGGACCATTATAACACAGTCATTAATTAACATACATGTATCACCTTTTAATCTTTTTTAACAGTCGTGGTTTTTACATCCCAGAATCTGTTGTTGTCTTCATAAAAATAGTTCTATAACAGCAAGGTATTAATACGTTGAAACTATTTAGCTTTTCAAAACGAGTAAACAGGGTCAACAAAGTCCATCATTATAAAGTAATATATGAAACTGTTCTATCCCAATCTAACCCAAATCCCCATTTTCACCATTTGTTCCTGGTTTGCTTTTCTATATCGTTGCTCCAAATAACGCGTTAACTCCCCAGAATAAATTGACTTATTTTTATTTTTTAAAGGATTCATGGAAACAATACTAAGCTTTACTTATATGCAACGGTTAGAGTATGTACGATTCTATGTCAAATAAGGGGCAATCCGCCCGTTAATGTATTAAATGCAGCTTTCTCTGTCGAGAACACAACCGACACATGTCACCAGTCCCTTTAATGGTTAATTTTGATGCACAAAATGGTAATAATTTACCTCCATGCAATTTCCATGAAGTATATATATTTACTGATCACAACAATAAAAGTGGTATTTAAATGATAAAAATTCAAAGAAACGCGCAAATGATATTACACCAAAAATTCAAAATAAATTTAAAAAAAATAAAAAAAAAAAAAAATGCTATGCTTACAGATTTTTACTTACCTTTACATAAATAACAGCAATACCTACACAGACATTCACCTTATGTTCATGATTTGTACAAAGTGATAATTCTACTTTATATAGTCACCAAAAGTGATGGTACATGCTAAATATTTATGATCTGGACGTTTTATGTTGAAGGCAACGACTTTTAAAACATGTAAACTATATAAACTGTGTACATGTAGATTGTGTGAAACCTTACCCGGCACACACCCCAGGCACAGCCTGTATTATTGCAAAAACTAAGATCTCGGAATTGTAGCTTTACATTAGTTAACATGCATGTAAATAATATTTCCTATCTTAGTGACCCCTTTGGTCGGGGTCAATATTGACCCCAGGAGCATGATTAATATATCTCTTCTAAATGTATACAATGCAATCTCGTATACAATGCAATACTCTAGACAATAAAATATACTATAATGTATCGCGCATATAAACGGTGTTCTGATTACCTCCCTTTATCTAAAACTTTCTTTCAATATTCAGCCATTCAAACAAGCGTGGTAGTCAGAGGATAAACTTTCGGACACATATGATATTGATATTTCTTCTTTTGAACACATATTTTGTTGCAATGTAACTACAATGAAAGAGATACAAATTTATATCAGCCCTTCCATCCATATCAGTCTTTCATTTAGAGGAAGACTGTTCACAATGAGGTCAAATAGAGGTAGTATTGTGAATTAACAACTGCAGGTACTCAAGACATATTCATTCAGAAGCTTTGATAACTTAAAAAATATATAATTATATATATATATATATATATATATATATATATATATATATATATATATATATATATATATATATATATATATATATATATATATATATTGTATGTATCATTACAACATGCTGTTATTTAGTGAATTTACGTATCTTAAGCAACATCAGGTTTGATTAATAAGAGTGTCTTTTTTAATAATAATTAAATAATATAAGCCTATGACCTCCTCAATAATTACAATCTAAACAGACAAAAATATTAAGTTATAGATGTAGGGAAATGCATAGATCCCTACATTACCAAGATCTTTCTAATTCAAATTATATACTCATTGGATAACAATTGAAATATCCCCACCACATATTTGTTAAAAAAGAACAAAGGTAAATGTTTGTGGTTAAAGCTATTGTTATTCAAATAAAAAAAGTCAGAGTAAGTACACCATTCAGTAATGTTATATTTCTGCCAAAAAGATTTACTATTTTCCGTTCAAAATACAGTGCAGATACAAAAGTTTGAAATAAAAACATTTTGTCTAAGTGTGATCTTGATATTGACCTTTCCAAATGTTCAAGATACGGACACGAAAAACTTCTATATAAGTCTTTATAAATCAAGAAATCGGACACGAAACAGGCGGGTGGACGGACGGACGGATAGACGACCGGCCATGTGCATTTTCCGCCTTTTATGTTTTTCAGGCGTATAAGGGCCATTATTTACTGTTCTATACATATATTTTTACAAATTACCCCGGTACAATTTTGTTATTTTAGATACTTAAATCTTATAAGGTTTGCCCTTGAAATAAATAGAGATCACAATGCTTTTTTACCTTTCTACCTTTTATACGGAAATTTACAACTTTTCTGAAATAAAATATATTGAAACATATAAACTAACGCTAAAATCCATTTGTTAAAACAATAATGCACTATCAGCAAGTTTATTTTTGTTCGGTTTAGCGTCGCGCAAGCACACTAGAGGATATATTCAATATGAGTAAGAATATACAGTCCCTGGCGAGTAGGAAAGTTGCAAGTGTTTTGAAGTCAACTTTCACAGTAATCTTGCACGAATGCCTTCTGCAATCAAGATAATGCGTTTAAATTAGTATTATAGCAAATGTACTCAGTCTATTACAAGAACAAAGTGTTATGTCATCATAAATATGAGAGTGTTTCCTTATAGCAATAAGGACAAAAAATAACAGAAAAAAAAGAAGCGAATAGAAAATAACCACTTTCGAGTACTTATGCTTTTCTTCTGAAATATTGCATGGCGTTTTTTTTTTCGTCTTCGAAATTTATCGTTTTCATAAAATATCCATTGTAACAGATTCACATCCTCATCGATAAATCTTTCAGTGTTATTGAACATCTCTTATTGAATCATCTTTGCGGACAATTTCTTAACTAATGTGACAGTATTTTAATATCAGTAAATGTTGAATCAAGAACAAACCATGCAATTCATAGTGAACTCGTCGCTATCGTTATACTTATATAAATCCACTCCTAATATAAAGCTCCAATATTTCATTTTGACCTCACGTGTTTATGAAATGAATGAGAGAATGAAATGAAAACTAGATAGCTATAATGGATTTCTATGTTTTATATACATAAAAGTGTCAGAGAAGAGAGTTTCATTCTAAACAAGAGCATGTGAATACTGTAAATTATTTAAATATTTTATACAGCTTTGAGTGTTTTACTCAAGCGGAATATACTTAAATCTAAATGGTATGTGTTAAGAATGAGTAAGTGTATGACTAAATTAACATTCAGCTTATGTAACGTATTGTTTCTCTTTTTCCTTCTGTATTCAAAGTCACTGAATCATAAATGAATAATAAAACAAATTATCAAATGTTTAGTTATCTTGAAAAGAAAATGCGTAACGATTTACATACAAAATTATTTGCACATGCATGTGAATTTTCCCATTTCTGACAAGGAAACAAAGATGATAGACTGCACCATGATTGCATTTTTTTGGTACTTTTATTATTTAATAGCGTAATATATGGACAATTTCCTTTGTCTTCACACGAAGTACACTTTGTATCTAAAAAGGAAAGTCTCTAATAGATATGAATATTTTTTCGATTGCTTCCTTCTATCATACATTTTAACATTTTAAATGGACATGTCAAGTGAGAACGTGTCAGGACAATATCTTGAACACTTATGTTATAACCAACTGTTGTTAAGCATTCATTTTCCGCGCTTTGTAAAAACGTAATGATTGACTTAGAAATAAAAATTAACTGTTGGTATATATACAAACCATTGGAAAATATGCAAAAGAAAGAACCACGCTCTGACCACACGATAAAGGTTGGTTTTCTATTTGTTTTTTAGTGTCATGTTAAGAGGTCTATTGTTTGCCTTTCGTGTTCTATTTACGTTTATGAGTTTTAAACACAGACGACTTTTAGCATATTTATACTTAATATTTAAATTGATCGGTAATTATATAACAACGCATTGTAAAAAATAAAAAAGGTCTTTTAAAAATTCATCCTAAGATTTAATCTTGTAATCTCATTAAGTATATTTTAGACAATTAATTCGCAAATTTATCTGCTGATTAGTCATGACATTGCTACATCGACGGTTACGTGATAATATACATACCATGTTCGAATACTGATTTTGTTTCAGTCTGTACTTGGAGGCGTGAACGATAGCTTTCATTGACCACTTTTGTCTACATTTCAAATCAAACCAAGATTTTCAATTCTACCATTTTTAACCATGTCATCTATTTTTTTTATCTGTTACAGCTTTTATTATCATAAGATTATCCGGTTTTTAGAATGTTGTTGATGCATGATTCCATTCATTTCAGGAAATCTTCAGCAGAAAACAGTTATTTTGTATGTGCCATGGAAACAGCCAAAATGACACATCTAGGAATAACAGCCCTTATGTTTGCTGAGTTTGACAGTTTGTACAATCAAAGGTAAATATTATTCATTTAATATGATTGAATACCTCTAAATACTTAATTTGATGATACAGATAATAAAATGATCTCTTTTTGTTAAAAAAAACAAAACAAAAAAAAACATGTTTTATAATAATCATAGAGCAATCAATTTCTTTTAACAGAAATCACAAGATATGTTCTCTGATTTATTTAATTTGAACTGGCTTTTGTTTATGTTCCGTTTTTGTTTGTTTGTTTGTTGTTTTAATTAAAAAAGATAAAAGTTAATAGAAAATATAGAAAATAAGAAGATAGATAAAAATGAAAATTACGGAAACAGCATTTTTTCAGGTGATGAGAACTGTAGCCCAGGGGACAAACAATTTAAAATTCTTCCATGTCCACATGGCTTTAGAGATGATGGTTTAAGCTGTTGGAAAGATTCTTACGGCAGAGGTGTTGGCCGAATTCCCAACAAATCACCTTGCCAGCAAGGCCAACGTGATGACGGAACAAGCTGTTGGATTGATTCCTACGGAAGAGGGGTTGGTCGCGCTGCCGACAAAGCTCGGTGCCCACATGGTCTTAGAGATGATGGCACCAGTTGTTGGAGTGATGCACGTATATATGGAAAAGGATGATGTTGTACATTGTGGGGATGTTGTAACAGATGTCCAAGCGGTTATAAAGACGATGGTTGCACATGCAGAAAGGTCAATGTAGGCATAAAGAGGACCCTATTCCAGAGACTAGGCTGTAAAGGCACAGAGGACAAATACGGGTCTCGCTGCTACCCTAAATGTAAACATGGCTATAGACCTATTGGATGTTGCATTTGTGAACCTAGAGGGGGCCCGAGAGTAATTGAAACCTTGAAATCTCGACAAACCTGCAGAATGCACGAAAATATGTACGGCGGACTGTGCTACCCAAAATGTCGAGACGGGTACAAGCCTGTTGGATGTTGCATGTGTGAACCAAAGGGAGGTCCAGGAATCAAAATAAGCTATATTGAACGACTCCATACATGTTTATTATCTCAAGGTGTCGATAAAATAAGAAATGCAATGAAAGGGATGTCTCAAGATATGATTGATAAACTCAATGAAATGATTACAAATCTAAAAAAACAAAACAAGCTTACTTAGGCCAAACTAAATTTAATATCACCTGCTTTTTAATATAACAGTTTATAAGTTATAGAAAGAACATCGAAACACGAGAATATCTGATTTGTACGAGGGGCGATGTTATTTCTCTTTTTTATCATAGTCCAATATAAAAACATATTCTCTGTCGTCACAATATGAATGTCAAGAAGAATGTAACCAATGAACGAGCATCTGAATATAATATTTCTGTCGCTTTCCTTTCTCTGCCGTCACCATAAGTAAACCTCAGCAAAAATGATCCAAACAATGGACATGATCTGGAGTGCGAGTTAATTATACCTTCACTCAAGTTAACGCACTGTGCATGTATATGTATACGATATAAAGTCCCCAAACTATGATACAATTATATTTTAACATTAAATCGGAACCGTGTACTTTTCTTTTTTCTGCGAGCCTCTCTTATTCAGTAATTAAAAAGCAAACACTTTTCATCTTTTATATCCTTTTTGTCTATGCCAGATAAACCAGAGAATCATTCAATGACAGGAAGGTAATCATTTGAGCCTATTTCGATGTACTCAACGGTTAGACGGATATATATATATACAAATAAATGATAAACACGATTAAAATGATATTATTTACTTAAATCAGATTATAAATAAAAATAATTCCCATCATGTTTGTCTATACTATACAAACAATATATACATGTAATGCATAATATGACATAAATATATGAACGTATGTTAAATGAAATTAAATTGCAGACGAAATAAACGAATTATTTTTAACAGTAACACACATGGCGGATAGTATAAAAGTTTTCCCTGCCGGTTACTTTGACAGTCCCATAGTTTACTGCGATATTAAGCGCAAACAATATATTTTTTCTAAACTGACCAACGTGGAGCAAGTTACGAAACCTGCCAAACACCTTTTTGTCTTTATAAGTGGCATTTTGGAACCTGTGAATGATTAGTGTTTTCATTTCGAGGACATAAATATAAAATTGGATGACAAATTTCAGAAAAAAAGATGTACAAATTTTGTTTATATATCCTTTGAAACC
Source organism: Ruditapes philippinarum (assembly GCF_026571515.1). Taxonomy (NCBI): domain Eukaryota; kingdom Metazoa; phylum Mollusca; class Bivalvia; order Venerida; family Veneridae; genus Ruditapes; species Ruditapes philippinarum. The sequence continues at coordinate 465,377 of NW_026859220.1, forward strand.
TGAAAAGCCTCTTCCTTCCTTATCACAGTAATACACGAGTACATCATCATACCCGTCCAACGTTCATGTGCTGCCCTCCACATACGCTCCCGTACGCTCCCTTCGCAGCTCAGTGAATACACTAACGTTATTACACGTTAAGAAAGTGAACGATAGTGAAACAATCGACCTATGCGCAGGAGAGTACCTTCCTCACAGTATGGCATATATTATTACAAACAAAGTGTCGAAAACAATTGATAACAACTGATACAAAATATTGCTAGCATGATAAAGTCTGATACTCTGAAAACAAAATTAAAGCCATTATTGGAACACTATAACTAATTATGATAAAAATGTTTACTCGATTACCGCCAATAGTACGATTTACGTGCAATACATCAAATCTGAATGAATGCAAACATGAAAATTACTATTCTTTTAAAAAAACTTAACATGTTATACAAGGAGAGTGTATCATTTAATTCGTCTAAGGTTTCACTGATTTTTTATAATGTTCCGTCAAGATATTTAACTTAAACAGCTATACAACATTTCAGTCTCCGGATCCAACCTTTGAAGGCATTTTAGGTAGACTATAAAGACACTGAAATATTGTAAAAGCATGGTGTTTGTTCTGAACAATGCTTTGACCTGAAAGGTATTTCTTTAGATTTCGAAACCAAAGGAAGACACAAGGGGCAAGTCAGGAGGATGGGGACCACAACGATTTTATTTCTGCTGCGCTAGCACTTTGTTTCCAGATTTTTATACTTCACAACAGCAGGTGTCAAGTACCGTGTGGCAGCTGTAAAAAGTTGCCCCGTACTTCACTTCAGTGTTGTTTTATTTTTCTGGTCCTTCTGCATCATTGATGCCAGCTCTATTAAGAATTGAGTACCGCTTAAGCCGGTGCTAGGGGGCGTGAGGGATGTTGCACGTATTCATTATCCCTCATGTACAGACTCAATCAAACCGAGTCTGCAATTTTTATATAATTTGTTGTGATTAATGCTTCCGAGGGATCACTTTGTTTCCAGATTTTTCTACCAATTATGTTTTATTACAGTATACGGGTAGACAATGGCAATCTTTAAACATAGCTCAGCTAAAGCGAACGGAATTTAATGAGTCTGGTATCAATGTTAAGCTAACATGTATATCCAGCCGAAAAGGTTCATTTTCCTCTTGTTTTTTTTACAATATTGAACAATTTACTGTTCTAACTGCATTCATATTGAAACACATATTTAAAGATTAAAACATATTATAAAACATAAAATGAGTATAGACATATAACACATAAAATGAGAAAAGAAATATAATTACACGCTAGATACACATTCCTAAAGAACGCCAAGACGGCAAAATTGAAAATAATGCAGACTTGGATTGAGCGAGTCTGTTCATTGACATGAAAAGTCCTACCTACTGTCTACGCTTCACCAGAATCTAAAACCTGCTTTGGTTCAATATGTTTCACAACCAATATCACTATTTTGTTTGTTTGTTTGTTTGTTTCATTTTACGCCTTTTTCCAACAGTATTTCAGTCATTTAGGCAGGTAGTTTCCTAACCATCGTTCCTGGAGAGTTACACCAGTACTAAACTACCTTCCTCCGTGCTAAACTACCAAAGCATCTCCAGGGGATCGAACCCACGCCAGAGAGGTAACTGGATTAGAAGTCATCGACTCTAACCCCTCGACCACGGAGGCGGTTATCACTATTTAGAAATTCCTGAATCTATTATTCTACGTTATGACACTTAAAGGCAAACTATTGTTATTTTCTTACATTCCTAAATGATTGTTAATTTGTTACACTTAATTCCGTGGTATAAAAAACATAAGTCCACGTAAGCTCGTATCCGTTCGTTCATCTGGTGTTATATTTCAGCAAAAAGAAATATTTGAATAATTAAAGATTCCCATTTCCATTCCATGTAAGCGATCTTTTTAGACTATCTTTATATTTTTAAATAAAAGGCAGAAACAATATATATATGTTATTCAAGACATACAAAAATCAAAAATGTAAAAATGCACCACAGAAATAGAAGTTTGGTTTGAACTTTTTGTATTATTCTTAGTGTTCATGCATAATATCATTTGAAATGTTCTTATCACTTCACTTTGTATCTGTTTCCTTTTTTTTTTTATTACATGCAAATGGTATGCAAATGTATATTAAACAAAACGTTTTTGACAATAATTTAAAATTTATCTGCATTTGATAAATGATCATTTCATTGCATTTCACCGGCAATATATACAACTGATAAAAGGTTAAGCACGCTCCGGAAATTTATAATTGGTTACGATTGAAAGCACTGTCATTAAGATGACGACTTAATTGAGAATTGACAAGTAGCGATACCAATTTAGTAATATTAAACATGCAAATTTATGAGTTTAGCTTATTCGCAACCAAATTATTGAAACATAAACAAATGTATTTGTACCAAAAATGTAAGTGTTTATAAATATGGTGTTGGAGCGTTTATAAAACATTTACTGGTTGATATTTATGGTATATGTTGACGATTACGTTATCTAAAACGACATGATGCAGCCAATTTTTAATAACGTTTGTAACCGCCATGTGCCCGTATAACAGTCTCAAACCTTCTGCTCATACTTCCAGTGTAAGGCGTCTAATGCGATTTTGAGGTAAATTTTGTCATTCTTGGTACAGAGCTTGTCCCAGTTGTTGCAGGTTGACCGCAGGTGGTCCATACCATTGCCGAAATAAAATTTAAAATTTCAGTTCTGGTCATGTCAAAATTGAGGCCAAATGCCGCGTAAAGGAAGAGGCGATCATCCGGGCACGTGGCGGTTACACACGTTATTACAAATCTGACTGCATCATGTCATTTAAGGTGACGTAACAGTCAACATTTACCAAACATGTCCACCAGTAACTGTTTTGTAATCATTCCAACACCAAACTTATAAGCACTTACATTTTTTTTTGTAAAAAACAACACATTTGCTTATGCATCAACACTTTTGTTAAGAATAAACTAAACTTATAAATTTACTGATTTATGATTAGATTACTGAATTGGTATCGCTACTAATCAAGTTACTATTTCAAAGGTCAATTAAGTCGTCATCGCATGATTTAAATATCAAGGGTGTGCTTAACGTATTTCTAGGTGTATAATACCCGGTGTAATGCATTCCTTTCATTTGAGCGTTTTTATCGACAGCGAATGCAATTTTGTATTACGTATTCCAATTATAATTCTGCAGTATTGTTTATATTGAAAAACGCTGGGAGTTGTTTGCTGCACATTTTTCGATTATTCATCTTTTTTAAAGCGAGAACAGTATGGCCTGGTTAACAAAAGCATAGTTTATCAAAGCAAGATTATATTTTTTATGGTCCTTCGGGACAATTGATGCCAGCACTATTAAGTGTTGAGAATTGAGTACCGCTCAAACCGGTACTGGGGGTGTGAGGATGTTGAACTTATTCATTATCCCTCATGAACTGACTCAATCAAACCGAGTCTGCAATTTTCATGTAATTTTGTGTATTTTCTTCTTTTTTGTACCCAACGTACAGTCACAACTAACCTCATGAGTCGGAGAAGAAATCAAATTATCAACATTTTCAGTTCAGAACTGGTATTGTGTTATAAGTAAAGGCATTCTAGGAGGAAGACAAACATGTTAGTAAGTAAAGATAGTTTCAGATAAAAGCCAGTCGTTTGTAAAACAGTCATCATTTCAACGACTGAACTCTTAAACTGGGCTTTGTAAGACTCGTATTCAGCAAATGCTCTCTGCCCGTTAATGCATGTTTGTCTGTAGTTTTACTTTGATTCTGTGCAAGCTTTGTAACGTCACCTTAGTGCAATAACAGATTACCCACTGTTAAATTTAGAAGGACTTATTCCGTTATTGCACTTAGGAGACGTTATGAGATTTATATGAATACTGGTGACTTATTTACACTTCATGATGCTGAATCTGTAAATATATTATCTTTATTAGAACAGTATAACCGTTTTTTTAAATATTTTTCATTATCCTTATTCAAGATTCGAGTCCCATGTGAAAAGCAACAATGTTACTTTTTCTGCATCATTGCAAATACAACAACAGAAGAAAGAACACTCATCAAATTGTTTATGTGACCTTGATATCAAAAATTGGAATTGTAAAATCAATTCCACTAATTAATTAATGGTTATTGGTTATTAGTAAGCATTTTCAAAATGAAATAAATCATGATCGACCAATTTAAGGTGATTCAAGATTATCAGCCTTGATTTTCACTTAGTGATTCCAAAGTAAAAGTAGGCAAAATTCATATAAAAACAAAGCCCACAATATAAAATGGCGAACTATTTGCAATTACATTTCAAAGTCAATGCTGTAAGGACCAAAATAAATAAAACTAAAAGTGATAACAATATTTACGTTTAATGCTCTTGCTTCTGAAGACCAAGTAAAATCTTTTGCAATGTTTTAAACACATTTCATGAATGGTAAAATCCAATTTAAAGACTGTTGTAGTGCTGGCAGAATCACCTTAATGTCGAAAATGCTTACTAATAATCACTAGCCAATTAGGTGTTTGAAATTAGTTTTATAAAACTTTCGAGTACACTGATAAAGTTTAGCCGATTTACCAAAGTAAATGAGTTGTGATTTATTTCTTTTGAAATACTACAATCCTATTGGACAAAAATATTTTCAAATACAAAGTAATCTTTTTTGTAAAGGAACAGCGTCAATCACAGACAGCATTTATTGATTTATTGTCAAATAGCTGTCATCATCCTAAAATTATGTTACTTAAGGGCCTCATCAGGTAAAGTAAATAGTAGATATTCATTTGTTTAATATCACAAATAGGGAATATTTTAATCTTGCTGTTGCATTTTTTTCTTTTGTTTAAACTAATTCACACTGTTGTCATACTCTCGAATAAAAATTGTTTTTCTGAAGTTAAACATGTCACTGTGTTTTAAGAAAACAAAATAAACGTTTATCTGAAAAGATAGTGCCATGTTAGAATATCATATTCTTTTTTTTTCATCGTTTTTTATTAACCTAATAAATAAAGTGTATTATTAACGTAATAAATGAAGTGTCAATTAGCTTGTCTATATTCTAACAACGGAAACGGAACAAGAGTTATGATGACTTAAATACCTAACGGAGATTTTTGGTGCAACAGGCGCAACAGACATATTTGTTTGCAAAACAGGCTCTACGTAAACTATGCTTGTTCGTAAAAAATGATTGAAATTAATGATATTACACAGATTAACAGAGTGAAACAGTAAGGTTTGTTTAAAATGTATCACAACTATTCGCAATAGTTTTTTTGAAGGATTTTGTAACGATTAGTTTGTTTATTACATTTAGTACTTTTATACCTAAATTCCCCGGTAAGTGAAATGTAAACAAATAAGCAATCTTGTGTTTAATCAAATAGTTTTATCTTTTATATATAAGTTAGAAATACGTAACAAAGAATTGACTATATTTAACATTTTATTGATAACTACATGTATTATTTGATATTACAGATATATTTTTGCTATATGTTATTCAACAGAAGAGTTCGTCCTCATAATAATTCGAACATTATGCAATTCGCACCAACATTTCAACCCAAAATTTATATTGTTAGGACACATGATTGCACCACCATTAGATAAGTATACCAATCACTTCATTTTTATTTGTTATCGAATTTATTATGCTTCCACAAGACCTTTCAATCTTTGTCGCAACAGACAAACATTTCAGAATTTCAGACATGGGATTACTCGTGTGAATTTATGCATAAGGTTCTACTTTTTCACAAAAATATGCAACTTAATTAGTAAACAACAGTCACATTCCAAGAACATGAAGAACAATTGATAAATGCGTCGGATAATCAAGGCTGATTTTGTACATTTTGGTACCTGTGCAGCATCAACATTTAACTTGTTCATTTGCTGACACAAAACACACAGTCAGATAAACATGGTGAACAGCTGAGTGTGCAGCACGTTCCCACGACACAGGTAAATCAGTCAACAAGTGTATTAGTGATACGGCTGTTGGGAGATGTTTACTGCATAAAGCTTTTTCAAACTAGTTTTTTCAAGAACCTTTGAATACCTTAGGTGCTATGAGGCATATCGATTTGTTCACTTTAAAGGTACTTTTGGTTATTTTTAGATGGGTCGCTTTGACATTTGAAAGTGTAAACAGCGATATTCATTCTTTGCATGTTAATGAAAAACATATGCAATAGTTAACATTAAATGTTTCTATCGTAACAACATTACTGCACACCGAGCGGTTCTGTTTTTAATCATCTTACAAGCTCTAAATCCACTTAATAAATTCAAAAAACATATCATTTTCGCTTGCACAGACGCTTGCACAGTTAGAAAAAAATAAATAGACATCGCAATCTTATGTGACGTTAAGTGTTGCGCACCGGAAATTAAATTATCAAAGCTGAAACATTTCTTTGACATTTAAACGGTTTGTACGATTTATTTAGTCAAGATATCTTTTCAAGTTGTGCATAGGAGTTCGTCTTTTGATAGTAAGTATTGCTCTTTTATACGTTTTACATATTTATTGGTCTGATATAGATGTTGTAAATAATTAAAGTGACAGGAGCAATTGAATCATTTTAAGTTTCAAAATTAAAAAAGCAGAAACCGTTTTGTCGAGTAACACTTTGATTGCTGCTCAGAAGTATTGCTCTACAGATGTTAAATTTACTAAGAAGTCTTACTTTAGGGACAAATTCGATACTACTAATGTAAAAAGGTAGTTGATTTACAGATGGGCACAACCTCTGTAGAGGTTAAGTCTCCAAATTCGTTCATAAAGCTTGAAAGGAGGTGAAAAAACTTCAATATGATATTGACGTACTCATTTAAATAGCAATGTAATTTAAATGTTATACAGAATCAGGTTCTGCAATACTAAAACAGACATTGATCAATAAATTCATTTGTTAGTTCTCTTAGCATTAAACATAGCAAATATACATGAATACGTTATATAAAGGAATAGAGCAGAAAATAACCGCCATGTTTTCAGAAATGTCAAAAACAAAAAAGCCATACGTAGTATCATGATTCATTTCATATTATTACCCCTCACTTTTTTCGTAATGCTAATTTCCCATAGGCCTCTGGGAGTTATTTATACTGTTAATGCAAGTGTACCACGTGACTAAGAATTTTGTACTGTTACATAGGAAACAGTATTTTTTAACAGTATAATATCTGGTCACGTGGTCTATTTTCTAAATCAAATGAAATAAAATGGCCGCCATTTTTCTCTCGATTCATTCTTATTTTAGACGTTCATCCCCGATAGGACATCAATTTCCTCTCTGGAGTAACTTTGACACCCATAACATTTAGTTGTTCGCACCCTGGTGTGCTTTTCGTGTATAAAATATCTTTTTGTTGAATAGTCAAAAAGTGAACATCCGTTTTCAACGGAAGTACTTGCAATGTAAATAATTATGTGTCAAACTGGAACATGCAGACGATATAAGCATGCAACAAAGGATTATTTAACAATTTTAATCAGTGAAACGTTACTGGTATGGTGGACAGACATAGGATAACATCCTTATTTTGTCAAGAACCATGCTAAGAATATTCTGGAAGCAGAAGGATCAGATTACACAGATCATAACCATGTAAATGGGTAAGTGTTTTGTTTTCTAAATAAAACCTAGCTTATTGTATGTTTATGATTTGTAGATATCATCACTTGCATAAAGAATAAAAGAAAAAGAAAACTTCTCAAGTGGGCCTTCTTAAAAGGTAAGGACAGTTTAGTTATTGTTACTCTTGGTTTATTTTTGTTACAGTTAGATTTTGTTGACAATTTCAGATCATAGCAGTATTTTTGTTCGGAGTATGAAAAATAAATAACACATGGGTTAGTGAGTAACAGTAAAATATCATCCCTCGTAAAATACTGTTACCTTCGGCTACGCCTCGTATAATATTGAGATCCTGTATAGTTTTATATCACAATTATGATGGTCAAATGACGATATATCAATAAAACATTATTTGTAAAATATTTCCGAATATACATTTCATGTAAATAAAATCTCTGCCAAATTGTTCAATAAGAAATGAAAGCATGTATTTCAAAGTTTATTTATTATGCGTATAAACATTGGCAGTACATATTTAACATATAATTCGATGTTTGAAAATTGTTTTAGAAGATAATTATTATATTATATAATGATATAATAATTAACTTAAGTGTTGTTACATTCTTAATTCATCATACAGGATTTTTTAATAATGTATAAGGTGGTTCTCCAATCTGATTTAAATCAGCTCTAAATAAGGATCCGCTTTTAGATCTGACCGTGGCCTGATACGAAATCATTTCTGTTTACTTGTCTCACAGCCGATCATCGGCGAGCTTTCTTTTTTTGAAAGCTATGTGGTTTTTAACTTTAACCCTTGGAAAATCTAAACAGAGTAAGTAATTTTCACGATTTCGAGAACAAACATGGCGTGTCCATACAGCCGACAGATAAACTGGCAAAACAATCTTGCCATTGATAATTGACTTAATGTTTTGATGTTAGTTTGTTAAAAATTACTTCAACATTATTTTTCTTATCAACACTTTGTTTAACAATAGCGGATAACGGTATTTTGATACTTGTTCTAATACCTATGAAAAAAACGGGTTTGTTTGCATGATTAAAAATAGCTTTCTCGTGACATCCATATTATAAAGAAGGCGAAATATATACGGTCGTCATCAGCCCGACATAAAGGAAATAAGTAGATCTGAATTTAAGTAAGATTGGATGGTTTTCTATGGTACAGTTGCACTCTTAATTTTCAGCAAATTAATTGAACTTACACATTTTATTGTGTTTATCTGTTCTATCCTGGCTGTAAACTACACATGCCATTAAAAGAATAAGTCAATGAGTTAAAATTAAAAACGTCTATGTCAATCAGCCATGTTTTTGATTAGTACTTAAAATGATTGACAAACTTTAATGCCATGGTAGCTCTTGAAATGTGTAATATTTTTTTTTCATTTAGGCACACTTTTTAAAACATCCTTACTGTTACTTTAGATAAAGATTTTTTTACAGAAGGGCTTCAATTACCACTATCACTTCCTTAGAACAGTATTTTAAATTAACCAGATAAAGACGAGACATCATAGTTTGGCTTCGGTTTGTAAAACTTAAATAATGAAAACGTTCTTGAGCATATTAGTTACACCATTTTCATATGGAAATGAAAATACAAAAACTATTCTGATTTTTTATTATGTAATTTGATGTTCAGTAGAATTTTTTAAGGCACGTGGGGAAGGATGTGGTTTGTGGCAGCGAATGACGTCACAGCAGTTTCAACAGACAAATTTTACTTGTGACAAAAATAGTTAAATGAATAATTCAGTATTGAATGTTTCATTAAATCTATACTATATTATACCTTAAAACAAACAAAACGATTAACGAAACAGTACAGTTGAGTACCTTATTTTTTTATGTCACATTCGTAATAAGATTAAAGGTTTTTGTTGCAATATCGAGAGCACAAAAACGCTGTGAAATGAATATTGATATTCCGAGGAAGGTATATTACATTTACTTAACAACAGATGTTTTACATGCAACGTTATTTACATATGATTCCCATTCTATCTCACAGGAAAGTAAAGATGGACAGAAAAGTATTGGTAGCTTTTTTATTTCTTGGACTCCTGGTTGCAATCTCGAATTGCGAATGCCAACCATATTGTGATATTGGTACGTGTTTATTTCTATTGTTTGACGTACATTGTAAATGATAGGTGATTCATTAAGGCATGCATTTTTATTCATATCGGCATTGTTTTCACTGTCATTCAAATCATTTCTGTATATTTATATTTTCATCGGTTATCATAATAAGTTTATTTTTTCTGATCTATATGTGTGCGATTTTTGTTTGGGTGGGAGGTTGGGTTTTAAAATACAAACTTTATTTTGACATCTAGTATAATCCATGTTGCTTTTTACAATCTATTATTATAATATCATTCATGATATTATAAATTTATTATCAATTTATAAGATTCACTGAAAAGATGTAATTTTAGGGCTAGCTCATCTAACACGTTTAATATTTTCCTCCAATTAAAGTTCCAGTATGATATGCTAAAACTTCTCGTATATATAAACCTTACATGTGATGCGGATCAATTATAACTTTGTGATTCAAACACATCTTTTAAATTGAGATGTATGATTTCATTTTAAATTTTCAGGTCCACCAGGCCTACGATCTGATGATTTGCGTGCAACAAATCACATCAATAAAATCATCAAACGTGAAGGTAATTTAATGAGGTGTTAACTTACTTTTAAAAGATCTTTAAGATATCATTCGTAAACAAAATCATTTTGACATAGCAGCTCATTAAAATTTGCCAGTCATGTAATTTCATACAAATATATATAGAATTAATATAGATTTAAGCTGCACAAAAATCATCATAGCTTCGATGCACGAGCAACGGTGAACTCCGTATGGATTTTAAAAATCTGATCATCGATCTCTCCGCTGAATTAATATGTGCTCAATACACCACATATATTAAAGCTAAAAAATATTTAACAGGGTAATTTTTGCGTGACTCTCTTTTGTCAACATTTTTTATTTTTCATATAATACATATCATTATTCAGAATCATATACAAAGTTTTTTTGTATTTGCAAGTTGGTATTACATCTCCCTTATGTAACAATGAACTAGCTTTATATAAACACCTCTATTAATGTCATCATCTGGAGCTTTTGAAATAGTCTAAATTCATATATAGCTTCATAACTATCTTGATAATATATTTCGATTATATTCAAACTAAAATATAGCTTACACATACATATAAATCGATACTTGGCTCGTAGAGCGACAGTAATAACACGAGTATTATCAGAATATTACTTTATTACTCTGTTGAATGATATTACTTTTTAAAACACATCATTTTTTACACTAAATGATCTTTACATAACATAAAATTAACACCTCTTGCTCCGAGCGTCTCTTATAGATTTCATATATCTTTGACGTTTAAATAGATACGATATATATGGGAACATAAGAGATATGAAAATACTTAAGCAATTTTCACGCATATTAACTCAATTAATGATGAAAAAGATGTGTTTAGACTACACTCTTCTGAATAGAAGCTACATTCTATGACTTGATATCATATCCCTCAGTACATTCATTTCTAAAATACATCTTGATTAATATTCCAATGTCCACTAATTAATAATCCGCGCGTGATGGTCGCCAATACTAGATTCTCTCGTTGATAGGACAACTCGGATTATTATAGCAAGTATGATTGATTGATGAATTAGACACTGTATTTTAAAGACCCCATTTGACTATAGAAAATGTTGCAATTATATATTGAGTTCACATATTTCCCGTGAAGTTATATATTTTCTTTGCGTGGTAAATCTATGAGACATACAAAACTATGCATTTTTATAAATCTAGTGTTAATTAACTAGTGAACATGAATAATAGCGCAAACATATACTCTCATATACAGAGATCCAAAGTGGGTACAAATATTTATGCGGCGATTGATATATTCTATCGATATAAGATCTCTCGAAGAGTGAATCTCTAGATGTAAACATAACACTTCTCTCTCAATGATAATCAAGACCTTTATATATGCCAGTTTAAAGAAGAGTAAAAAGACTGTTATAATGAATGTTTAGCGGTCTTGTGTAGTTTTATCGATTTCGCATCATAAACAACTGAAAATTGGTCAGGTTCTTGTGACGTACATATCCTCAGCTCCGATTATTATCTGGGTGTGAATATACAGCATAGTTACATAAAAATATCTCAATATGTGTATAACAATTCACCCACACAATTTTGATACAACATTTTCAAAAACGAGAGATGAATAATAAACAAACTCATTATGATGTTTTCCTACCGTGCAAGGGTCCCTCTTTTCTCTCGAATTTTTTTCTATATGCTATAGAGGACCACTCTCTTTTAATAATAATAGTTTAAAACTAGAGATCAACTAATTTATATACTGGAGACGTGGCTTATAATACCATAATTAGTGCCATTCTGTTGATACATATTAGTGTTAATACTATTATGAAACTTGAAAGCAACTATATTTTACGAAAAACTTTCTCTTCTTTGTGAAAGGTTTTGTTTATTCACTCTTTTCGCTTAAAAAAGTCAACCATTTCTCTATGATGGTACAATGAACAAGTCAAGTCCAAGTGAAAGCAGGATTATATTTATTGCAGTAAATCAAAATAATGCATCATTTTATTTTCTATCAACAGTCAAACCAAAGTAAAATTCTTAACAACTTCAACAAATACATTTCTTCAATTACTAACTCAAAAACTAACCAACTCAACCAACTCCAACTCAAAACCCCAACTCACTTCAAAACTCCTCAAAAACCAACCCAGCTAGAAAAGTTCCCAGTTTATATACCCTTCTGTTTGCGCAGCTAGGGTGGTGTGCAAAAGTAGATTGTCGCGCGACCCACTTGCGCTAACCAGTTTGGCACACAACTCATTGCGCGACCTGAATGTTGCGCAACCTATTTAAAGTGCTGACAATGCCTTAACAATGTTCAAAATGGCCTGCAACTAGTTCAGGTATACAGACTGTTGTACAATACAAACATAAGTACAAAAATACATAATAGTTATATAAATTTACATGTTAACACTCAATAGCATAATTATTATCTGTCCAATAATGCAACTTAATACATGTAATAGTGCAAAATACACTTGTATTAATAAAGATATATGTACTATATATGGCTTATAAGACCAATACACTTACTACTGATTGACATTTCTATAAACTTATAATACTGACTGATAATTCATTAAACAACAGAAATATAATCTCTCCAGCTTTACAACATACAGCTCAACATTTGAACCAAGTAACCTGTACATAGATAAAGCAGTAAGGAATCCCATTCATAAAATCTGATATGACCAAATTATGCTTTGTTAACAACAATTGAGATGCTGAAGGGCTAAAAATAACTTAAAATAGATAAATACAGAATCCCTAAAGAAAGCCCAACACGACAAAATTGAAAATGTTGCAGGCTCGGTTTGATTGAGCCTGTTCATGGACGGTACTGGAAAGTGCAAGTTACCGTCCACGCCCCCCAGCACCGGCTCAAGCAGAATTCAACATTTAAACATGAAATAGAAAAATTTTGAATTTAGAAACATCCGCAGATGTGTTCATACGGCGGTTATCATGGAACCTTCAATGTGACACAGTAGTGCCATTCCATGAAAAGCGGCGTATGGTCCCCAATTAAAAAAATACGTGTGCCCTAAACGAGAAAACAATGGGCGGAACTAAATAAAATGGAATTTTGAAAGGGGATCAGAGGTTATGAAGCCTGCGTATCACAGATAAGACGTCAAAAGACAAATTTAAAAAGCAGGCAACATATCCTAAGGGTGATTCAACATTATTCAAGTAGGAATATTGGAACCACCCAACTAGAAAATGCCGAAAAATTGAAACTAAAAATACCACAAGCACAACAATAATGTCGTGCTGAGCGATCATCGAGGATCGAAAATATAACATCATTGATTAAATGTACGGGGAGACTTTTTACAGCCGCCACACGGCACAAATAACACGGATGTGATCATAAAATAGATAAATACAGAATCCCTAAAGAAAGCCCAACCTTGTACTTTTAGTCTGCGCGACCTCTTATTGCGCGACCTCTCCATATTTGGAACTAGCATGCCTGGGAAAGCTGATTCTGCGCGACCTTTCCTATTGCGCGACCTTAAGTGTCGCGCGACCTTTGGCTGCGCGACCTTTCCAAATTTGGAATGAGGTATGCTCATAATCTAAAAATAACTGAGCTCTGCCAATGTTCTGGACTGTTAATGACTCAATTGTTTTACAACAAAAAATGAGTAAAAGTTAACATAAACATTTTAACCAGCTTAGAAATATTGTCCAGATTTACCATCCTAAAAGAATACTCTTGTAGTAAAAGATTAAGTTCAAATTTCATAACACTCTCCCACCTTTGGACTTTGCTTACTCCGGAAGCAAAACCAATTAATTTAGACATGTTAAGTTTTTAAATTTGAAACAAACCTTGAAAACTCTTGTTAAGTAAAATTGAAGTAATAATAAAAGAATAATATTGGTTCTTACATGTGAAAAACGACTAAGTATTATATGCTATTATGCAGATTAACATAAGCAAAACTGAACAAACTAACAAATAAGCATTATGGATTTTTATGAAATATAAAACATAAGTATTCTACTGTTCAATTAGATAAAATCCCATAACAGTTTTCCCTGTCTCTTCAATTTAATTCACAATCTCCAACACACTTTTGTTAAGTTCAGTAAGACATTTTAGAAAGTCACTCATTGCTTGTTTTTTTTCTGTTTGAATATGTCTAATTTCTTTTTGTATGTGTGAAGTTAAAGTTCTTTGATAGTCTTGAATGCTAGCTGCACTATTGTTTATTTCTTCCTGTAATATTAATTGTGTTTTATTTACTTCTTGTGTTAATTTGTCAATTTTCTTTTCAATGTTTTCCAAACGTTTTTCAACTGATATTTCGCTACATGATTTAGTGTGAGTCACTTTCTGCATTTTTATAAGTTCAGTTGTGGTATACGAACCTACCCAATTTGAGAACTTAATACACTTTTTCAGAAGAAATGTCACCATTTGGGTACAGACCTCCTGCATGTGATGTCTGTGCCATATCCTTCTCTTTGGTGGCATCACTTAAATCAATGTTATCCGCAGCACCAGACTTAGGCGCACGTTTCTCCTCCGTTGCCCTAAGTCTTCTCACAGAAACAAATTTCTCACAACCACGAAATTCCTGTTCAATTTGCCTGAGAAACGCTCCCAGATACAACGCAAAAACAAACAGAAAATTCAGCACTGATGCAGAACAGTCCCTTATTAAGTCGGCAGGAACACCTTTTCCTCTGACTCGCTTGACTTTCTTAGACACCAGTGGAACCACATCATCAAAATCTGCAAGTTCCGACCACTGTTCATGCTTTTTCACACATTCTTTACAACCTCCACACGGAAGCTCACTTAGAATTGAGTGACCACTATAACAAGTACACGAACAAGGGTCACACGGAATCCTCGACAAAAAGTCAGCATTTGCATGCTTAGTTCCCGTGCGATGCTCTAGCTTAAAGTCATATTGTGATAGCACTTCAAGCCATCTAGCCATCTGATGTTCTGGTTCTTTGAAGGACATAATCCATCTTAATGAAGAATGATCACTTCTCACTAAGAACGAACGTCCTAACAAAAACTGTTTAAACATAGTAACAAATGTAACAACTGCCAACAGTTCCCGACGTGTTACACAATAGCGTCTTTGAGCCTTATTCAAGCTTTTGCTCGCATATGCTATTGGCTTCTCAATAAACTGTCCAAGTTTTTCACTAAACTGCATTTGTGACAAAACTCCTCCTATACCGAAATTCGACGCATCGCAATCAAGTATGAATAATCCATCATCTTGAGGGTATGCCATGACTTCATCACCAGTCAATGCACTGCGTAAATCATCAAAACTTTTCTGAGATTCATCAGACCATTCGAATGGTTGTCCGGCCTCCAACAACCTATTTAATGGCCTAGCTCTTGTGGAAAAATCACGAATATATATCCTGTAGTATGAACAAAAACCAAGAAAGGATCGCAGAGTTGTTAAATCGTACGGCCTTGCCCAATTTGCAATACAACTAACTTTAGACTTTTGAGGGCTTATTCCCTCCTTACTAACTACATGTCCTAAGAATGACACTTCAGTTTTTAACAGAAAACATTTGCTTGGCTTCAGTTTCATTCCCGACTCACACAAACGCGTTAAAACTGTATCAAGCCTATCTAAATGTTCTTCAAATGTGCGGCCAAAAATTATCAAATCATCAAGGTATATCAGCAAAATTTCCCACTGAAGACCTCTCATTACTAATTCCATACATCGCTGGAAGGTTGACGGTGCATTACATAATCCGAACGGCATTACCAAATATTCAAATAAACCGAATTTTGTAGTGAAGGCTGTCTTTGGGCGATCAGCCTCATCAACTTCAACCTGATAATAGGCTGACAAAATATCCAAGCACGAAAAATATGATGATCCCCCTAAACTTTCCAAACAATCACTAATATTAGGTAAGGGGTATGCATCTTTTTCTGTTACGTTGTTAAGCTGACGATAATCCACACAAGGTCGTGTTGTTCCATCACGTTTCCTGACATATACTAATGGTGACGCCCAAGGAGAATTACTTTCCTGAATAACATTGGCCGCTAACTGATCTTTAATTATTTTCTCTTCTTCATTTGCGAAAGCTTTTGGTGGGCGCCTAGGGCGTTGCTTAATAGGCTTTGCTGCCCCAGTATTGATTTTGTGCTTAATTACAGATGTACGACCAAAATCATTTGGTGACTTTGCAAACACATTTGAATGCTTAATCAAAAGATTCTTAAGTTTCACTCTTTGATCATAATTAAGATTTTTCACTGAATTTTCATAAAGCTCATTTAAATGAGATGGAAGCTTTGAGTCACACTTTTCATTAACAAAACACTCATTTTTCTCACAAAAACTAACTTTTTCAGCATTCTCAATATATCCAAGAGTAGTATTAGCTTCAATTTTTACATTTTCATTGCTTATATTCATTAAACGAATTGGAACACAACCATTTTTAGAATGAGGGTTGACCAGTGTATGGCCAACAATTAAGCTATTTTCACTATCCTCACCTGTTTTTAATGGCGTAACAATTCCAAACTCAGTATCAATTTTGCCGCCAGAACAACTCCCTTCTATTATCACTTCACTATTTGCTGGTACAATGACTGATTTTGAACTTTTGACACGCATCACTTTGAAAACTGAAGATTGCATCAACGTAGGATACTTCTTTCCATTTAGACGCAAACCATTTTCTGCACTTAACACAAAATTATTTTCTTGTAAGATCAAGACCTAAAAGACCATCTTCTTGAATTGGTGCAATAAACACATTGAACTTAAATATATCCTTATGAATTTTAAAACTCATCACAGTTTTACCTAAAATAGGGAGATACCCTTCATTTGCAACTTCAAGCTTAAAATTTGGATCAATTTTCTCCAATGATGGACGAACATCAGAAGGCACACTATGATAGATATTAGAAGAAACAATAGTAACAACTGCTCCAGTATCTACTACTAAATTTGCACTGATATCACCAAATTTTACAGGTAATAACAAAGATAATCCATTGCAGGTATCATTAAAATGAATTTTTATCACTTTTTCACTATGATATTGGACTAACGCAAGGCCGTCTGCCTTAGTCCCTCCTAGTTTTCCGCTTTATTTTTATCACTCTGCTGACTCGTGCAATCACGTGCATAATGACCTAAATTATGACACTTATAACACTCAACAGTAGATAAATCCCTTCTTTTGAATTTTTCTGGCTGCATATCTGGCTTTTTAATGGCAGACAGAATTTCATCAAATTTTTTATCTATTTCTTTCTTGAAAGACAAAAACTGCTCTTGAGAAACATTGTTGTTCCCTTGTCGAACCTTGCGAACTTTGGTGTTTGCCTTAGTTTCATCCTTCAAACTATAGTACGTCTCCAGAATCTCGCGTGCATTTTCGATACTGGTCGGATCCTTCATCCCTATAGCCAGAGCCATCTGGGAGTCACCCATACCTCTAATAAAATGCCATAAACAAATTGTACCAATAGTATGATCATCTGCAGTGGGGTAGCCCTTTCGAACCAGACGCTTTATATCTGCAACATACTCCACGAGTTTGTCCCTTGAGTGAAGCTTTACATTTTCGAGCTCCATCAGATAAGAGGCAGTAGAACGTCTTTCTACAAATCTTGCTGCTAAACATTGCTCAAGCTGTGTGTAAGATTGTTGAGTTTCAGGACTGACCTGGTTGAATACAAACTCTGCTGCATCATCACTCAGACTATTCAGCAAGCGAAATGCCCTCTCTTTATCACTCCATTGGCAAGTCTCAGCCAACACAGCAAATTGACGTATGAATGCAGTGTATGATGTTTTACCATCAAAAAGAACCTGATTTGGTAGTGGAACATTATAATCCCGAAAATTTCTATGGTTACTTTCTCGTAATGCAATGTTCTGAATGCGACTAAGTTCAACATCTCTTGATTGTAAAATATTTTGTAATTCATCAATTTCATTTGACAATACTTGGATTTGTCTGTCTCTATTCATCTGAGTTGTATGATATAGACTGTTCAAATTTTCCTTATCTCTTCGAAGTTGATCATTTTCACTTTCTATAATTTCTTGTAATCCAACTTTTTCAGTTTGTAAAATTTTGACAGTTTCATTTAATTTATCAATATTTGCCAATGCAGCAGTTAAATTAGCTTGTAAATCATCATTTTCATCAATTTTTTCTGGAAAGTTGTTGACGTAAATCCATTGTAAGTTCTGAATTTTCAAGACGTGATGCCGATGCAGATCTAGCAGATTTCTTAGGTCCCATACTACTGACTTTCTTCTAAAACCTGAGTGTCATCGTCTAACATAGAAGCACGTAATTTTGCATTATATGACTTTAATTCACTGATTTCGTTACTTTTAATTTCTAAAATTTCATTCACTTTGTTACAAAAATCACTAAATGCACTTGTTAGATTTTCACTATGACATACTAATTCTTTGGAGATATTTCCTTTTTCTAAACAGCACAAAGAAACAGTCTGACGCAATGATTCTAATTCCTTTTCCATTTTTTTGTTAGTTCATTACACTCAAAAGTAGAAAAAATCAAAGTCTTTATCCCTATGCTGAAGCATGTTAAAGTCCTTATCCCGACGCTGCCACCAGTGTTGCGAAAACTTCTCTTTTGTGAAAAGTTTTGTTTATTCACTCTTTTCGCTTAAAAGTCAACCATTTCCCTATGCTGGTACAATGAACAAGTCAAGTCCAAGTGAAAGCAGGATTATATTTATTGCAGTAAATCAAAATAATGCATCATTTTATTTTCTATCAACAGTCAAACCAAAGTAAAATTCTCAAGAACTTCAACAAATACATTTCTTCAATTACTAACTCAAAAACTAACCAACTCAACCAACTCCAACTCAAAACCCCAACTCACTTCAAAACTCCTCAAAAACCAACCCAGCTAGAAAAGTTCCCAGCTTATATACCCTTCTGTTTGCGCAGCTAGGGTGGTGTGCAAAAGTAGATTGTCGCGCGACCCACTTGCGCTAACCAGTTTGGCACACAACTCATTGCGCGACCTGAATGTTGCGCAACCCTATTTAAAATGCTGACAATGCCTTAACAATGCTCAAAATGGCCTGCAACTAGTTCAGGTATACAGACTGTTGTACAATACAAACATAAGTACAAAAATACATAATAGTTATATAAATTTACATGTTAACACTCAATAGCATAATTATTATCTGTCCAATAATGCAACTTAATACATGTAATAGTGCAAAATACACTTGTATTAATAAAGATATATGTACTATATATGGCTTATAAGACCAATACACTTACTACTGATTGACATTTCTATAAACTTTATAATACTGACTGATAATTCATTAAACAACAGAAATATAACCTCTCCAGCTTTACAACATACAGCTCAATATTTGAACCAAGTAACCTGTACATACATAAAGCAGTAAGGAATCCCATTCATAAAATCTGATATGACCAAATTATGCTTTGTTAACAACAATTGAGATGCTGAAGGGCTAAAAATAACTTAAACCTTGTACTTTTAGTCTGCGCAACCTCTTATTGCGCGACCTCTCCATATTTGGAACTAGCATGCCTGGGAAAGCTGATTCTGCGCGACCTTTCCTATTGCGCGACCTTAAGTGTCGCGCGACCTTTGGCTGCGCGACCTTTCAAAATTTGGAATGAGGTATGCTCATAATCTAAAAATAACTGAGCTCTGCCAATGTTCTGGACTGTTAATGACTCAAATGTTTTACAACAAAAAATGAGTAAAAGTTAACATAAACATTTTAACCAGCTTAGAAATATTGTCCAGATTTACCATCCTAAAAGAATACTCTTGTAGTAAAAGATTAAGTTCAAATTTCATAACAATATGTATATGGTATGTGAGTTTTTAACAGTGTCTGTAACGGGTTTCTTAAGAATGTAGGACAATGTTGTTGTCAAAAGACAAAGAGGTCAATTTTAAAAATCACAAAAGATGAAGAAAGGATCAACTTTTTGAGTATCAAACTGAATGTCAATGTACATTATGTTATGTTAATAATGTGTGTGACTAACGTTGGCTTTGATGCAGGTTGCTTTTCTCCTCTTCATACAAATTTGTAAGACGTCGAATGACGTCACTGGGAACGTTCTGCCATTCAACAAGGAGGGCATGTCTCAGGTTATTGAAATTGTTGATTTGGTTATGATTGCGTTCCAGACGCCCATTCCCGTCCCACATGTGTTATCTGTGTTTATTCTGGCCAAACTTCCGGCCACGGCAAGATGTCGATGCCGTTTTTAGCCAAAAACTATGTTGTAACACATGTTATGTGGTGCCTCGCGTTGTCCTCTTACATAAACACTCTATGACTCCGATTTTGAATAACTGGGAGGAGACTTTTCATATTATGTTAATTTACATTATCTACTGCAATAAGGTTGCCCTGAATGGTGATCAAATCTGTTCTTTGACTTGCATTATTCCAAAAACCATGAAGCTTCCACCGCCAAAACTTTCTTGTTCTGTACGAAACATTGGACAAATTTCTCGTTCCATGGTCTGTTAATCTGACCCTACCGTTAGCAAAGCTGACCCTGAAGGTGAAGAAATAACGAACATGTGTTAATATAATGAAGCGGTCGTCTCTATGTGACGTCGAGGGGCCTTCCTGATCATGGCCCTTCCTTTAGTGACCCAGTAGTTGCATACCGAGTTGCCAGGTTGTGGATTGTTTTCCTAGAGCGCACACAATGAAGACACGTCATTTACAGACGTGCCGGCTCTTAACATACCGACAGCCTGATTTCTGTCATTTTCAGAAAGCCGTGGAATACCCGTTTGTATACAAAATTGTATAACAATTTTGTATTTTTGTGTCCGTGTTAAATACTTTGTGTGACCGTGTAACAAAAAGCTATCAAAATGAACCCGGGATAGGTCAACACGTAGTAGTTATCAAAAGCGGAAGTGCAAAGCATGCTCATTAACGGTACAATTGTACAAAATCTTGTGTCAGTGTATTCTCTTTTCTCGGGCCAAGTATATTTCGATAATGTTCACGAATGTCACCATTAATCGTCTAAAAATGTTTCTTTTCTTTTCTTGAGCCGGAAAAAACATCAATTTTATCATTTGTATCGTATGTGATAATTATGAATAAAGAAATAATTTCAATCTATTGTAATATTTCGAGCTATGTATATTTGGACTGCGTATCAATTATCACATTACACGACAAAAATATGCACTTTTACTTAAATGAATCATTCTGATATTTGGAATGTTTTATTGATATCAAATTATCAAATTGCCTCTTATTTTAAAAGAACTGTGGAAATTGGTGAACCCTTAATAGCAACGACAAAAAAGAAATGTGTCTTTAAAATGTGCAAGAGACAGAATGGAAAGTTTGATATCTCACGCGACACGGATCAGCAGCTTAAATAGTATACAACCATGAATTCTCAAACACTGCAAAAATAAAAACAAAATTTCCGGTTAAAAACTTGGATTAAGTGAAGTACGGGAATTTTTACAGCTGTCGCACATACATAAATATAACACATGCTGCTGTGAAACATGTAATACGTATATTAATTAAAATGTCTTTTGTTCAAAAGGGCAATAAAGGCTGGAAGAAACTGCTTTTAAAACATATTTATTTAAAGACAATATGTCTCCATCCACATTTTATATTTCTGGCTTAAAGAAGAAAGTAACACAATTTACCGATAAAAACAAATAAAAACAAATAATTAATTTTCATTATTGATTTTCTGATACTTTTGTGAAAAACAGTCGTTTGAATAGATTAACAAATCAATTTTGTAACAGCTTTCATGCCAGCATTTTTGATGCCTTAAGCATTTACTGAGCTTACGAAAACAAACATACTGTGCTCGCGAAAATTACTTTTTGCTTAGGTCAAGACCGATTTAAAACCAACACAAAAATATAGATCTAATGAGAACTACTTTTTCAGAATTTCTTCAATGCATATGTTCTTATATTCAAATGTCCACTACTTTTCATGTTTTAAATGTTGAATTCCCATAAAACTATTGCTACTATTGTCATGAATGCTACTCTGCAAATACCACTACCGTCCATGAAAAGGTTCAGAGTCTGAAAACATTTTCAATTTTACCTTTTTGGTCGTCCTTAACTGATTCTGATCGTTAATAAGCAAACATAAGTTATGTTCGGTAAGACAACTGATGCGTGCAAAAGGTTTTCTTATGAGTCACATACGAAATTATACAAAGAGAAGATGTAAATTGTATAAGAGAAGAGCCACATAGTGTCATTATAAAAAAAATAATGGCAGTTAGGGAATACAGTTTCCAAAAACATTTATTTATTCAAATTGAACATATTCCTGAAGAATTCCATGGATTTCAATACTTTTCTGTGATTAAAATATTTTACTCATGTTCGAACACAGTATAACTATAATGACAAGCATATAATAACAAGACTGACATGCGTGTCGGTTTACTCGAATAAAACAATTGACGTTTTTAAATAATATAATTTGTAAATAGCTTTGATTTGACTCGAAAATATAAATGAATTAGTGAATTTTTAATATTGAATTTAATACTATTTTATTCAGCTTTTCATTAAACCAAAAACATTATTTATTTTTTACAATAAACAATTAAACAACGTAAATAGCTTTCATTTGACTCGAAAATATTTATAAATTAGTGTAGTTTTCATACTTAATTCCATACGATTTTATTCAGCTTATTAAATAAATCAAATACAACAATTATGTTGTGAACAACATAAAATATGCAAGATTTAACATATCTAATGATATACACCAGGTTTGTTAAACAACTTATTCTATTTGGTACATAAATTAACATAATTTCAATTAAAGTTTATGAATTTTACTCATTTGCAATAAGATACACATTTGTGCCACTGTAGGATAGGCAGCATGGATGAATGATAAAAGTATGAAAGGCATTTATCGATGTACATATTAACGTTACATGAAATCAAAGAGTACAACCAAAGTAATCGTTCTAGAAAACATGTCATGAAATAATATAATAACAGTTACTTATTTTCCTTATCTTTTTTTATTTTTGTTAAATTAAGTAACATGTAGACACGTAGACACGAAGCAAGTTTCCCCTGCTGAAAACGATAGAGAATAGCCTTTGCCACCAGAAAAGAGCCAGCCAGGCCTGCACATTCATTCAGTCTGACAAGGCATTTCAATCATAACTTTACCTTTGAAATCAATATCAAATATCAATTATCTTATCTGATTTTTAAAAGTTTTCAGTATTTCAATTCAAGGGAAAAGCAACTACATTCCTTTGTCTGTGTCATTTCAAATACAACAACAGAAGGAAAAATACTCATCAAATTGTCTTGGAGATGGTGGTATCAAATATGAGGATTGTAATATCAATTTCAGTAAAAGTTAGTGTTATTAAGTAAGAATTTACAAAATTTAATTTATCATGATCTACCAATTTAAGGTGATTCAGCATTGTCAGACTTGTTTGATTTTCACTTAGTGAATCTGAAGTGAAAGAAAGCACAAATTCATATAAAAACAAGGTACACAATGTAAAATGATGAAGTCGATGTTTGAAGAACCAATATAAATATACAAAATAACAATATTTACGTTGAATGTGCATAATCCCAGAAGACCATTTAAAATTCTTTTAAGCACATTTCATACATGAAAAATCCAGTTTAAGCTATGTTGTAGTTCAGACAGAATCACCTAAATGTAGAAAGTGTATACTAATAAACTAATTGCTTATTGAATGATTGAAATAAATCTAATTAAACTGAAAAAAAGGTAAGCCGATTTACCAAAATAAATGGGTTATGATTTTTTTCTTTTGAAAAACTACAATATTATTTGACGAAAAAAATAATTTCAAACACAAAGGAGTCGTATAAATTAAAAAGGAACAATGTCCGCTAGACAACGTTTGTTGATTTACATTGATTTATTGTCGAATTGCTTAACATCATACTCAAACTATATTACTTTAGAACCTGATGACATTACTAAAGTAAAGAATAAACACACTTTACGTTTTGTTAGTTATAATATTAAAGAATAAAACAAACTTATATTTAAACGTCTATAAAACATGGTGAATGACAAATCAAAAAGTTGCGAACGTATCCCCCCTACACAATTCACTAAAAACACCAATAAGTGAATAAGTGTATTCAAGAGTGATACGACTAAGGGGAGATATTTTTTGCAAAAATCCTATTAAAACAAGTTTTTTAAAGTACCTTAAGGATATGACTGATCATATTTTAGATAAATATAGCGCCTCTAGTTTGAATCTGAGTGATATGCAAAATACTATAAGTGGTATGAGACATATAGTTTTTGCACTTTAAGAGTACTTTTGGTTATTTTTGTGTATGGGTCGCTTTGACATTTGGGTGATCGATAAAAATTCTTTGCATATTTATAAAAAAATGACCTTAATTGATAAATAAGCGTGTTTATTGTCCGTTTTTAATTACGTTGTGAATGCACAAAGCAATAGCTAAAGTACAGCTCAATATTCTGTTCACACCATAATAATTCTGTTAAAAATTACCAATTTGCGTTGAATAACAGATGCAACTGCTTGCTCAGTCACTCTCCTTATACGGTCACGCAAGTATGAAACAAAAATGTTGATGTCCCACTCTTTTACGCATGGTTTATTAAAAAAAACAATATAAATTAATTTTCGAAGAATATACGCACACACACACGCTCACACACGCACACGCACGCACGTACACACACAAAACAAGCGTCAATCCCCCTCCAAGACAAAAGGCGGGACGTAAACCATGACACGACCCAGCGATAGGCTTTTTTAATTTTGTCCGAATCATATCATCTACATGCATAGCTAGTCACTACTAGTGTTTCGCATAGTAACCAAGTCTACAGATTAAGAACTTAAAAAGAAAATGCTTGTTGTCCGGAGAAAACATGCTGAAGGTTAAATATAACAGTATGACTTGGCACGAATGCTGGACAAGGCGGTGTCTCGCAAACCTGCTCTTACAAGTTAAATGTCCGATCATAAAATGAGTGTATTAATGCTTATTTTATGACAAAATATGTCATACCCAGCGGTACTGTTCTTAATCATCTTTCATGCTCTAAATCCACTTAATAGTTACAAAACTTGTTATTTTAGCTTTCACAGATAGATAAAATGAATTTTTCGCAATCTACTGTGACGTAAAATGTATGTTCCGTGACTCTGTGCCCCGGAAAGAAGAGTATAAAAGCAAAAACATATTTATTTAACATTTAATCTGTTTGAAAGTTTATTCAGTTGAAGATACTTTTCAGGTTGTGCATAGGAGTTCGTTCCTTAGAAGTAAGTAATGCTCTTTCATACGTTTTACATATTAATTGGTATGATACAGATTTTGTGAATGATTAAGCTTTCATTAGTTTCAAGAATAAAAAAGCTTATTAATAAAACGTTTTTTCGATCAACATTCTATAAAAGATAAACATTAGGGACACATTCGATACTGCTTATGTAAAGAGCTGGTTCCTTTACAGAGGAAGTCTTACATTAGGGACAAATTCGATGCTGCTTATCTGAAAAGGTGGTTGCTGTACAGATGAGCACACCATCTGTAGAGATTAAATGTTTTACCAATGTCTTACAATTTTGTACATCAATCTTGAATGGAGACGAAAAGAGCTTCAAGATAGTTCTCTATGGTGCCGTTGCTCTCTTTATTTTCAGCAAATTAAATTAACTTACATTTTCTATTTTTATATTGTGTTTATCTGTTGTATCTTGTCTTTAACTTTACACACCATTTAAAGAATAATTCGATGAGTAAAATTAAAAACATGTCAATTAGCCATGTTTTTGAACGAGTACTAACTTAATAGATGTTTTTTGAACGGGTACCAAGGAGGCTAACATTTTCATACCATGGTAGCCCTTGAAATCTGAATATTGTTTTCATTTGGGCACACTACTCTATAAAACATTCTTACTGTTATTTTAAATAAATTTGTTTTTTTATAACTGTCAAAAAGTAAAAAACATAATGTTTTTTGTTTTTTTTATCAAGTTTATATAATTTTATATATTATTTTAAGTATTATTCAATTACTTAACAGAAGAAAACTTCTAAAACGCTCTTAGAACAGTATTTCAAATTAACCAGATATCATTGTTTGCCTCGGTTTATAAAATTTCAATTACAAAAATGTCCTAGAGCATATTAGTTACACTATATTTATATGAGAAAGAAAATCTATTCTGATTTTTTATTATGTAATTTGATGTTCAGAAGAATTGTTAAGGCGCATGGGGGACGTTTGCGGTTTGTGATAGAGAGTGACGTAACAGGATTTCAGCAGACAAATTTGCACTGTTGACAGAATAATGTTTAAATCGGAATTGGTTGTTTTATTACATTTATACTATACTATATTATGCTTTAGTGCATTCCTTAAAACAAAAAAAAATCCTCTTATAAAGTGTCTTATGTCATTACCGAAACAGCACAGTTAAGTGCGTAACCTTTAACGTCAATTTCATCATTAGATGACAGGTCTTTACTGCAATATCGAGAGCACAAAAATGAAATAAAATCGATATCCGACAAAAAGATACAATGGTGTCTTTCGAAGGTACATGTATATTACATTTAGTACAACAGATGTTTTAATGCAACGTAATTTACATATGCTTTCATTTCTATCTCACAGGAAAGTTAAGATGGACAGAAAAGTATTGGTTGCTTTTTTATTTCTTGGACTCCTGGTTGCAATTTCGAATTGCGATGTTGGTACGTGTCTGACTGTATTGCTTGGCGTACATTGTAACTGATTCATCAGTACATGCATTTTAATTTATATAAGCATTTTTCAATATATATATATATATATATATATATATATATATATATATATATATATATATATATATATATATATATAATATATATATATATATATATATATATATATACTATATATATATATATATTTATTCACCGTTTATTTCAATACGTTATTCTTATATTTTTAAGAATGCAATTGTTCCTTGTTGGATAGGAGGTTAGGGTTTAAAATACAAACTTTATTTTGACCGTCATAACTAATAGCCATGTTGCTTTATCAACATTTTATTATAATTAATTATAACATAATTCATAATATTCATAATACTTAAGATTCATTCTCAATTGCTAAGATTCACTGAAATGACGTCATTTTAAGGCTAGCTCATCTTACACGTTAAACGTATGTTTATCCAATTGAAACAACAGTATATTAGGCTAAAACTTAAAATTTTTAAACTTTACATGTGATGCGGATCAGTTATAACTACATGTGTATGTGATTCAATTACACCTAATAAATCAAGTTGTATAATTTCATTTTAAATTTCCAGGTCCACCAGGCCCACCAGGCCTACCATCTGTTGATTTGCGTGCAACAAATCACGTTAATAAAATCATCAAACGTGAAGGTAAATTAAATGGGATTTAATTCATTTTGAAATAGTTTAGATACCATTTGTAAAAAGTCATTTGCTGCATTAAAATTCGCAGTCATGTAAAGCATTAACATTTTTATTTCAGAACATCAAAGTGTAATTTTACTCCCATGACTTAACTCTTAAACACATTTTGCATCGAAGTTTTAAAATTCGTATATAGTTCACCAAGATATTGTGTTTAATCTTAATGCTTAGTCCAAATTAATCGGTCTCGTTTTTACTATAAAATATTACTATTATGAATGAGGAGTAATGAAGAGTTCATTTTTTCTTTTATCTACATTATACATCTTGCCGTTCTATAATTTTAGATGGACGCATAAACAAGGATAACAAGGATATTAAAAAAACGAACGATTAAGCGGAAAGTGATCCATGTGAACCTGTTCTTGATGAACACTATAGGCCATTGCTGTTCAGGCATAATTTGAAATAAATATATTTTATTTCCTTTGTTCATTTGGAATATCTAGTATCTAATATACATGTATATAGTTTAATAAAGTGGATAAAACATACACACTTCAAACTGTTTTTGTACATTTGCGTTGATACCATTTAATAAATATGACCACCAGTATACTGAAGTCAATTATATGTTTTAATTATGCTTGTTAAGGAATAGTAAACACGTTTTAGTTGGGTATTACGTCACACCAAAGTTGACCAAACACTGTTGAGGTCATATGACGACTTTCCAGCTTTACTGGTTCAGAAAGACTCTACAAGTAAGGACTTTTTTTCAATTTTGAAATTTTAAGTTATGATGTTCCTATTGTTGCCCACACCCCCTAGCGCCGACTTAAGCAAGTTTATAAATAATATGATTAACACACACGAAACAAAAGTAACTTTACATTGGGCACTGATGGTCATAGGGTCGTCTTTGAACAATATAATTTACGTATGTTAATGTTATATGAAACTTGAAAGCAATATCTGTGAGTGTGCTACAGAGTCCGTTACGGCAAATGTCAAATTTGAGAACAAAATACTGAGGGGTATTTAAAACAAATCACAAAGTAAAGAAATGGGTGACTTTTGTGTATCAGACTGAATATCCTTGAGCAATACGAATATTAATAATGTGTGCTACCAACGTTGGCTCTGAAGCAGGTTGCTATTCTCCTCCTGACGGCGAATGACGCAATTTGATTTGTTCTGTCATTCAACAAGGAGGGCATATCTCAGGTCATTGACATTGCTGGTTGTTATGATTATTGCGATCCCAACATCCAAGCCCATCCTGCGAGTTCTACTGGGTATTGGTCTGGATAACTGCCGGTAACGGCCAGAAGTTGAAGCCGCTTTGAGTCTAAACTACGTTACAACACTAGCTGTGTTGGATCTCTCTTTGTCCTGCTGCAGAATCACTCCGGACCCCGAATTTGCATAAAGGGGGGATTGTTCCTGAGAATGTATATATACCCAACCCCAGTAAAGTTGTCCGGAAAGATGACCAGATATGTTCTTTGGTTGTCCATTTTGCCCAAAATCATGAAACTGCCACCGCTAAAAAATTCTCGTTTCTGCACGCAACATTGTGAAAAATGGTCGTTTTGTGGCCTGTAAACACTGACCGAACCGTCAGCATACCTGAGCTTGAAATGGGACTCGTCATTAAAATTATATTATGCTATTGGGCTCGGGTCAAGTGCTTGTCCCGTCGAGCCCAATCCTAGCGGGTGTTTGTGTGATACGCAGTTACAATTTGCCCGTATTAGGTCGTCGTGCAGGAATTTGCGCTCTATCTTGTCTGAGACAGTTACGAATTGTCTGAACCGAGATTCCCTTCCGTCGTGCGGCTTGGGTAAAGAAATTACGTAAATGTGTTAATTTAATAAAGCGGTTGTCTCTATGTGACGTCGCCGGGGCCTACATGAATCTTTGCCAATACAGTTATTTGATACAAGTATTGCATACCGAGTCTGTAGAGCCTTGGCATTTACAGTAATATATCGGACGATAACGTGATATAAGTCATTCGATAATCCTCTAAAGCAGATAATTTAGTACAAACAGTTTTTTTTTATTAACTGCAGATTATTTATATCAAGTTATAAGACTTTTGTGTGCATAAAAGTTAAACTATATCAGTTCTTCTTCCAAAACGAATGAAATGTTATGAATTCAATTCATATTATTAAAATAGTAAAAATTGCAAATATGGTCCAAAATGAAGCTTCATCGCGAAATCAAGACATTTTTGAATCCGTTATAACGTTCTTCTCATTTCTTTCAATGACCAGAACAGGAATACAGATTTTTCATTTAGCGTACAATGTAATACCTTTTAATCTAAATAACGAGCTTTATAATTTTATATTTTAACTGAGTATCAACCTTATTGTAGAAGAAAAATTCATTTGTTACGAGATAATTACTCTGATATTTGGAATGTCTTATTCACAGAACACTTGGGGTTTGGAGCTCAAACGCTTTAAAATCTAAATAAATGCATATTTTGTCAATTCCAGCACATGTACTGATCATATATATCAAAAAAACTTAATATAAGCCGGTTTTGAAAAAAAAATCAATATTTCAACATCTATAAAAATACACAAGATAGAAATGTTCGCCGAACAAAATCGCATCCCTACCGTCAATAATCACCATGTATTTTATTCTATTTACATATTTTCACATAATCCGTTGTCCATCGACAGCAGAGATATAATTCTTCAACGATGATGGCCAATTTTAAAACTTCAACGGGTAATATAAACAATGCAAGAGCCGAAATAAACATCAAGATTATCGCCGTTTTCCTCCATTGACAAAATCTTTCGATAAATTCAAACGTGACAGTCGGCTATTAACGAAGCCATCCGATTATTTGGTTCCCAAACTTAAAAGCGCTGCGTATTTTGCACACGGCAAAGCTGGGGCCACGTTGGAATTTATCGAAAGATTTTGCCTCTGATTTCCAAAGAACTGTGGTATTTTAAAAGCAAAGACAAGAAAGCAAAAAGTTTAAAATCATTTTTATTAAGATTGTCAATGAGTAAGATTGGGATGCCAAATATCTCTCGCGATACGGATCAGTGACTCAGTATACAGTATATAGCCATAAAAAATATAAAACCAAATATTCCGAAGGACCAGATGAAAAAACTAGAATTAGATGAAGTACGGGATGCGGGAATAAATATTTATAGCCATCACACTTGTATAAATGTAACTTCTGCTGCTGTGAAACATGTAATACGTACATTAATTATGTGGTTTTTGGTTCAAAAGTGCTGAAATAAGCATATTCATATGAAGATAATCTGTCACCATACATATTTTATGTTTCAAGCTTTAAAAAAGGAAGTAACACAAGTAATTTACAGATACAACAGATACGACAACACACAAACTGTGCTCATGAAGTATACTATAATTTGCTTATGAAATGGAGGAACAACTTTACAATAGTCACTGTACTTTCTTGGTAACTGCATAAATAAAAGGTTTCTTGTGAGTGATATAAGTAAATACTTAGTTAAAACTAATGTTTGGAAAGAAAAACAAAAACAGCATGTAGGTTAGATGGTTAACGCACTCGGAATAGATCTGCATAGTATTTACAGACCCGGTTGGCCTTTTAAAAACCTCGATCGCTACGCTCTATCGGTCTTCAAATTTGCCACTCCGGTCTGTAAATACTATGTAGACATTGTCATCTGTAGTCAGATAAAAACTAAGTCAGATAAACATGGTAAATGATAATCAAATTGTAAACAGCTGCATTGAGAGCGCATTCCCACGATACAATTTACTTAAAAAGGTATTTTAGTTAAAAAATATATAAGTGACACGACTGGCGGGAGATATTTATTGCATAAAGCCACTTAAAACTAGTTTTCATCAAGTACAAATGTACCTACGGGTATAACCGATTATATTTTAAGATAAATAAATAAATAAATATATTTTATTTCCTTTGTTCATTTGGAATATCTAGTATCTAATATATATAGTTTAATAAAGTGAATAAAACATACACACTTCAAACTGTTTTTGTACATTTGCGTTAATACCATTTAATAAATATGACCACCAGTATACTGAAGTCAATTATATGTTTTAATTATGCTTGTTAAGGAATAGTAAACACGTTTTAGTTGGGTATTACGTCACACCAAAGTTGACCAAACACTGTTGAGGTCATATGACGACTTTCCAGCTTTTTACTGGTTCAGAAAGACTCTAAAGTAAGGACTTTTTTCAATTTTGAAATTTTAAGTTATGATGTTCCTATTGTTGCCAACACCCCCTAGCGCCAACTTAAGCAAGTTTATAAATAATATGATTAACACACACGAAACAAAAGTAACTTTACATTGGGCACTAAGGTCATAGGGTCGTCTTTGAACAATATAATTTACGTATGTTAATGTTATATGAAACTTGAAAGCAATATTGTGAGTGTGTAATCCAGCGTCCCGTTACGACAAGAAGGTCAAATTTGGAGAAACGAAAATACAGATGGGTATTCATAAAACAAATCACAAAGTAAAGAAAATGCTCAAGGCTACTATTTTGTGTATTCAGACTGAATATTCTTGACAATACGAATATTATAATGTGGTGTCCAAGCGTTGGCTCTGAAGCAGGTTGTCTATTCTCCTCCTGACGGCGAATGACGCAATTTGATTTGTTCTGTCATTCAACAAGAAGGGCATATCTCAGGTCATTGACATTGCTGGTTTTATGATTGTTGCGATCCCAACATCCAAGCCCATCCTGCGAGTTCTACTGGGTATTGGTCTGGTTGATTGCCGGCAACGGCCACAAGTTGAAGCCGCTTTGAGTCTACGTTACTACGTTACAACACCAGCTGCGTTGAATCTCGCTTTGTCCTGCTGCAGAATCACTCCGGACCCCGAATTTGCATAAAGGGGGGATTGTTCCTGAGAATGTATATATACCCAACCCCAGTAAAGTTATCCGGAAAGATGACCAGATATGTTCTTTTGGTTGTCCATTTTTCCCAAAATCATGAAACTGCCACCTCTAAAAATGTCTCGTTTCTGCACGCAACATTGTGAAAAATTGTCGTTTCGTGGCCTGTAAACACTGACCGAACCGTCAGCATACCTGAGCTTTAAATGGGACTCGTCAGTAAAATTATATTTCGCCATTGGGCGCGGGTCAAGTGCTTGTCCCGTCGAGCCCAATTCTAGCGGGTGTTTGTGTGATACGCAGTTACAATTTGCCCGTATTAGGTCGTCGTGCAGGAATTTGCGCTCTATCTTGTCTAAGACAGTTACGAATTGTCTGAACCTAGATCCCCATCCGTCGTGCAGCTACCGTTCAGCGGATTGGATAAAGAAATTACGTAAATGTGTTAATTTAATAAAGCGGTTGTTTCTATGTGACGTCGCCGGGGCCTACATGATCTTTGCCCATCAGTTACAGATACAGTAATTGCATACCGAGTTGTCAGGCCTTGGCATTTACAGTATATATCGATAACGTGAATATAAAGTCATCGATAATCCTCTAAAGCAGATAATAAAGTACATACAGTTTCTTTATTGTTTATATCAAGTTATAAGACTTTTGTGTGCATAAAAATTAAACTATATCAGTTCTTCTTCCAAAACGAATAAAATGTTATGAATTCAACTCATATTATTAAAATAGTGAAAAATTGCAAATATGGTCCAAAATTAAACTTCATCGCGAAATTAAGACATTTTTTAATCCGTTATTATATTGTTCTTCTCATTTCTTTCAATGACCAGAACAGGAATACAGATTTTTCATTTTATCGTACAATGTAATACCTCTTAATCTAAATATCGAATTTTATAATTATATATTTTAACTGAGTATCAACCTTATTGTAGAAGACAAATTCACTTGTTACGAAATAATTACTCTGATATTGCGAATGTCTTATTCACAGACACTTGGGGTTTGGAGCTCAAAACGCCTTTAAAATCCAAATAAAATGCATATTTGTCAATCCCAGCACATGTACTGATCATATATATCAAAAAACTTAATATAAGCCGTTTTGAAAAAAAAATCATATTTCAACATCTATAAAAATACACAAGATAGAAATGTTCGCCGAACAAAATCCGCATCCTACCGTCATAATCACCATGTATTTTATTCTATTTACAATATTTTCACATAATCCGTTGGTCCATCGACACAGAAGATATAATTCTTCACGATGATGGCCAATTTTAAACTTCAACGGTAATATAAACAATTCAAGAGCCGAAATAAACATCAAGATTATCGCCGTTTTCCTCCATTGACAAAATCTTTCGATAAATTCAAACGTGACAGTCGGTTATCAACGAAACCATCCGATTATTTGGTTCCCAAACTTAAAAGCGCTGCGTATTTTGCACATGGCAAAGCTGGGGCCACGTTGGAATTTATCGAAAGATTTTGCCTCTGATTTCCAAAGAACTTTTGACCCTTAAAAGCAAAGACAAGAAAGCAAAACGTTTAAAATCATTTTTATTAAGATTGTCAATGAGTAAGATTGGAATGCCAAATATCTTTAACGATACGGATCAGTGACTCAGTATACAGTATACATGTATAGCCATAAAAAATATAAAACCAAATATTCCGAAGGACCAGATGAAAAAACTAGAATTAGATGAAGTACGGGATGCGGGAATGAATATTTATAGCCATCACACTTGTATAAATGTAACTTCTCCTGTTGTGAAACATGTAATACGTACATTAATTATGTGGTTTTTGGTTCAAAAGTGCTGAAATAAGCATATTCATATGAAGATTATTTGTCACCATACATATTTTATGTTTCAAGCTTGAAAAAAGGAAGTAACACACGTGATTAACAGATACAACAGATACGACAACACACATACTGTGCTCACGAAGTATACTATAATTTGCTTACTGAAATGGAGGAATAACTTTACAATAGGCACTGTGCTTTCTTGGTAACTGCATAAATAAAAGGTTTCTTGTGAGTGATATAAGTAAATACTAAGTTAAAACAAATGTTTGGAAAGAAAAACAAAAACAGCATGTAGGTTAGATGCTTAACGCACTCGGAATAGATCTGAATAGTATTTACAGACCCGGTTGGCCTTTTAAAAGCCTCGATCGCTACGCTCTATCGGTCTTCAAATTTGCCACTCCGGTCTGTAAATACTATGTAGACATTGTCATCTGTAGTCAGATAAAAACTAAGTCAGATAAACATGGTAAATGATAATCAAATTGTAAACAGCTGCATTGAGAGCGCATTCCCACGATACAATTTACTTAAAAAGGTATTTTAGTTAAAGAAGTATATAAGTTAAACGACTAGGGGAGATATTTGTTGCATAAAACCACTTAAAACTAGTTTTCATCAAGTACAAATGTACCTACGGGTATAACCGATTATATTTTAAGATAAATAAAGAACACTGTTTAATACATGCTAAGTGGTAGCTCACCTAGTTTTGAATCTGAGCGATAAGCAAAATACCATTAGTGCTTTGAGGCATAAAGTTATTTCACTTTAAAAGTATTTTTGGTTGTTTTTAAATGATTCGCTTTGACATATCAAAGTGTAGGCGATTGATAATAATTCCTTGTATATTTATGAAAAACATACACAATTGATAAATCAATGTTGAAAACTGTTCGTTTAAATTACGTTGTGAATGCACAAAATCATAGCAAAACTTTAATGTACAGCTCAACATTCTGTTCAGACCATAATAATTCTGTTTTACTTAAAATTACCCATTTGCGTTAAAACAGATGAATTGTTTGCTCAGTCACTCTCCATAATCGGCCACAATAGTATGAAACAAATTAAATTTGTTATGCTCCACTCTATTATACATGGTTTATTTAATAAATCAAACTAAATTAAATTTGAAGAACACACACTTACACACGCACGCACGCAAGCGCGCGCAATCACACACTACACACACGCACGCACACACACATTCATTAACTATAATTATTTCAGTGCCAATTATTAGTATCAAACCTCACTCTTAGGTAGCCCTTAGTCAGATAAAAACTTAGTCGGATAAACATGGTTAATAATAAAACAAATTGTTAACAGCTGCGTTGAGAGCCCTTTCCCACAATACAATTTACTAAAAAAGGAAAATTAGTCATAAAAAGTATATGTGACACGGCTGAGGTGCTATGAGGCATAAAGTTGTTTCAATTTAAAAGTATTTTGGTTGTTTTTAGATTGGTCGCATTTACATATGAAAGTTTTGGCGATCGATAATGATTCCTTGATTAATATTTATGAAAAACATACATAATTTATAAATCAATGTTATAAACTGTTCGTTTTATTTACGTTGAAAATGAGCAAAATCATGGCAAAGTTTAATGCACAGCTCAATATTCTGTTCAGACCATTATAATTTTATTTAAATTAAAATTAAACATTTGCGTTAAAAATATTAGCGATTGTTTGCTCTTGGACCGCAATAGTAGGAAACAAAAACGTAAGTGCCAGTCTAAACGCATGTTTTATTAAATAAATCAAACTAAATTAAATTTGAAGAACACACATACATAAATACACGCAATCACGCACACACGCGCGCATTTATTAACTTTTGATTTTTCAATGACAATTATTTGTATTCTTTAACGAAAGCGGGTAAGATAGGCGAAACCATTTTTCAGTTATATTTGAACTTGTACCACTATATACATCATTTCCTGTTCATAGCTATAATGTTGTTGTGACATTTATAACAATAAAATGTTGTTGTTGTTGTTGTTGTTGTCGCTTCAGCGCATTAAATCTCATTATACAGTCAGGTTTTTCATTCAAACATTTGACTGTTTGCTATTAAAGCGGTTTGACATATGCCAGCAATATTTCTTATATTCATCGAATGAAATAGAATTGTAGTACATGTAGTACCAGTGAAAAAAATAAACCAGTTTTAAAATACTGTTAAAAATATAAACCTGTGAAAGAATGCAAAAGAATGTTGTCACTTCTATGGCAAAATGGTGATTACGAGGGTTGTCCAAAAAATTCGTGCACTGCAGTTATTGTCGTGTGAGTTATTGATAGAAAAACATTAATTATATATCACCTGAAGGGGAGATATATCTTAAATAAGAAAACAAAAGAAAAAAAAACATGTTACCAGCATGTTCTGAAAACGAATCGTCATACAGTTACCTAACATACAGTTGGTAACGTAATACCGGCGCACGACAAAAAATGGGTTAGTTCATTACTTTGATGCATCACAGTATTTTTTAAACACTACATATTAACGTTAAAATTCAGGGAAAAGTGTGTGTACGTATTCCTAACGTCACTAGAAAATATGGCGTCATTTGCCCTATTGTAACAGTCGTAAACGAACATTTGTGTGCGGTCATCAATACTGTAATTACGTGAAAATGTCAGTCGCTAAACGTCTGGAAATACGGACGATCATTAAATTTTGTGCAAATATTGGTAAAACACCAACAGATACCTACAAAGAACTTTAAAGGGCAAGCGGGACAAGTTCAGTGTCACCAAGGCTGGTAAGAGAGTCGGTAGACGATGACAACCAGTCAGGCAGACGTCCGTCCGTAATGCCGGCGCATGTGACGAGGGTTGTCCAATATATTCCTGCACTGGTGGAATGTGCTAAATGTACGTTGCATAAAAAAACAATAAAAACTACACAATACTTTTCATTAATCATTCCTGTATTGACAGTAAAACAAATTATAACATAAAAAGCAAATACCACTTTATATTTACAAGCAACAAAGAATACAATTACAGTGATGAACTAACCCATTTTTTTGTCTTGCGCCGGTATTACGTTACTAAGGTAACTCAATGACCATTCTTTTACACGACACGGCGGTTACTCGGCTTTTTCTTTTGTTTTCTTATTTGAGACAAATTTCTCTTTCAAGTGATATATAATTCATTTGTTTTTATTAATAACTCTCACGACAATAACTGCAGTGCACGAATATTTTGGACAACCCTCGTATCTTCATAAAGAACTACAAATACGTGTTAAAGACCATCAGATTGCATTGTCATCTGTAATGATTGTATCAAATGTCGATTTTCGTCCATCAAAATCTTGTTAATTGTGTTCTTTGTGATGATATGTACAAAAGAACGTTATCGTTCAAATGCTTTGTAATTAATTACTCAGGCCTATCGACGTTCTTGATAATATTCCTACCGTGCATGTTTCTACAACAACTCACTCAAAATTGATAATTATATATTTCCTAAGTCATTTTATCCACGGCAAAAATATCAGAAGTGCAAGCAGGGCCGTATGAAAGAAGGAAGCAATTAATTTACCTGAAAGTACCTACGGAAAAGGCAATTTCAGAATGATAATTTTATGTTATAACATAACATATGTCCGCCTCGGCGCGGACGCCAATGAATCAATTTCGTAACCAGTCTTTCAACGGTTTTATTTTTAAAAAGCAACTTGTGATTAACTAGCTAGCGGAAAAGTTCCAGTGAATGAGAAAATACGATATCTCTAGTCTTAAAGAAATAAAAACATCAATATCATAAAAATCACTGTTTAACAACAAGAATTTTATTACCACAACAAAGGTGGTGTAATTCTATAAAATCCTAGTATAACACGAAAGCTTTCCAGATTTATTCAAAACCGATGTGTTATTAGAGTCCATATTTGCGTGTTTCGAAATTGTTTTTTTGTTGTTTTTGTTTGTTCCTAATTTTTTTCTATGCGTGCTGAAAAATTGGACGGTATTGTTGTGTGATGTAGGGATTGGCACAAAATTACTGTGTTCAGTATAGTAGTGTCCTTTTAAATTAGGCACAGATTTTTGAATGTTGAGCATGAATATGAAAATATATCACAACAATTTACCAATAGTCTTTTTAATTTTTATTAAGTGTACTTCAGAATAACGAATGGTAGCAATGTTATATTTTAAACATAGCAATACTTTTCATTTATTAATGGATAATTGGTTAGATAATGTATTGATTTATAAAGTCAATCAATAAATAAACAATACCTCAAACATTATCATATTGTAATTGAATAACTATAAAGTGTGAAAACGAATTATTTCCAATCTGTTGTATATATAAAAAGATATGGAGAGCAGAACGTATTTACAATTAAATACATTGCTATATCAACTATATACATGCATACATATGTACAAACGACATACATTTTACTTCTACAAATAATGCATGAA
This sequence comes from Ruditapes philippinarum, assembly GCF_026571515.1. Lineage (NCBI taxonomy): Eukaryota > Metazoa > Mollusca > Bivalvia > Venerida > Veneridae > Ruditapes > Ruditapes philippinarum. Next base: position 504,449 of record NW_026859220.1, read on the forward strand.
CAATCATAACTACATGTATATAAACCATTCGATTATTAAGCCCTAATTTAGTATTTTACCATGTAAACAATTCAATCCAGATTAATGATAAGTAAAAATGTAGACCATGATTATAATGACCAATGATACAGACTGATCTCGAGTTAAATGAACTTGTCGAAAAAGAAATTAAGATACATTACAGGAATAAAGTCCGCAAAATGGCCTTTACGTTAAAAAATCTGCATTCTCTTTGTACCAGTAATCTTATCAATAGCTATTAACAATAAGACATGACAAGAAAACACTTGAGAAATCTATTTGCAACAATATAAATACTGGCAATAATTTTATTCAATTTTATCAGTTATATACAGTAAATTTCACGCTCCATAATTCACGTACATGTCTGTATTAAGATTAAATTAATTCACACACTAGCTTCACGAGTTTAGAATATTTAAAAGTTTGGCTTGTTGTTTCTAGAGCTAAGCCAAGCAAGAAACTACCCTGGTCTGACGGTAACAGCTGTAATAATGCTTAGGACAGAAGGGCACAAAATCTGCATATTGTTGCATTTCCAGATATATTTTTAAAAGAAAAAGCGCGATATTAAGTACGCAAGTCTTATGCAAAGGGGGAGTTATCCAGAGTTATTCCTAGACATAGTTCATAATGTCCAATGGTTATCCCCCATTGGTAATATTGGTGTGAACACTTCAATCTGCGTTGTAACTGCTCAAACCAAGTTTTCTGTCTTTGGTTTGATTGCATATAAATGGCTTCTATCTTGGCTTCTTTATTTGTCAGAGAATGATAAGCCACCCCCATAAGAACATAAGAATTAGTTTAACTTACAACACTTTTACCAAGATAAAACTTCCTGTTGTTTGAAATTACAAATTCCCGCTCATTAAAGACGACTACAGCTCATTTATCAGCGTTATAACTATGCTCTGTTAATAGGACCATTGAGACAAAATGAAATCAATACGAAATTCATTAACATATCAAGTAGTTTTGTCTATTCTGCCTTGTTCTTTCAATTTCATTTTATCACTTTCTATTCTATAAACATTTATCTTATAATAATCTCATCGGTGAGATACGTGGTTTATCCGTATGATAAAATTCACATCAACCACAGTGTGAGTAATATAGCTCTGCCGAACTAGTTTTGACATACGTCTTTTTTCTGATTCCGTGAATTAGAAAATTTGCATTAAAGTTAATGCATTGTAGTTGCGTTTTTTTTATTGACATTTTCTCTATTCAAATATTAGTTCTTTAAAATTGTTAATCATAGTAATTTTTGAATATAATGCCGTTCATGAAGTTAAAAAAGAAAATAAATGACAAGTCTGACCATAGCAAAGGATTGGCAATCACAGTTAACAGCTGCCATCTTGAAATACTAAGGCACCACGGTGTTGTTGTAACAAAGTAAAATACACTTAAAATAAACAACAATTTAGTTGACGCCTTCCTTCTAGAAGCTTCTACTGGATTGGTAACCGATTGTATCCTTGTTGTAAAACCACGACTTCTTAGAAATAGTACAACAATAATGTTCGCGTTCCCGACAATTATTATGAGTGCTGGTTATACATTGTCAAACGAAAAAAAAAATAAAAAATAATCTACAAATGTCTTACGGATGCCATATATATTAATCTCACACATAAAAACACCGATATAATGGGCGTCATTAAAACTGTTTGGCCGTCGGAAACATTGTCAAAAGAAAAAAAACCCTCTAAAAATGACTTATGGATGCCATATATTCGTCACAAACACAGAAACACCGATAATGTAAGTTATTATGACGGGCATCATAAGACCTGTTTGACCGTCAGTAAATCATGTGACAATCTGTTTTCTTTTTTACGGCCCTGATCGCACTTTTTACCATGAATATTGAAGTCGACCTAGTTCAGTCTCCCATAACTTTATATTCGTTTTAAGTGTGACGTTGTACGACAGTAAACAGGTTTAACAGTAGTAAACTATTAAACTTATTCTCTTTTCAACTCTCTTTCATAGCTAAAATCGACCCTGATTTCCAGATTTTTTTCTGTTCTATGTTTGAAGGCAATTAATTTTGTGGTAGTTTGAGTGGAATGCTGACTTGCGGAATATTGTGACATTTTAACAACAGAAACTTTCGTCTGCAGTTTTGCATGAGTTGTTATAGGTTTATTGGTATAATTGTAAACACACTGGTAGGTCAGACGAGCTTTTTGAAGCATTTCAACATAAGAAAAGATTGACCTCCCAATAAATCAATAAACAGACTTTGTTCATTTTGACTTCGTACTATTTTGTATGTTCCAAAGAAAATACCACAGGGACTTAAAATTCTATCAAATGACTAATATTAATGATAATATCCTAAAATACCCCCTATATAGTGTAAATAAACTTATTCTATATACGGTATACAATTAAAGGGGTATGTTTTGGATATAATATGTATATTTTTGACATTATTGTTAATATTGAAATATATATAGAATGTCAAGTTCCTGTTGAAAAGAAACATTACTATTCTAAACTCTAGCATGCCTACCAAAATTGGGGGTTGCGTTCATCGAATGCCGTCTTTCCCTTTTGAACTTGTCTGTCATATTTCATGATGAACAATGTCTTTTGTCCGCCAATTTATAAATGATCTACAATTCTTGTAAAAACCAATTAACCATTGAAAAGTTTATAAGACTATTTGGTCATCACATGTCTAACACTTCATCTTCGCTTGCTGTATTTATTACTTCGACGCCCTTTTATGCTTTGCATCAATGCTTTTCTTGTTATATCTTGATATTAAGTTTTTGACAAGCCTCTTACCAATTGCTGCGAAACATTTAACGGACATTTTGATAAATAACGTCGATGGACGTTTTTGGTTTGGCTTATTTACATGTTGATATTTGTAGAAAATAAGTAGCATCATAGGTGATAAAGAATGTGTACATGCTTTGATTTTTTTATAATCTAAAATTACTGACTGTTGCACTACTGTCATGTCACATTAAAAGTCTTGTAAGTAGTGTTTGTATTGTAATTACTTTCCTTACCAGGTAGTCATTAGTGAAAGCATATTTATTTTGATTTAATATCTGACCCCTCTCTCATGGACAGTGCATACGATAAGTGTAACTGTACAAATTTGAATGGTTTACAAACTTCCGGAAACAATGTACAATAATACTTTAGGTATCTGTTATGGTCGCATTTTTGCGCGGAGCTACTGCATTGCTGCATTGTCCTGCAACATTTGTTATTGTTATTTATTGTATAACAGACCTTCCATTATTGAAGACCAGTCCACTTAAAAACGTGATCAACTCTTTTGATAAACTGACTACAAACACATTCTGCTGGTAAATGTCTTAACGTTTCCTATTTCACGAAAGCAATATATGAAATCAAAACATTGGTTTCAATTCACGCTACTGTATTGTTTCAATAATTATAATATATTATATTTGGTAAGACCCTTTCCAACAAACTTTATTTAGAGGTAGGGATTTAATTCTAAAAGATAACAAATAAAGCTTTAGGATTTATAGATACGTTAACAAGAGATGAGTTTTATGTTAAGTTTTTGATGTTGTATTTTCTTGTCTTTTTTCTGTTTCTTTTTTTGTTTTGTTTTTTCTCTCTCTTGTTTTCCATAAATATGCTTGTGGAAATATGTTCTTATGGTAGAAACATCTTACTAGACATATTTTCGCTACACATGTCGTTACGTTCTTAAGCAGGCTATCAAAGGTACAAACTATATTAATGTATTTTTATTTTTCATCCTATTAGCTTTTACTCAAGACTTTCGTTAAAGACAGTTATCAAACAAAATATGTAGAATAAAAAATGTAATATTTCTCATGATCGTGATGAACACTTATCTCCAATATTTGTACTATTATAATTAAAAGTAATATATTGTTATTTTGATAAAGAAGTCATTTATGTATGTTAGCAAGAAGTCTACTCAATAAATAAATCTTACTTCAGTCTTGGCGCCTTTCTTACACTTGTTTAATAAAATTAATGTATAATTACATGCAAACAAAATCGTGTCAAATATTTTGAACAGTGTTATTGATATTGAACTAGTTTTTTGATATACCATTGTATTATGTTTGTTGAATTGTCTTGAATTTGTATTTATGGAATGTTTTCTTGTTTTGCTCTTCATTCAATGGAGAATTAAAACGTTATACATATCAAATGATAATCAACATGCACTAAATATGTTTAACAAATACATTGGTGTTAAATAAGGGAAACGTAAGATTTTCTATAGTAGCATTGTATGTCCGTAAAGATGCCTGCCTCCAGCTGAGTCAAACATGTTCAAGAAAATTAAACTTTGAAAAATGAACTATTTTTTAAGAAAAGCTAAAACAGTTTACATTATTTATCACCTTATTTCTACAGCGTAACAAACCCAGTAAAAACTATTTTTGCATATATTGACCTGATGTTTTGGTAATTTCCGTGGATTATAAGTGTCATTTTCAATGTGTATATTACGTTCTTTAAAATAATTGTAATAATTGTTATTCTTTAAAATAAATTTTCAGAATTGCCATAAAATCTGCACGAATCTTGCAAATCAATACCGCTTTAATGTAATAACGTAAAATATAAAAGAATTGTACATGTAATTTTTTATTAATATGTAGAGCATAAAAGTATGATTTCGCTAAGGTTTTCATAAAAACGTAGTACTTTTAAATTTTAAAAAAATATTTGGCATATATACACATCTAATAATGCGAACACAGGCATAAATTACACATATTTGAAAAGCTATCACATGGCTAGCCTTTTAATCAGATTTATTTTCAAATTTGGTCATATTAACTTTGAGATTGTACACATATTCGTTATTCATACAGTTTAACGAGAGTTGAAGATGTATGCTTCTATGTCTAATGCAAACTAGTCATATTTATTTTGCTAGTTAATAACAGCTATCTCAATGTAGCAGTTAGTAATGTTAATCTGAAAAATGTAATGTATTCCGAGCTGTAAAAGCTTATTTGACCATGACATTTTAGAGAGAATGCGTGTGTGCGTGTGATCCTTATTTTAAGCTTGTATCTTAATTTCACTAAGCTGTACTACTTTTCTAATATATTCAATATTTTTTACCTCTGTACGTATAAAGAAATCATAAAAAACTAGATAGATTGAACATATTTAATAAATTTATGATTTCTTTTTTTATTTAAGAATAAATAATGAACCGATACCTGTGTATTATTATAACAATTATCATATTCAGGAATACCGACATTAACGAGATTAAGGGACGTTTGTCTAATAAAATAGAGAAATACAGAATCCCTAAAATAGCCAAACACGGCAAAATTTAAAATGTTGCAGGATCGGTTTGATTGAGCCTGTTCATTGACAGTACTGGAAAGTGCAAGTTACCGCCCACGCCCGCTAGCACTGGCTTAAGCAGAATTCAACATTTAAACATAAAATAGTAAAATTTTGAATTAAGAAACATCCGCAGATGTGTTCATACGGCAGTTATCACGGAACCTTCAATGTGACACTTCCGTGCCATTCCATGAAAAGCGGCGTATGGTCCCCAAGTAATAAAAAGCGTGTGCCCTTAACGAGAAAACAATGGGCGGAACTAAATAAAATGGAATTTGGAAAGTGGATTATGAAGCCTGCGTATCACAGATAAGACGTCAAAAGACAAATTTAAAAAGCAGGCAACATATCCTTAGGGTGATTAAAAACTGATTTGACAATACTTCAAAAACGTAAGCAAAAATGGTCCATTAGATTACAAAACTTTCCCCTTCAATTAATGTTTTTTAGTATAGGACTATGAACAAAGATTTATCACAATAAATTTTATTTAGTATACAGCAGTTAAGTGAAAGACTCACTTTAATGATATGATCAGTTATAAGAAATGAAAAATACGCAACTATCTGTATTTTATCAACGATCTACAAAATCATTTCGTAAAATATAGGACGACTCTGAGGTATATATGTATGTAAATTTGATTTTATCCGAGTAGATATAGGTATTATTTAAAAGCTTTTACTTCCTAAATTATTTCTTTATGTGATCTTTATCGAACGTAAATATTTACCATTGCCTACAACACATTTACGGCTTTTGATTTCGTATCTAGTATGAATTATGTCAGTATCATCAAAATATTTTGCTTTGATTTTTAGACAACTGAATTGAAGGCATATGTCTATTTATTGCGATAGGTAATTATGCTAATGGCCAACAGGTGTATTGTAGGCCGCTTCTGTATTATAAATGCCAAACATGCATGACTGTATAACAACCTGTAAGTTATCCAACAAAAATAATGAAACATTTATGTTTGAGTTCTCTCTCGTAAACAATGTTATAATGAAGTTTTAGAATATTGCCTCCTTACCATGTTTACAGACATTTTTTTTGCTTAAATTCAAATTTAACTGTGTCAAAAATAAATAAATAAATATCGAACTTTTTCCGTATGAAATTTTATATACAATGTATATGTTTTATGTCACACAACATGACTTTCTGAATAATGTTTTAATTTTAGAAAAGACAATGGTGGCTTTTGATAATGTGTGCTTCTGGTGACACTAAACCGGCAGATATGGATAACACTTCACATGTGAAGAAGCAAGGTCCCAATATATCACCCATCCTTCTATGCTAGATAGACGTTTACTACAAGAAATACAAAAAAAAAAGAATTGAGAAAAATAAAAATGAAAATTGTTTTGTTCGTATTTTTTAAGAAATTGAATAGAAAACTTGTATCTATTGTTTATAAGTGCTTTATGACAGAGGAGGGCGATCTGTTAAATTTGCATGCCACCGCATGTGCCAAAAATAATCAACATTAAAAAGAGTGTACAAAAATTTTAAGAAAAGTAAATCTATTCACAATTTAAGAAATAAATTACATATTATATGTAATTAATGACTTTATCACCATATCTTTACTGCGTGACTAACGCAGTAAGGTATAGTTTTGTGTATTCTGGCCTACTTTTGACAATGTTCGTAGATTTTAAGTTCCATTTGCAATCTGTAAACTAACTTCTATTTTTCTCTTGGCAATATTTTACTTTTAATAAGATTTTAAATGCTTTCATGAAAATTAGCATGAACCTGGAGTGTTATGGCTTTTTATACACTAAAATGATATAATAATTTATACTTTCACTAATATTTGATGTTAAATATAATCATTTTTGAAAACAGAAATGAGCGAAACCTAATTTTAACAAATGAAGATTAATATAGTCATGGTAGTACTAATTGGTTGCCATTTATGAAGAAAAAAATTCCTATACTCCAACTTTTAACGTATTCAATCTAAGACTTTTTAGCAACTTGCTAAAATTGCCTATAGTCCTACTAACTTTCGCTAACAACATATTCAACTTAAATAGTTCCATATACATGTATCAGCTTCTATATAATTAAATTACCATTATATCAGAGAATATGTTACAGCAATAGGTTTTTAAGTATAATAACAAACAACAAAAAAACAACACATTCACATGTTTGAATGCTTACATATTTCAATTTCATGTAAGCTGTCATACTGATAATGTTATGTAAATATTGAGGTTAAGATGCCTAGGTATTTAATCTAGTATCACACATTTTATAAAAATGAAATTTAAGCTACGTGAAAAATGTAATACAGATTAAATATTGCTTTCATTTAAACCCTTGTCTCACCAGGCCAGCGTTCTCACAGCGCCAAAAGGAGATATAGAAGGCATCAGATCGCAAAAATCGCCTTAACATCGCCAAAAGCATCGTAGTGGCATAGAATAGAACGCCGACCAACGGCGTGCATTTATAGCCTGCTCAAAATAAACGCCGTCACTCGACATTCTGATAAAACTGCAGAGGGATCACAGTAAGGACGCCTTAGCAACTCAGTAGCACCTTAACAACCCGTAACAAAGGTAAGCAAAGTCATTAAATTTTTACTGCGAATCGTTATTCACGCAACTGTTACATTCTAATTACGGCGTAATTTTTCACTTGATTTAACATAAAACCTACGTAGCACACAAACGTAACCATTTTTTGTGCAATGGTATTCTGTATATATTAAACGAAAAGACACCATTTCCGCAAAATGAACAGTTTATATCTACCAAATAATCACTTAATATATATTATTACTAGGAACACACAACTATTCAGATAATACGGAGATTGATTGGTTTAAGACATTCGGTTATCATGCAATATATATACAACAATATACATGTATGTACGTTTTGTAAAACAAATGTAGTTAAATTGTAGATAAAAATGAAACACAAGTTTGCTCCAACTTTTAGAATGTCTATGCATAAGCATGCACACATTGATTTATTTTATTATATACTCGTAGATTGTAATCATACTATAACCAAGACTCAAGGGTTTTTAAATACAGAAATACCACTTCAAACAAATGGTCCTCCTTAGGGTGAGTTTTGAAGGCAAACAATAAAACGTGCATTCCTTATTAGTGAACACAGATGTTCTCAACTGATTTCAAATACTATAAATAATAAAGAATGTCTCATGTCTCTCAGGGATAAAGTGCATATTAGCAAGCCGAAGTGATAGCGATCTGAGGTGATTATTTCATTTCAAAAGAGTAATAACACAAAGCTAAAAGCATTATAAAGCCAAGTTGACACCATGTTGATACTAGTAATGTAGGAAAGGAAGAACTATGTTGATCTAAATTACTTGCTCTAGATATATGTGCGGTTTATTTTCAATTCTCTATATGTCCTACAGATATACTAATTTTGCATTACGATTATTTTACCTTATTTGAAAATTCTTGAACTTATTAGAAAGACATGTCTCCTTATTATGAATTAAATGAAACTCTATTATCCTTTTCACCATACCTATCAAATAATTAAGATACACTTTCACGCTTTTGTGTCTAACCCATACCCTTTTTAGCTCACCAGAGCCGAAGGCTCAGTGTGAGCTATAAGTATCCAAGGGTGATGCTCCGGCGTCCATCGTCCGTCGTCCGTCGTCATGCGTCAACAATCGTCTTCTTCTCTGAAACTACAAGGCAGATTTACTTCAAATTTGGTCTGTAGCATCCTTGTGACAGTCACACTTGGATTTACTCATGTCATTCCAATTTGCCCCTTTTAGGAGTCAGCAGAGCTAAAAATAGAAAAACTTATAAACCTCTTCTTCTACAGAACTAATTGATGGATGATCACCAAACTATGTCTGTAGCATTCTTAGGTAGTCAAGTTTGCTCATATAAATTTGATTGGCCCCTTTTAGGGGTCACTAGGCTAAAAATAGAAAAAAAAACTTTTAACATCTTCTTCTACAAAACTAATGGATGGATGATCACCAAACTTTGTCTGTAGCATTCTTAGGTAGCCTTTATCAAGTTTGCTCTGATAAATTTGATTGGCCCCTTTTAGGGGTTACTAGGGCTTAAAATAGAAAAAAAAACATTTAAACATTTTCTTCTACAGAACTAATTGATGGATGATCTACAAACTTTGTATGTAGCAATTTTAGGTAGTATTTTATCAAGTTTGGTCATATCTTTTTTATTGACCCCTTTTAGGAGTCACTAGGGCTAAAAATAGAAAAACCTTGAAACATCTTCTTCTACAGAACTAATTGATGGATGATCACCAAACTTTGTCTCTAGCAATCTTATGTAGTCTTTTATCAAGTTTGCTCATATAAATTTGATTGGCCCCTTTTGTGGGTCACTAGGGCTAAAATAGAAAAAAACCTTTAAACATCTTCTTCTACAGAACTAATTGATATATGATCACAAAACTATGTCTGTTGCATTCTTTGGTAGTCCTTTATCAAGTTTGCACATATTTATTTGATTGGCCCCTTTTATGGGTCACTAGGGCTAAAATAGAAAAACTTATAAACATCTTCTTCTACAGAACTAATTGATGGATGATCAACAAATTATGTCTGTAGCATTCTAAGGTAGTCAAGTTTGCTCATATAAATTTGATTGGCCCCTTTTAGGGGTCACTAGGGCTAAAAATAGAAAAAAACCTTTAAACATCTTCTTCTACAAAACTAATGGATGGATGATCACCAAACTTTGTCTGTGGCATTCTTATGTAGCAATTTTAGGTAGTATTTTATCAAGTTTGCTGATATCTTTTTGATTGACCCCTTTTAGGGGTCAATAGGGCTAAAAATAGAAAAACCTTGAAACATCTTCTTCTACAGAACTAATTGATGGATGATCACCAAACTTTGTCTCTAGCAATCTTATGTAGTCTTTTATCAAGTTTACTCATATAAATTTGATTGGCCCCTTTTGTGGGTCACTAGGGCTAAAATAGAAAAATCCTTTTAACATCTTCTTCTACAGAACTAATTGAAAGATAATCACAAAACTATGTCTGTTGCATTCTTAGGTAGTCCTTTACCAAGTTTGCACATATTTATTTGATTTGCCCCTTTTATGGGTCACTAGGGCTAAAAAAAGAAAAACATTTAAACATCTTCTTCTACAGAACTAATGGATAGATGATCACCAAACTTTATCTGTTGCATTCTTATGTAGTCTTTTATCAAGTTTGCACATATAAATTTGATTGGCCCCTTTAAGGGGTCACTAGGGCTAAAATAGAAAAAACCTTTAAACATTTTCTTCTACAGAACTAATTGATGGATGATCACAAAACTATGTCTGTAGCATTCTAAGGTAGTCTTTTATCAAGTTTGCATATATTTATTTGATTGGCCCCTTTTAGGGGTCACTAGGGCTAAAAATAGAAAAACATTTAAACATCTTCTTCTACAGAACTAATGGATAGATGATCACCAAACTTTGTCTGTAGCATTCTTAGGTAGTCTTTTATCAATTTTGCACATATTTATTTGATTGGTCCCTTTTAGGGGTCACTAATGCTAAAAATAGAAAACGTTTAAACATCTTCTTCTACAGAACTAATTGATGGATGATCACCAACCTTGTCTGTAGCATTCTTAGGTAGTCTTTTATCAAGTTTGCTCATATCTATTTGATTGGCCCCTTTTAGGGGTCACTAGGGCTAAGAATAGAAAAACCTTTAAACATCTTCCTCTACAGAACTAATGAATGGATGATCACCAAACTTTGTCTGTAGCAGGCCTCGACATTTGCGGTGGTCCGTTGGTCCGAGACCACCTGATTTTGGCAAGGACCACCTAATTTTAAAATCCACTGGTCCGTCGGACCACTTGAATTTTCTGGTTTGTGCAAGGCTCATTTGGGAGAATGGCGATTTGGTCAAAAACATGTTATATATATTTTGTTTAAAACCATTTGTCCTATGAACATGTATATGGTTCATTAATAGATTAATCTGATAAGTTAAAGAAGGTCTTAAATCATCAATAACTTTAAGTCGCTAAAATTGTGTCTATGCAAGTTAAAAAAGTTAAGAATTTGTGATATTAAGCTAGGTACAAATTGCATTCAAATGATGCTAGTAATGATGCATCGTCGGATTACCACGGTGGAACCTTTAACATTTATGTTATGTTACATGTTAATCACACGTGGGTATCCGACGATGGTAATTATGATATTGTATGGGATACCGTATGAACTTTCAATTTCATATACATGAATAATGGCAGCAAACTAAAGGAACTTGAGAAATACTACAAGTTTTTTGCTAGTTATCTTTTTTTTTAACTTTTTAACGCTAAGAGATCCATTTCTTCCAGAGTTAAAATTACTTTTTTAAAATTTTTAATAAAAGGTTAAAAATACTCAATGTAAAAAATAAATATCAACCAACAAGCAACGGGGCGGTAAAAATTTTGTATTCATAATAAATCTGTGAGAAAAATAAGCTAAACTATAGTTATATATAAAGTTGTTTTTATTTTTTATCCTTTATATATTTCCTTGTTTTAAGATAATTTATTAGTTTTTATTAAAATGTTAATCTATAAAAGATACATGTAATTATCATGATTATAAGACGTACCACGTATCAGCAATGTATATTTGAATAACAGTAAGAAAAAAAACAAGACACAAATGGTTTCACTATTCCCTAACTTGAGTTGAGACAGAAATCACTTCAATATGTAAGTTAACACAAATAAGAGCCCTGTTGTGTATTTTTGAATGAGCTATGAAAAAAAACAACAAATAACTTCACGACAGAATATCTACTAACTTGCTCTCAGATAAAAATATATATCTAAAATGTCTGTTTTCTTTAAAGGTTAAAAACACATCTTTGTCATCAATTTTAAGCATACTTTTTTCTAAACTTACAGGAAACTGATATAATAATAATAATTGACCACTTGACTTCTGGAAGGACCACCTTAATTTCAAATCTAGTGGTCCGGCTTACCACCTGATAAAAAAGTTAGTGTCGAGGCCTGCTGTAGCATTCTTGGGTAGTTTTTTATCAAGTTTGCTCATATAAATTTGATTGGCCCCTTTTAGGGACCGCTTAAGCTAAAAATAGAAATACATTTAAATGTCTATTTCTACAGAACTTATTGATGGATAATCACCAACATTTGTCTGTAGCATTCTCGGATAGTCTTTTATCAAGTTTGCTCATATTGATTTGATTGGCCCCTTAGGGGCTGCTAAAGCTAAAAATAGAAATACCGTTAAATGTCTATTTCTAGCGAACTAATTGATGGATGATCACCAAACTTTGTCTGTAACAGTGTTCGGTAGTATTTTATCAAGAGTGCTTATATTATTTTGATTGACCCCTTTTAGGGGCCATTTAAGCTTAAAATATAAACAACCTTTAAACATCTTCTTCTACAGAATTTTTGATGGATGATCACCAAACTTTGTTGAAGCATTCTCGGGTAGTGTTTTATTAAGTTTGCTCATATTAATTTGTTTGGCCTATTTTAAGAGCCTCTTAAGCTAAAAAATAGAAGAAAAAAAAACCTTTAGATATCTTCTTCTACAGAACTTACTGATGGATGATCACCAATCATTGTCTGTAGCATTTTTGGGTAGTCTTTTATCAAGTTTGCTCATATTATTTTGATTGGCCCCTTATAGGGGCTGCTAAAATTAAAAATAGAAATACGTTTTAACGTCTATTGTTACAGAACTAATTGATGTATGATCACCATACTTTGTCTGTAGCATTAATTGCTCCTATTAATTTGATTAGCCCCGTCTAGCTTAAGCTTAAATGCCCCAGGTCATGGCATTTCTTGAAATTATTGTTTTAACATATTCTATGCTTAAATTTATTACAATGAAATTTGTGAAAACCGGACGCAGAGAAAATCGGAACTCTCTAAATACCGGACGAATAATTCAGTTCCAAAATTTTCCTTCTTTATACTACTGTATTAAACATTGACAACGCCGGAATCTGTAAAAACCGAATATCGGACGGTTGATAGGGGTCTACAAAGTCAATTATATAGACAATTACCCTGACAATACCGGACAACGAAGGTGTGAATAACCTTATGTACATGTCTAATACGCTAACGGAACAGTGATTGTCTTATTTGTTTAATTATGTCTCATTTCACAGTTTCAATTATTGTTACCGTTTTATATATAATCTCGTTCTACTGTGTACATGCATAAGTATTTTTTATTCAATTATGCCTTAACCTTTGTTTATATTTGTCAACAATACTTCTCGGCAACGTTAACAAATATTTTTCTTCTTCTTTGTTTAAGTACATTTGTTTCTTACATTTATAAGTATTTCTTATGCAAACTCTGTTACATATATCATAACATTTGTTCAAACTGTTAACTTTTATTTTCTAGATTGTCTCCAGATTTTTTTACTTATATCCTTATTAAGAGACACAATCACGGAATTACAAGACATTGCAAGTGAAAAGGTGCATGAAATTCTACAGAACATATCCGTAGATAAATGAACATATGAGGCACACATAAAATAAAAATATGGAAACAAAGTGATCACTTGGAAGCATTAATCACAACAAAATTACATAAGAATTGCAGGGTCGGTTTGATTGAGTCTGTACTTGAGTTTAAATAAGAAAATAAGATACGATAAAATATAAGATAATAAATTTTATTTACCATAAGGTTACCACAGATGGTCAGCCTGCCAGGTACGTGGTACAATCACGTGACACGAACGTCAAAAGGGGTCAATGATTCCTCGTGTACATCAAAATAGGTCAATGAGTCCTGGCGTGAGTATGCCACAGTTCCAGTCATTAATCATAAGGGAGTGTCGATAAGTCAGCGTAATAAATTGTCCTCTGATCAAGCTAATTAGAAAATGACGGGTTTGTAAACAAGTTATCAGGACATAGAAAGGCTATAGTTTATATTGATCCAGTCTAAATGATAAAATCTGTTATAATTATTTTACCACATGACTGCTCTTGAACCTAAGGAGCTTTAACACGGTGACAGACCAGATGAAATAAGTTAAGATAGCCTGACACTTCTGATATAATAACGGACGAGGCAACAATGGAACTTAATCTGAGGATTATCTTCGTTATTTATATAGAACTTATGTCTTTCACTGTTTTTGCCTACGAAAGACAAATTCAGTTTAGAACAGTTAATGGGCAATCCAGTTCGAATGGCATAAGCTGCGGTCTACGAAAAGGCGAAAATAAATACGTGGCTGTAAAAATGCCACTTGTCGCTGAAAGTGAAATTTGCTATGGTTTGGAGCATGAATGGTTACATGGAAAACAGTATGACGACGGCTATAACTATGCTGAGAAGCAAAGAGTTGTAGAGAAATTCAAACCTCCTCTTTCGGTAAATTATTTAAATATTTATTTATTAATAATTATATATCCATTTGCTTCATGAAATGATCATATATCAATGCTACTAATACGTGGTTTCTTTATTTCTTTGAATACAATCATTGAACTGAACTTTTTTAATGTTCTCGGAAATATAATAAGAAGTAAATTGTAAATAGATAACTATATTTGTCATTTTTATCATGGTTTCACAATTTTCATTCCTGTCCTTTATGTACATCGTCTCTACATGTGTCTTTTTGATCTGACCAAGTTTGGTTAATATCTTAAAAAACTATTAGCTAGTCTATAAATAAATGCATTGTTAAGTAGCCAAGTCAGCGTCTCGATGTTAGTTTTGGAGAATTGTTATTGTTTGTGTACAGCACAACTTGAGCTTATCATAACACCAAAAAACAAAACATGGTGTCAGAAGAAATTTAAAATGTATTCAAAGAATTTACTTCGAACATTATAAGAACATAATAAGAAAACACTAAAACTAAAAGATGAAGATTGTCTTAAATTTTAAAGCGGACTTAATGACATTTTTATCATTAGTGGATTAAAAGTCATCTTACTTACAAAAATCTTTCAATAAATTTGAAATGCATACACCAATTAATATTTTCTGGACATTGAAAGGGAAAGCAGAGTCGGAACAAATATCTTACATATTGTTTTAGCCTGGAGATCGATATCGTGAAATGCTCTTAGCATGGACAGACATGCCCGAGGAACTCGCCAAGAAAGTAGACAATATTTTTATCAGTGCATGGCACATATAAGCTAAGCTAAGTCAAAAGTTTTGTTTGTTTTATTTTTTGCATGCTACACAGTTTTCAACTAAATTCGACTTGAAGAAAGAGTAGATTCGTTCATTTACCAACGTCTCCGTATTTGCGCAAGATACGGACAACATTATTCGTGACCGCCTAGTGTCCGGGTGCAAACAAACAAAGCAAAACAAGTGAATGACTAATAATCGAGAAAGCTACTCTTACTACGGGTAGGACAATTCAGATCGCACAAAGCATTTTATATGCTTAACAGCAAATGATGATCATGTGACATAACGATACGGTAGATGTCCACCATGTTCTGAATAAAACAAAACAAAAGAACAGATGTAAAAAAGAAACAAAAAATAAAATGATTTAGATGCGGTATAAAACATACATAATTTCAAAATCTCCAGCAAAGGGGGGAAATACAACAATCACGGGAAACTTAACAATTAAAACTCTGTGAGTGCATAAATTACAAAATAAAATGTAACGCAAATTGAAATTTACATTGATAATGATAGTGAAGAAACATATTGAAAAATACGTGACTTTATAGTTGAAGTCATATTCTTATCTATTCTACTTATTAATTTACTTTTAACAGATCCAGATAGAGCAGCTATCAACTTTTGCTTGCCGGTCCAAATTTAATCCAAACGTCAATAGGAAGGCACATACAGATATTTGCACTTACTTCTTAAATCTCTCGACGTCATGTACACAAATCATGTACCGGATATAATAAATGTGTACCCCCATCTGCTTAGTAAATATAATGTGAACCTGGGGAAAAGCGAGTTTCTGATTCTAGAAACAGAGAATACGCATTAATAAAACCCGGGTGAGATGAAATATTGAGAAATTAAAGAAGTAAGTGCAAATAACTGAATTTGCCTACAAAGCAATGTCCGATCTAAACTAAAAGTGCATTTTTTTGCTTTAAAATGCGATCATTTCATTTTTGTATTAACTGGTATAATATTGTACGTGTTTGGAAACAGAAATCATTATTGAGTCGATTGTGCTTTATTTGGTGAAAATTGGTTAAAAATTAAAAAAAGATCTGAGACTTAAAATGAGACTGGGTGAAAGTTCCGCCGATAAACCTTTCTACCTTGTCTTTTAATAGTATATATTGATAAAATAAAAGTTATGTACACCATGATTTCGGTATTGTAACCAATATAAATTGATTCTGTTTCAATTTGAAAAAACTCGAAACCCAACGCGAATGAATTTTACTATTTACTGTGGTATATTTTGTCGGAGTGATAACATACCACGATGACGCTAACGCACAGTTTTGTCATGTGCTAAGAGTGATCTCCCTTTCAGAAATAAATGTGAAACTGACGTTGGAACGAGTGAAAAAAAAAATGAAATAGACAGCATGTTGTTTAATATGCTTCATTTTATAAAAAGAACGGAGAAAATAAAATATGAAATTGTGTGTGGAAATGAGTCCGTGTAAATAGCAAATGTCATTGTTTCTAGTCTGGGAAAAAACGTAAAAAGTAGCTAGTGGACTTATAATAACCATGATTACAGAAAACTTACTTCAGTCATAGATAAAAATAGCATTTCACGGCTGACGATTTTGTCGCATATCTGATATTTCATTAAAAAAAACCATTAATGACATATATAAACATATAAACCTCCGACAAAAAAAAAAAAAATACTTAATAAGAATTATAAAAAATATAATTGAATTTTGGACTTAACATGACCATGATTACAGTAACAGTTACTTCAGTCATAGAAGAAAATAGCATTTCTATGCTAACGGTGTAGTTGCTTATCTGATATTTTATAAATATAACAACATTAAAGACATGACATGTAAGAGCATATAAAATCTGGAAACGAAGTGATCACTCGGAAGCATTAATCACAAAACAATTACAAGTGAACTGCAGAGTCGGTATGATTGAGTCTATACATGAGGGATTATGAATACGTGCAACATCCCTCACGCCCTCTAGTACCGGCTTAAGCGGAGTTCAATTCTCAACACTTAATAGTGCTGGATACAATGATCTCGAAGGACCAGAAACTTATAACATCACTGAAGTAAAGGACGACCTCCGACAAAAACTTCGGACAAAAAATACTTTTGATAAAAACTTTAAAAAAATCTTATTGAAAACTATAAAATTTAATTGAATTTTGGACTTAACATAACCATGATTACAGATAAGTTACCTCAGTCATAAAAGACTTAGCCTTTGAATGCTGACGGTGCAGTTGCTTATCTGATATATATATATAAAGACATATTAAAGACATGTATAAAGCCCCGACAATCAACTAAAATTTATTGAATTATTAAAGACCTAATTGATTTTGTAGTCTGGTAGTAAAAAGAAATTAAGAAATTTAAAACTTGACAAATTATATGCACCTCTGCCGCCAGCCATTATGACCCTATAGGCCCTTGATTTTGTTTGTTTGTTGTTAAGTTTAAGTTTTACCGGTACTGTAAAAATCATACGGCCAATTTCCATCTTTACTGGTGAAAAAAGACCTGATATGCCTTTCGTGCATTTTCTAACGCAAATGTGAACTAGGAAGATTGATAGAATTCCGTACTGTTAACTGTTTGCTTATTAGATCCACATTTAAAAACAATTATTTCTATAGCTGAAATATGCAAAACCTTTTTATGCAAAACAGAAACAGTTTTTTTTTCAGGGTTATCCATTAATAAACATTCGTACACATTGCAAATCAGCAATTTTTTTAGCACAA